>NC_041384.1:449998023-450036577 GCF_002162155.2 Triticum dicoccoides
GGGCTGGCTCCGACGTGCCGGAGCCCGAGGGAAGCACCTTCTTCCCCTTCTTTACGAGTAGCATCATCGCGGGGCTGGTTCCCCACTTTTCTGACTTCTTCTACGAGGTCCTTGACCACTACGGACTGCAAGCGCTACATCTTCATCCCAACTCTATCCTTCTCTTGTCGATCTTCGCCTACTACTGCGAGGTGTACCTCGGCATGATGCCGTCCGTGGCTCTCCTGCGCCACTTCTTCTTCCTCTGCATTAACAATGTCCATACCTCCGGGTGTGCCAATTTCATCATGGCCGGTAAGGCCAACTCCATCTCGAAGACTGGGAAGAAGGCCGACGGCTTCCGGAGCAAGTGGGCCATGATGGACGCCAAGTGCATCCACCCACGCTTGACGCTGCCGACGGAGATGCCCCAGTCCGACAAGGGGTGGTCTCACGCGAAGCTCACTGATGAGCGGGCAATGTTGGTGCTGGAGCAGATGAACACCGACTTGAAGCCAGGCAACGCGAAGGCAGCAAAGGTGACAGGGGCCATGCTCCTGAGGGAATTCCTGATGCTGCGCGTAGCCCCACTCCAGGCACGTACACGCCCCTTGTGGGAGCTTGGGAATGAAGAGGACAAGGTTTGCCTGAGCCCTAGAGCCTTGTCCAATGATGAGCTAGTTGTGGCTCTCCACATCCTGTTCGGGGACGACCAGGAGTACCCGCCGAATGTCTTCACTCCCTTGTTCCACTACAAGAAACGGGGCGCTGGTCGTGGCCTCCAGGCCGACCTTTGATGGGCACGGACTGGTGCCGCTGGCGCCCACCAGGGCCCCTGAGATAAATTATATTTTCATGGATCATCCAACATGTTGATCTTGCCTTTCCTTCTCATGCTAGCCAATTTTTTGCACCAAGTAGAGATACTACTTGTGCTTCCAAATATCCCTAAACCCAGTTTTGCCATGAGAGTCCACCATATCTACCTATGGATTGAGTAAGATCCTTCGAGTAAGTTGTCATCGGTGCAAGCAATAAAAATTGCTCTCTAAATATGTATGACTTATTAGTGTGGGAGAAAATAAGCTTTATACGATCTTGTGACGTGGAAGAAATAAAAGCGCCAGACTGCATAATAAAGGTCCATATCACAAGTGGCAATATAAAGTCACGTTCTTTCGCATTAAGATTTTGTGCATCCAACCATAAAAGTGCATGACAACCTCTGCTTCCCTCTGCGAAGGGCCTATCTTTTACTTTTATCTCCCACCTTACATAAGATTCATGGTGATCCTCACCTTTCCTTTTTACAATTTATCTTTTGGCGAGCACAATATGTTGGAAAGATCCTGGTATATATGGCTAATTGGATGTGAGTTTTCATGAACTACTATTGTTGACATTACCCTTGAGGTAAAACGTTGGGAGGCAAAACTATAAGCCCCTATCTTTCTCTGTGTCCGATTAAAACTCCATACCCATAAGTATTGCATGAGTGTTAGCAATTGTGAAAGACTATATGATGGTTGAGTATGTGGACTTGCTGAAAAGCTCGTATATTGACTCTTTCCTATGTTATGATAAATTGCAATTTCCTTAATGACTGAGATTAGAGTTTGTTGGTTCTCAATGAAGTTTATGATTCATACTTGAAATTGTCATTGAATTGTTACTCTAGCATAAGAGATCATATGACAACAATTATATAAGCTGTTATTCTAAGAATGATCATGATGCCCTCATGTCTGTATTTTAATTTTATCGACACCTCTATCTCTAAACATGTGGACATATTTTTCGATTTTGGCTTTCGGTTGAGGACAAGCGAGGTCTAAGCTTGGGGGAGTTGATACGTCCATTTTGCATCATGCTTTTATATCGATATTTATTGCATTATGGGCTGTTATTACCCATTATGTCACAAAACTTATGCCTATTCTCTCTTATTTTACAAGGTTTACATAAAGAGGGAGAATGCCGGTAGCTGGGATTCTGGGCTGGAAAAGGAGCAAATATTAGAGACCTATTCTGCACAGCTCCAAAAGTCCTGAAACTTCACGGAAGTTATTTTCAGAATATATAAAAAATACTGAGCGCAAGAAGTACCAGAGAGGGGCCACTCAGCAGCCACGAGGGTGGGGGCGCGCCCCCCTTCCTTGTGGGCCCCCTGAATGGCCCTTTGATGCCCATCTTCTGCTATATGGAGTCTTTCATTGAGAAAAAAATCATAAGCAAGCTTTCGGGACGAGACTCCGCCGCCACGAAGCGGAACCTTGGCGGAACCAATCTAGGGCTCCGGCGGAGCTGTTCTGCCGGGGAAACTTCCCTCTGGGAGGGGGAAATCGTCGCCATCGTCATCACCAACGCTCCTCTCATCGGGAGGGGCCAATCTCCATCAACATCTTCACCAGCACCATCTCCTCTCAAACCCTAGTTCATCTCTTGTATCTAATTCTTGTCTCTAAGTCTGGGATTGGTACCTGTAGGTTGCTAGTAGTGTTGATTACTCCTTGTTGTTGATGCTAGTTGGTTTATTTTGTGGAAGATCATATGTTCAGATCCTATATGCATATTAATACCCCTCTGATTATGAACATGAATATGCTTTTTGAGTAGTTACGTTTGTTCCTGAGGACATGGGAAAAGTCTTGCTATTAGTAGTCATGTGAATTTGGTATTTGTTCGATATTTTGATGAGATGTATGTTGTCTCTCCTCTAGTGGTGTTATGTGAACGTCGACTACATGACACTTCACCATTATTTGGGCCTAGAGGAAGGCATTGGGAAGTAGTAAGTAGATGATGGGTTGCTAGAGTGACAGAAGCTTAAACCCTAGTTTATGCGTTGCTTCGTAAGGGGCTGATTTGGATCCATATGTTTCATGCTATGGTTAGGTTTACCTTAATACTTTTGTTGTAGTTGCGGATGCTTGCAATAGAGGTTAATCATAAGTGGGATGCTTGTCCAAGTAAGGACAGTACCCAAGCACCGGTCCACCCACATACCAAATTATCAAAGTACCAAACGCGAATCATATGTCCGTGATGAAAACTAGCTTTACGATAATTCCCATGTGTCCTCGGGAGCGCTTTTCTCTATATAAGAGTTTGTCCAGGCTTTTCCTTTGCTATAAAAAGGATTGGGCCACCTTTCTGCACTTTATTTACTTTTGTTACTTGTTGCTCGTTACAAATTATCTTATCACAAAACTATCTATTACCTATAATTTCAGTGCTTGCAGAGAATACCTTGCTAAAAACCGCTTATCATTTCCTTCTGCTCCTCGTTGGGTTCGACACTCTTCCTTATCGAAAGGACTACGATAGATCCCCTATACTTGTGGGTCATCACTCAGCTCAGCCAGCACTAGGAAGCTGCCACGTGGCCAGCTATGTCGTTTGCCAACGGATGACAAAGAGCTTTGAATCTTTGCCGTCTGCTGGCAGACGGCATAGCTGGCCCTGTTTGCCAGTCCTATTTGGGAACTTTGTCATCTGCCAACAGACATCAAAGATTCAAAGGTCTTTGCTGTCTGCTGGCAGACAGCAAAGTTCCCAAATAGGCAGCCCAGTTTTCCTAGTTTCTACAAGTAGCTGCCACGTGGCCTCTTTGCCGTCTGCTAGCAGTCGACAAAGCTCTTTGCCGTCCGCAAGTAGATGGCAAAGAGGCTATATATCCCCTGTTTTTATTTGAATTCATTTAATTTGACAGGATTTCACACACAGATATACATACATACATATCCAACATATCCAACAACCTATAGCAGCATGTCCAACAACATATTTCATCAAATCCAACATATCCAACAACATAGTTCAACAAAGTCCAAGGATCCAACATATCCATATATACATACATATCCAGAAACAAGTTTCCAACAACATATCCATATAGACATACATATCCAAACAATTTTCATAAACAACAAGGAAGCACCAGAAGAATAGTACACTCCATCAATGCAAGCTTCCTCATCAAGCAAATCTGTAAATTGGGAAAGATGAAAGTTAGAAGAAGAAGAGGAGGACTAGCTAGAAGAAAAGGAAGAGGAGGAAAAGAAGAAGAATTTACATTCTCTTTCTTTCTCTCCTCTCCTATTATTTATCTTATTGTTTTCTAACTAATGTAGGTAAAAATGCCATTTTTGGGCTAAGTTAGGTAAAAATGCTAAGTGTGTAGGTCAATTTAGAGCTAAGCTAGGTAAATAGGTCATTTTGGAGCTAACATAGGTTAAATGCATCATATTGGAGCTAACCTAGGGAAACTTGGACATTTTTGAGCTAACCTAGCTAATTATGCCATTTTTGACCTAACTAAGCTTATTGTGTCATTTTAGAGGACAACAAGCTAAGTATATGACATTTATGAGGTTAGCAAGGTTATTATGCCATTTACGAATAACAACAAGTAAGAGGAGGAAAATAAGAAGAAGAAGAAGAAGAAGAAGAAGAAGAAAAGAAGAAGAATAAGAAAAGAAGAAGAAGAACTTCTTCTTCTTCTTCTTCTTTTCTTCCTATTCCTTCTTTTCTTCCTCTTCCTTGGTTTTCTTCATATCATTAGGTCATTTGTGGACTAAATAGGCTAAATTATGTCATAAATGGACTAAATAGGCTAAATAAGAAGAAAAATACCGTTATCACGGAGGTGAAGGAACGGTAGAGGCTGCGCCAGTGGCAGACGGAGGTGAAGGACCGGTCAGGGTTCCGCCATTGGCAGACGCAGAAGGATTGGTCTATGCTTGTCGGGAGGCATGCTGCACCAAAGATCATTTCCAATAATGTGTCGTTAGCATGATGCAACTGAATTGTGAATACTAGTAACTAACGACCATTCAAATCAAACTCACCGTGGTTGCCGGAGCAATCTGGGGCATCGGCGGAGGGGTCTGACCGTTTTTCTCGCAGATGGTCTGCACATTTGGTTCTCACAAGTGAGTCATATTAGTTAGTAATGCAAACATTACGTGCATGATTTGGCTAATATGCATGAGAAACGTACCACGAGGAGCTCGTATAGGGCCCGGTGAGACGCCTTGTTCTGGTTCCTCTCCTCCTCCAACAGCTTAGCCTGTCCTCTCCTCGATATCCCTCTCCCTCTCCGTCGCCTCCCTTTTTGCCTCCTCCAAAAGTGCCTGGGTGTTCAATCTCTCTTTCTCAACCAATGCTTGCAACACACCACTCCTCGTTAGCATTGTAATCATTGACGGACGCACACACAATGTAATGGAGGAAAGGTGAGAGAGTCAGTATAACTAACCGCCATGGCGAGCTCCGCGGGCTGTGCACAAGGCATTATCTCGGGATCAGAGCTACTCTGGCGCTTCTTGATCCGCGGGAGAGTCCTAGGACAGCATATCAGTCCATCACCAATGGCTATGGAGCCATGGGACCTCCCGCCACCAGATATCATCACCAACTCTGTATCAAAAGGATCCTGGCTCGGGTTAAAGTCCTCCCCTTTCCTTGCCTTCCCCTTGTCTCTGTACCTCACGAGCTTGTGGTGGGAGGATATGTTGGTGAAGCTCTCTGGATGATCTAGGTCAGACTCCGAGAATGGCTTGGCCTTCTTGTACGGGGCAGTATGGGCCATGCCATAGAGGTCGAACAGATTTGGCACATGCTTCTTGTTGTGGTGTGCCTGAGAGAGAGGAACAAAATATTAGTTAAGGGCTTAAGCTAGCATGAAGAATGATATTTCTATGTAAATAGGACATTTTGGAGCTAAGTAAGGTTATTATGTCATTTTCGAGGAAAATAAGCTAAGTTTAGGTCATTTTGGAGGTAACCAAGATTATTATGCCATTTTGGACTAAAGTATACTAATTATGTTATTATTGAGCTATCCAAGGTAGTTATGCCATTTTTAGCTAACTAAAGCATATTTAGGCATTTTATAGAGCTATCTAAGGTTATTATGTCATTTAGAGCTAATTATGTCAAGAATGAACTAGCTAAGATTAGTTTAGGTTGTTATTGAGCTATCCAAGGTAGTTATGCCATTTTTTTAACTAACTAAAGAATATTTAGTCATTTTATAGAGCTATCTAAGGTTATTATGTCATTTTAGAGCTAATTATGTCATAATTGAACTATCCAAGGTAGTAATGCCATTTTTTAACTAACTAAGCATATTAAGTCATATTGGAAGGAAAAAAATGCTAGCATGAAGAATGAAATTGCATGAATCATGTAGAAAACCACATACCCAATGATCCCCGTACTCAAACAGGTTGGAGCTCCCTTGATGGTGTGGCACACCTTCCATTTGGTCACGCTTATCCTTGGCCCGATGGTGTTCGACTAGCCATTGGGGAGAGCACCATGCATCCACCAACGCCTCCCAACAGTCCATCTTATCCGCACACCATCTCGGGGGCACCTAATTTAGTCAAGAGAAATTTCAGTGCTACGCCTACGAATCAAATCAAGAAAACTAAGTTCAAGGCCTTAGGAATAGGTAATTACCTGCATGTAATTCTCCTTACTTAGAAACTTGCCGCGACACTTCATCTTGGCCCTCCTAATACCCTTCAAGGCGTAGTAGTCTCGAACGGCCTGCACCCGAGCCTCGTGTTGTAAGTTCTGAAGTAGCTCACTACTAGGAAAAGGCCTGTTAGTGGCGCACCTGTTTTGGCCATTAATGGCGCACTATAGGTGCGCCACTATCATCACGCCATTAGTAACTAATACTAATGGCGCACCGCTGGTGCGCCATTAGTATACCAGACAGTACTGGCGCACCAGGCAGTGCGCCATTAGTATGTCCCCTGGTGCGCAATTACTATGCCTCCCAGGGGGGCATATTTACCTTGTGGTCTGGGTTACTAATGGCGCACTACTAGATAGTGCGCCACTAGTGTGTTTATTGCAGTGCGCCACTAAAGTGCTCTGTGGTGCGCCACTAGTATGAATATTAGGAATTTTTTTCTTTTCTGATATTTGCGCAGGTTACAAAATATATTACTGCACAGAATATAGACAACACAACATATAAACAGCAGATTTATCGAATACAATAGAAGATTAGTCTCCGAATACAATTCATCATATTTGTCTCCGAATTCAAAAAACCAAACAAAGTTAGAACATTACAAGTCTTGAGACCGCGAGTAGCGAGTTTGTCTTCACATTACAAGTCGATATCGATCATCTAAACTACCATCACATAGAAGAGAGCTGCGGTCATCACGATTAGCATCATCGCGATGAGACTGGTCTTCATCTGGTTCCTCCTCCGCTCCCTCCTCTCTCCCGCTAGATAGCGCGCGTATCTAGCTTCCGCCTCCGCCCTAGTGGTGTACCATTTGTAACTGTTATCGCTGAAATGGTGAACCTGTCTCTGACACTCCTCCCAATCGTCGTAGACTCCGGGAACCTTACCCTTGTACACGACATACGACGATATCTCTATGCACTAGCCAAACAAAACGTTAGTAGCAATTCACAGACAATACATAAGCAATATATAAGTATGCAACAAAAGGATCGGAAAAGAAAAGCAAGACATTAATAGCACAATTCATGGTCCTACTAATAAATAGCATCGATTACATATATGTTGAATGACTGTCCAAACCAAAGAGACATACAAGTTCATTAAAGTTTAATTACAACATGAGCTAATCGATATTTCAGAACTACATAGAGCATCACTACTTTCGACTCGACTGAGGGACCGGAGCGTGGATGAAGCCCCCGTCTGTCATGATGGTCATGAAATCGCGGGCGTTGTCAACCTGCATTTGTAGCGTTGTTTCAATCTCACTGTTGGACAGTTGATTTCTGAGGTAGAACTGCACCGAGGTACGAAGGACATCTTGATGGATGATTTCTGCAAACTCCGACTAGATGCGAAAGAATTCTTGTCTCATGTACGCGTCCTGGAATGCCGACAAGCTTGCGGCCCAATCTTTGAGATTATTTGGTAGCAGAAGGTGATTATGGCCCCGTACGATCGCCCGCATGTGATGGAGGGCGTAGTCGGCATACTTCTGACCGCCAGGCGGCTGCTTGATGCAGGGGAATGTCGTATTGTGGGGGAACACGTGCTTGCCGTACCTACGAATTGGCCTGCTAAAGGTGCCTCCAGATCTGGCGTAGCCGGGGAGAACATCATCAAGAACTTTCTTGATATTTGTGTAGTCTTTCTTCGACTGACGGTCCGAGTCGAAATACTTGGCCATGGAATATTTCGGGCTTAAGAGGATGAGTGTGCAATGTGTGTCACTGCACAAAACACGGAATGTTAGAAAAAAAAGAACGATCGAAATCTAAGAAATCATATGTTACGGGGCGGTGAGGGGATGACTTACTCGGGAAAGTAAGGCACGAGGAAGTTATCCTTATCTGGGTTTGCCAAAATGACGCATTCGAGGTATGAACTCGCGACTTGCCGGTCCCCAGCACTGCCCAAGATCTTGGCACACATGTAGAAGGGGTCGACTATCACGATGTCAGGGGTCTTGTCTCTAATGATCCGCATCTCCATACTCAGCAAAAATAGCCGAATGAAGGTGTAGTGCAGCAGATGAAGGTTAAACATAGTGAAGATGACATCAAACCGTAGGACGATCATACCCCCGATGGCGCTATCCACAAAGCCCTTGCCCTCTGGCACCTTGGCCATGAAAACCAGGTATGCCACATCATTCTCTCGGAGACGCTGCTTCTCCAAAGAAAAAACACTGTCATGCAGACTCTGCATAGCACCGGTTGCAGCATTGAGCAGATTAGTCGGTAGCATCGGCCTACCCGCCACATGCATCCTCGTCGAGATATACTTAGGTGAAGGTGGCCCGTCCTGAGCACGGATCGTACTCGGTGCCGGCTGGCTCGCACCCTTGTTACTCTTTCTTTTCCGTCCCTTCTTCTTCTGGTGTAATGGGATCGAGTTCTGCTCACAGACAGCCTTCTTGAGTGTGTTGGGGCTGATAATATTTAGCACCTCGGCTATCTGAGGCTCGGTGAAGGCGGTAGCTGGAGGCGTCTCCTGAGATCTGAATGCCAGACGACGCCTGTTGCAACTAGGTTTCTCCGCTGCACCAGCTAGATCGTTGAAGTACTTATCGACGTTGGTAAATGTACCGTCATTGTCGTCGTCGTCCTCGTCCGGATCCTGTGCCATATGCATGTATGGATCCTATGCCATATCCATGTCCGGCATGTCCGGTAGCGTTGTGGGGGTCTTGCCATGGCTTGGCGCCATCACGACTGGCAGTGTTGTCTGTGGGGTGGTGTCCCCCACCCCCAAACGAATCTGGCTCTTCGGCCAAAGCATGGGCCAGCTTATGCAGGCGCTGAGGGTCACCACATCATCTTCATTGGCCCCATGGGGTCGATACAAAGGTAACATGTCGTCGAAGCCCGGCAGCACCCGAACCATTTGAACCCTATAAACGGTGGGTGGCATCTGATTACCGTGGAACACGCGGCTGCCTGGTTGAATGATTCTTCCCTTGGCGACCTCGACCAACTCGTCGTTCATGAAGTGCAGGAGAGTGCACGGAACATCGGCAGCACCCTGCGAAAACATGTAGGGCACCAGGGATGCCCAATCAAAGGCAAGGAGATGAAGTCATCGGCCGAGAGGCTTAATTAGTTACCGTGATGGCGTCGAGCTCGGCTAATGTCGAGGCACCGCCAACGGCGGGCGTGCAAGTGATGGAGGGGCCGCTTGCTACCGAGGTGTCGGCCAGCGTATTCTTCCCACACCCGGGTGTATTAAGCTGCAATGCCGGCGCCGCCGCGGGAGACACCAATGGCGCCGCCGGTGCGTTGCGTGAGTTGCTGCCCGTGAAGCTGGGAATCGGGGCGGCCCCTGTTGGCCGCCCGCAATCCACGCCTGCAGCCCAGAAACCAAGGTAGGCATAATGACGGTGATCTTCGCTCCCAGTTGGTCTCGCACTTGCTGTTCGACGATCTCCGGAATCCGCGCCACTTGTGCTTTGAGTTGTTGAACCTCGCGCTCCTGGCTTTCTGAGCTGGTCTTTCTCTCCTTTCGCCCAGCGGTATAGTACTCCGACCATTTCGTGGAGAAGCCTTTGCCGGCCACACGACCAGCTGACGACGGCTTATTGAGCTTATCCTTGTTTTTCATTACGTTCAATGCCCTATTTAAAGGGGTGCCGAAAGGGGAGCTCTGAGGCGACCCCGCGCTACTGCTTTCAGTGTCCTGCGGAAGGAACGTGAACCATTTAGAAAATTGGCTTCATTAATTAGAATGCAACCATATGGAGCTAATTATGCGGGGGTGTATTCCTTACCAAAACACACTCAAGCGCCTTGGTCTTCGGATCTGTGGTAAGCTCCTTGGTTACCGGGTCCACCTTGTACCACACCCTGACATAGTTCCTGGTCTGCTTGTCAAGGTATTTCTCGAAGAGGGGCAGTAGGACTTGCTTGGCACGCTCCGCGTCCTCCTTGTCCCATATAGGTTCCGCCACTCTATAACCGCCGAGACCGAGCTTGCGGACCCCTAAGTTCAAGTCTCGCATCTCTTTCCCCCACTGACTTAATTCTGCGGTTGCGTCTCTCTCACACTTGATCTTGAACTCCAGGTAGTCATCTTCGCTGATCAAAGGATGTTTCTCCTTGATCTTCTAATAACTATCACCTTTTTGAATCATTCTCTTCACCGAGGCTCTCCAAGTAGCCAGGGCCGTGCTCATCTTCGTGAGGGCAGCACTGTTCACTTTATTCCCTACGAGGCTTGTGTTTGCGAAGTCACCGGGGAACTTGTATCGTTCGTGCAGCTTTGTGAAGAGGAGGTTGCGCAAATTCCCTTGGTCAGGATGCCTTAGGTTCTCGGTGTTGATTGAGACGGTGCTCCGGAGAATGCACCCGAGCTGTCCCGCGTACCCCTTGACTATTTCTGGGGGCGCCGTTGGATGCCCCTCGGAGGACACTTCAGTAAATCCTCCTTGACAGTGCCGAGCATGTTCGGGCGCTGGTCCTTCCCTTGCCTCTTCGGTTGGCTGCCATCTGTGCGTGCGCTGCCATCATCAGTGGTGGCACCCTTGGTGGCACCATCACTGGTGTCATCCCGGACGCCACTAGGGGTTTTGTAGTCAGGATCGGTGTCTTTCGCGGCGTCCTCATAGCGGTGAGGTTCTTCCTCCATCTCCTGGGATAGCTCCTAGAATGCCTTGCCGCCCGAACCGCCGGCCTCATCGTTGTGGGCCATGTTCCGCTCTAAATAGGAAAAAAGTTTGGTCAAAAAGTTGGTTATTGTCAAGGAACAAGATCTCATCATTTAGGGTTTGTGAGGAATTACCATGGTCTCATCATTTAGGGTTTGTCGACACCGAGGCATCCTAGAAGCTAAGCTTTTATCATTTAGGGTTTGTCAACGCCGAGGCACCCTAAAAGCCTAAGCTTTCATCATTTAGGTTTTTATCGACACCGTAGGCACCCTAAAAGCCAAGGTCTTATCATTTAGGGTTTGTCGATGCTGAGGCACCCTAAATGCTAAGTTAAGTTTTCATCACTTAGAGTTTATCGATGCTGAGGCACCCTAAAAGCTAAGGTTTTATCATTTAGGGTTTGTCGATGTCGAGGCACCCTAAAAGCCAAGGTTATATCATTTAGGGTTTGTCGAGGCACCCTAAAACATTTCTTTCTTTAAGCATGCTTGAAAGTGCAACTATCCCTAGGTGGTTTTGGTAATTCATAACAACATATAGCTCATTGAGCTAATGCTATTCCAAGATGATTATTTCAGGAAAGCTCAATGATTCGCATGGCATGGATGTGAAAGTGGAACCCTCAAAATGCTAAGGACAAAGGATTGGCTCAAGCTCAAAAGCTCAAGACTCTTCATTTTATATTTTAGTGATCCAAGATCACATTGAGTCTTTAGGAAAAGCAAATACTATCAAGGAGGGATGAGATGTTGCTTAATGAGCCTCTTGCTTCATGTGCTTAGTGATATGCTCCAAAACCCTCAACTACTTTCCCATATCCACATATGACCTAAACCCTAAGCCAAACTCGGTCCTACCGATTCTTCCTATCCGGCGCCACCGAGTTTCACTTGTCATAAGCCACTGCCAAACCCTAGCAATTCGGTTCTACCGATAGGGATCTCGGTCTCACCGAGATGGGATTGCAAACTCTCTGTTTCCCTTTCGTAACTTTTCGGTCTCACCAAAAGAGCGAATCGGTCCCACCGAGATTGCAATGTAAATTCAGTGTTTCCCCTTTGTAACTTTTCAGTCTCACCGAAAGAGCAAATCGTTCCCACCGAGTTTGCCTGACCAACTCTCTGGTTAGCTAATTACCAAATTCGGTCTCACCGAGTTTGTGTAATCGGTCTCACCGAGATTACGTTATGCTCAAACCCTAACCATATCGGTCCTACCGAGTTGCATGTCAGTCCCACCGAAAATCTCTAAGGTCACTAGGTTTACATTTTCGGTCCGACCGAGTTTGTTGATTCGGTCCCACCGAGATTGGAAAACTGTGTGTAACGGTTGGATTTTGTGTGGAGGCTATATATACCCCTCCACCTCCTCTTCATTCGAAGAGAGAGCCATCAGAACAGATACACCATTCCAACTCATATGTTCTGAGAGAGAACCACCTACTCATGTGTTGAGACCAAGATATTCCATTCCTACCATATGAATCTTGATCTCTAGCCTTTCCAAGTTGCTTTCCACTCAAATCTTCTTTCCACAAAATCCAAATTCTATGAGAGAGAGTTGAGTGTTGGGGAGACTATCATTTGAAGCACAAGAGCAAGGAGTTCATTACCTACACACCATTTGTTACTTCTTGGAGAGTGGTGTCTCCTAGATTGGCTAGGTGTCACTTGGGAGCCTCTGACAAGATTGTGGAGTTGAACCAAGGAGTTTGTAAGGGCAAGGAGATCGCCTACTTCATGAAGATCTACCGCTAGTGAGGCAAGTCCTATGTGGGCAATGGCCATGGTGGGATAGACAAGGTTGCTTCTTCATGGACCCTTTGTGGGTGGTTGCTTCTTCGTGGACCCTTCGTGGGTGGAGCCCTGTGTGGACTCGCGCAACCGTTACCCTTTGTTGGTGGAGCCCTCCATGGACTCTCGCAACCTTTACCCTTTGTGGGTTGAAGTCTCCATCAACGTGGATGTAGGATAGCATCACCTATCCGAACCACGGGAAAAACATCCGTGTATCCAATTGCGTCTGAATTCTCCAAACTCTTCCCTTTACATTCTTGCAAGTTGCACGCTTTACTTTCCGCTGCCAATATACTCTTTGCATGCTTGCTTGAATTGTGTGATGATTGCTTGACTTGTCCTAAAATAGCTAAAATCTGCCAAGAAGGAAATTTGGGAAAAGGTTAAGTTTTTATATGGTCAAGTAGTCTAATCATCCCCCTCTAGACATACTTTCGATCCTACAAGTGGTATCAGAGCTTTGGTCTCCATTTGCTTTGATCTCCATAGCTTTTGGTGGTCATAGCCTTGGTTTCACAACCTAGGAGAGTATGGCGTCTAGCGAGGGAAATTATCACCGTAGAGGTCCCTACTTTGATGGTACTAATTTTGCTAGTTGGAAGCATAAAACGAAAATGCATATTCTTGGACATAACCCCGCCGTTTGGGCTATTGTGTGTGTTGGTTTGCAAGGTGACTTCTTTGATGGGAAAGAACCAAACCGTGAAGCTACCGCGGATGAGTTGAAGATGTTGCAATACAATGCTCAAGCTTGTGATATTCTCTTCAACGGATTGTGCCCCGAAGAATTCAACAAAATCAGCCGTCTTGAGAATGCGAAGGAAATTTGGGACACTTTGATTGATATGCAGGAAGGTACCGACTCCGTCAAGGAATCCAAGTTGGATGTGCTTCAAAGTCAACTTGACAAGTTCAAGATGAAGGATGGTGAAGGTGTCGCTGAAATGTACTCTAGGCTTGCTCTCATCACAAATGAGATTGCCGGCTTAGGAAGTGAAGAGATGACCGATAGATTCATCATCAGGAAGATTCTAAGATCCTTGGATGGAAAATATGATACTATGTGCACATTGATCCAAATGATGCCCAATTACAAAGATCTCAAGCCAACAGAGGTGATTGGAAGAATTGTTGCTCATGAGATGTCACTTAAGGATAAAGAGGAACTTCACAACAAATCAAGTGGTGCCTATAAAGCCTCATGTGAAGCCCCTACATCATCAAGTGAGAAACAAGACTTCAATGAAGAATTGAGCTTAATGGTGAAGAACTTCAACAAGTTCTACAAGACTAGAAGCAAAGATAGAAGCTTCAAGTCAAGGTCCTACAATGACAAAAGATCTTCTAGTCGAGAGCGAAACTGCTACAGTTGTGGAAGACCCGGACACTATTCCAATGAGTGTACGGCTCCCTACAAGAGAAGAGAAGATTCTCCAAAAAGAAGAAGCAAAGAATCACCACCAAGAGAGAAGGAGTAGAGATGATCGTTATGAACGAAGATACTCACGGAGAAGCAAGGATTCAGAAAGGAAGGAAAAATCAGCAAGGAGCTACACAAGACGAAGACATCAAGCTCATGTTGGTGAATGGGTATCCGGCTCCGACTCCGACAGCCACTCCGAGAGAAGTTATCACTCCGACTCCGAAGATACTCAAGATGAAGGTGTTGCCGGTCTAGCACTTGTGTCAACCAACTCCTACAACATATTTGACTCACCAAATGAAGGAATTGGAAGATGCTTCATGGCCAATAGTCCTAAGGTAACACACCCCGAGTATGTTGATTTCAATAGTGATGAAGATGACTTGTTAGGTGATGATTTGCTTGTTGACAACTCTAGTGATGAATACTATGATGAAATGTCAATTAATCATGCTAATCAAGATAAAACGAATGACAATGATAAGGAAAATATTGAGGCTCTAACTAAAGAACTAAACACTCTTAAGTTAGCTCATGAAACTATCTTCGAAGATCATCGAGAACTTTTAAGAGCTCATGAGAAATTACGCTTTGAAAAGCTCAATCTTGAGCAAGAGCATGAGTTCTTAAAAGCAATCAATGATGATCTCCGCAAGAAAAGTTCTTCTTACATTGCCAAGCATTTACTCTTATCCACTTACATGCCTCAAGTCAAGTCTAGTAACAAGAACAAGAAAGATTCTTCCTCTAGCAGTAACAATGATCATGCTAAATCCAATATTGTTGCTTCTAGTAGTTCTCTTGATTCCACTAATGATTCTCTTAGCCAAGTTACACTTGAGCAAGAAAATAGTTTATTGAAGGGAATTATAGAGAAAGGGGTGTACAAAAGCCTTGCCGGGAGCAAGCAATTCGAGGAAATTGTGTGCAAGCAAGGAATGCACCGGAAGAATCAAGGTGTTGGTTTTGAACGAAAGTTCAATGCCAATGGAGTTGAGTGGGAAGAAGATCAATACCCCAAGAAAAGTTTGTTCCTCAACAAGAGAAGTATGATACTTCTTTCAAGGGGACACAAGCTCAAGATGATCTTCCACCACAAGACTACAAGCAAAAAGGCAAGGACAAGCTTCAAGAGGAAATTGACGCATTTGAAGAAGCTCCTAAGACCTTAGTCAAGTGGATTGCCAAGACTACTTCAAGTTCCACTTCATCAAGTACGACTACAACTCCAAGGATTCCCATCAAGATGATGTGGATCCAAAAGAAGAAGAACTAGAGAGTTCTTGAGGGTGACTCCGCCAACATACTTCACTCTTATCATTTTGGCAAGAACAAGTGCAATCAACTTCCACATCCTGCACTAGTTCAAGGAGTCACAAACCCTCTTGTTGGTAAGACAAGGGACAAGGTAACCTAAAAGTTTTCATGGACATCATCTTGTGTGTGCATCACTCTATGTCTATGGATATCCTTGTTTGTTCCTTGTGGGACTAACCCATGTAGGTATTGAAAGTGCAATTCACTCAAATGGATAGCTCCAAGTGATCTACATCAACATTGAGCATCCACATCTTCAACATCTACATGAAGTCATCATCGACAAAACCCAAGGTTAGTTCATCCCTCTTAGGGGGGGTATCACATCTAGGGGGAGCTTTACTCTAAGACTTGAGCTAAAGCAACTCTAAAGATGTGAACACAACAATGCTTTATGTAAAAATGGTAACCCCACTTGAGCTTAAACGATGAGTATGACCTATGATCAAGTGTTCTCACTTGACTCCTAAGTCAATATACTCATATATAGATGACCTAGTCATCGCAAATTGCTTGATAGTTGCTAGAATTGGTTGTGCATGCCTTGTCACATATTTCGTTTGCCATCTTATTGTGTGAGCATGCTGGTTGCATATTTTACTCATTCGAGGACGTCCACTTGTTGTTTTGATTGTTTGGTTTTATTTTCTTTTGCCAAGTAGATGGACAAGAATGCCTAAGAACCTCCTCTAGCTATCTATGCTTTTCTCGTCTCAAACTCTATTCATGCTGCATCACAAAATTTGATCAAGTCAGATTCGAACCACTCTGTGTGAGGAGCGCTCGGAGTCCCCGATTCGTCATAGACTTAAACTTCCAAAACCTCTTTATGATTCTCGGTCTGACCGATACCCCACTTTCGGTCCTACCGAGATCATTAAGTTGATCTAGGTTTTCGATCTCGGTGCACCCGATTTGAACCTTTCAGTCACACCGAGTTTCAGTAACTGCCTGCAGTTATGAATCTCGGTGCCACCGAGTTGTTCCACTCGGTCACACCGACAGGGTCGGGCTATATATAGTCACGGGCAAAATTTTGGAAATTTCTCCGAACCCCTTCGCCCGCGCGATAGCCTGCTCTGCCAACATGGTCTCCGGATCGTCTCCTCGCCGCCAGCCGCCTCCAGTCGCTGGTCTCCGTCGCCGTCAACGGGAATTCTACCCCGCCGTTGCCGCCGTAGTGAGTCTCCGCCGAACTAGGGTATGGACTCGATCTTTGTGCTATTCTCCAATCCGATTCTTAGCACATTGTGATCATCATGATTCTTGCCACGATTGAAACACTCCTATCCAGTCAATGCGCTCGTAGATTAGGTTTGATTCGAAAATTTTAGAGTTAGGTTTCCGCCGAAACCATCTCGGACCCATCGAGTTGAAAAACTCGGTCCCACCGATTTGGCTTATGCCATTGCACAAGTGAGACTCGGTCTGACCGAGAATTACTTATCGGTGTGACCGATTTTGGAACTCTGTGAAACCCTAGCAGTCTCAGTGCCACCGAACTGTGACTCGGTCTGACCGAGTTCACTAGTTTAGGTGCCAAAACTGCTTCGGTATCACCGAGTTTAAAAATCGGTAGATCCGAGATGATTTCAGTGGGAAACTAAAACTAAGTTTTTGGATCATTCTTGTGCAAAAATCTCTGCATTTTGTGATGCTCATCTATTCTACCTCATCTATAAACTGTTCACAGGGTCAGCAGTCAGCTTATTCAACATGTCAGATCAGAGTGACAGCCAGAATGTGTTAGAACAGCAAGTGGTGATGAGTGAGGGCACCAGTCCCTCCAGCTCTTCAGATGATGGCAGCAGAAGTACCCCAAGCAATCTGCCAAAAGCTGCCACTAGACAAAGGAAGAAGAGAACTTCTGATTCTGAAGATGAAGATTATGTGGCAGAGGAAGAGGCCACATCAAAGAGAGTTGAGCCAGCTCAAGGCACAAAGCCAGGACTAAAGATCAAAAGGCCAGCAAGCAGGCAGCCTATGTCAAAGGCTAGAGCTTCAACTGAAAAGCCTGCACCCAAAGAGCCAGTTGTTGCTGAAGGCAAGAAGAGGAAGGAAAGGGTCAAGAAGACCGTAGCCAGAGTGCTTAGAAAGTCTTCCATTATGGAAGAGGAAGAGGAAGAAGAGGTTGCTGCACCAGCACCTAAGGCACCCAAGCTAATGGGTGACGCTATCAAATCAGGGGCTACTGCATCTAAGCCCAAGGCTGCATCAAAGGTCAAGACAACACCAAAGAGAAATACAAGGAGCATACCTGCTACTGAAAAGAACAAGGCCCCAGTGCCTGAAGCTGCTGAAGAAGAGGATGAAGAGCAAGTTCTTAGAAAACTCAAGCCCAAGATCCCAGACCACAATGATGCTCATCCTGTGGCTGAGGACATGAAGCTCAGGAGAGACTCAGGGCTGAGGAAGTGGAGAGAAGCAGATCCATATGCTTCAAGGAGAAGGGCTGCTGTGGATTATAGATTTCACACCAAGGAGCAGCAAGATTTCTATGAGACAGTACTGCTTGACAAGAAGCCCATTGTTTGTGACATGAGATGGGTCGACTGGACCTACATGAAGGAAAATGAGGAACACTACCCTGGAGTGTATGACAGCTTTAGTGCGTGTGGAGTTGCAGACTTTGTTGGGCAGAAGCTCACAAAGTGGAACGAGGAGCTTATCATGCAGTTCTACTCCACAACACACTTCACCCAGATGGAAGGATCACATGGATGTCTGAAGGTACGAGGTACCAATCAACTGTTAAGGAATGGGCAAAGTTGATCAATGCCCCAGAAGAGCAAGCAGATGACTTGGACATTTATGCCAAGAAGAAGATGGACCACAACTCAATGTCCAACATGTACAAGGAGATTCCCAATGAAGCTCTTGATACTTTCAAGTTTGGGTCTGTGCACTATCTTCTGTCAGGGCTACCAACAATCAATTGGATATTGAGGCACACTCTCTTACCCAAGTAAGGTGATCACAAGATGATCAGAGGCCATGCAATCAACTTGCTACATGTATTTGATGTGCCACAGAAATTCAAGGTCATGAGCCTCATAGTAGAGACTATCAAGAGGACTGCAGCAGATCAGAAGAGGAGCTGTGGTTATGCCCCTCAAATTTAGGAGCTCATTAACTCCAAGATGGGCACGGGCATATACTTGTTGGACAAGGAACACTTGCCCATCCGTCCAGATTTTGAGGACAATCAAGTAGTCATGATTGAGAATGAGCCATCATCTGCCCAAGCACAAGCCAAGAAGGAGAAGGCAAGGAAGGAGAAAGCTGCCAAGATGCCAACCCAAGAGGAGGCATCTGAGTATTTCTTGAAAACTAAACAAGAGCAGCTTGGTTACCTGATTGCATCCACCCTGCGGATTGAGAAAGGACTAGCCACCCTAACTCAGAACTAGGCAAGCTTAGAGAGGATCATGGAACAAAAGTTCTATGACTTGGATGTCAAGGTGACAGAGATTCAGACTGCAGTGGAGCAGCTCCAGGATGACATGCAGGAGAGGAGAGGCGGGACTACCACTGATGCCTTTGCCAGAGTGCCACGAGGTCCGAGGTCGTCTGCCGTGCCAGTTGCTGCCACCAGAGCCACCACCTCAGCACCAGCTACAACCTCAGCTCCACCAGCTCCAGCATCTACTTCAGCTCCAACTCCAGCGTCTACTTCAGCGTCTACAGAAGCCTTCATCCTTGGAGTGATCCGGACTCCACCACCACCTGAAGATCAAGCCTGAGCGTCGACTTAGCACTATGCATTTTTCTAGGAACTTTTTGGTAAATTGTTGCCAAAGGGGGAGAAAAATGTATAGATCATAGGCTTCGAGAGAGAGAGAGTGTTGCTTTTCTCTCTTGCTTTGTTTGGTGGTTTTTCGAACTTGTTTGCTTTTGAGTGCTTGAGATACTATGGCATTGCTTGTGAGACATTGATGATCATGTGTTTGATCATAAGCTACACTTAATGCTTGCTTAATGCTATTATCTTATCTATCTTATGTGATCATTCACTATTCTTGGTGATGAGTGCATGTATTTCATTCTTATCATTTTAAGCGCTCCACCAAGATGTATGTGACATGGAAGAGTAACCCATGACTCTAACTCCTTGTGCATTTGCAGTCCAAAGCAAATTTTAAATATGCACAAACTTAGGGGGAGCTCATACTTATCACATACTTCTCAAAGCAACGATATATTTCATGCTTATTATCATTTGTCGAAGCTTTCATCTATATGTTGTCATCAATTAACAAAAAGGGGGAGACTGAAAATGCAACTATCCCTAGGTGGTTTTGGTAATTCATAACAACATACAGCTCATTGAGCTAATGCTATTCCAAGATGATTATTTCAGGAAAGCTCAATGATTGGCATGGCATGGATGTGAAAGTGGAACCCTCAAAATGCTAAGGACAAAGGATTGGCTCAAGCTCAAAAGCTCAAGACTCTTCATTTTATATTTTAGTGATCCAAGATCACATTGAGTCTTTAGGAAAAGCCAATACTATCAAGGAGGGATGAGGTGTTGCTTAATGAGCCTCTTGCTTCATGTGCTTAGTGATATGCTCCAAAACCCTCAACTACTTTCCCATATCCACATATGACCTAAACCCTAAGCCAAACTCGGTCCTACTGATTCTTCCTATCCGGCGCCACCGAGTTTCACTTGTCATAAGCCACTACCAAACCCTAGCAATTCGGTTCTACCGATAGGGATCTCGGTCTCACCGAGATGGGATTGCAAACTCTCTGTTTCCCTTTCGTAACTTTTCGGTCTCACCGAAAGAGCGAATCGGTCCCACCGAGATTGCAATGTAAATTCAGTGTTTCCCCTTTGTAACTTTTCGGTCTCACCGAAAGAGCAAATCGGTCCCACCGATTTTGCCTGACCAACTCTCTGGTTAGCTAATTACCAAATTCGGTCTCACCGAGTTTGTGTAATCGGTCTCACCGAGATTACGTTATGCCCAAACCCTAACCATTTCGGTCCTATCGAGTTGCATGTCAGTCCCACCGAAAATCTCTAACGGTCACTAGGTTTACATTTTCGGTCCGACCGAGTTTGTTGATTCGGTCCCACCGAGATTGGAAAACTGTGTGTAACGGTTGGATTTTGTGTGGAGGCTGTATATACCCCTCCACCTCCTCTTCATTCGAAGAGAGAGCCATCAGAACAGATACACCATTCCAACTCATATGTTCTGAGAGAGAACCACCTACTCATGTGTTGAGACCAAGATATTCCATTCCTACCATATGAATCTTGATCTCTAGCCTTTCCAAGTTGCTTTCCACTCAAATCTTCTTTCCACAAAATCCAAATCCTATGAGAGAGAGTTGAGTGTTGGGGAGACTATCATTTGAAGCACAAGAGCAAGGAGTTCATTACCTACACACCATTTGTTACTTCTTGGAGAGTGGTGTCTCCTAGATTGGCTAGGTGTCACTTGGGAGCCTCCGACAAGATTGTGGAGTTGAACCAAGGAGTTTGTAAGGGCAAGGAGATCGCCTACTTCGTGAAGATCTACCGCTAGTGAGGCAAGTCCTGTGTGGGCGATGGCCATGGTGGGATAGACAAGGTTGCTTCTTCGTGGACCCTTTGTGGGTGGTTGCTTCTTCGTGGACCCTTCGTGGGTGGAGCCCTGTGTGGACTCGCGCAACCGTTACCCTTTGTGGGTGGAGCCCTCCGTGGACTCTCGCAACCGTTACCCTTTGTGGGTTGAAGTCTCCATCAACGTGGATGTAGGATAGCACCACCTATCCGAACCACGGGAAAAACATCCGTGTCTCCAATTGCGTTTGAATTATCCAAACCCTTCCCTTTACATTCTTGCAAATTGCATGCTTTACTTTCCGCTGCACCAGCTAGATCGTTGAAGTACTTATCAACGTTGGTAAATGTACCGTCATTGTCGTCGTCGTCCTCGTCCGGATCCTGTGCCATATGCATGTCCGGATCCTATGCCATATCCATGTCCGGCATGTCCGATAGCGTTGTGGGTGTCTTGCCATGACTTGGCGCCATCACGACTGGCAGTGTTGTCTGTGGGGTGGTGTCCCCCGCCCCCAAACGAATCTGGCTCTTCGGCCAAAGCATGGGCCAGCTTATGCAGGCGCTGAGGGTCATCACATCATCTTCATTGGCCCCATGGGGTCGATACAAAGGTAACATGTCGTCGAAGCCCGGCAGCACCCGAACCATTTGAACCCTATAAACGATGGGTGGCATCTGATTACCGTGGAACACGCGGCTGCCTGGTTGAATGATTCTGCCCTTGGCGACCTCGACCAACTCGTCGTTCATGAAGTGCAGGAGAGTGCACGGAACATCGGCGGCACCCTGCGAAAACATGTAGGGCACCAGGGATGCCCAATCAAAGGCAAGGAGATGAAGTCATCGGCCGAGAGGCTCAATTAGTTACCGTGATGGCGTCGAGCTTGGCTAATGTCGAGGCACCGCCAACGGCGGGCGTGCAAGTGATGGAGGGGCCGCTTGCTACCGAGGTGTCGGCCAGCGTATTCTTCCCACACCCGGGTGTATTAAGCTGCAATGCCGGCGCCGCCGCGGGAGACACCAATGGCGCCGCCGGTGCGTTGCGTGAGTTGCTGCCCGTGAAGCTGGGAATCGGGGCGGCCCCTGTTGGCCGCCCGCAATCCACGCCTGCAGCCCAGAAACCAAGGTAGGCATAATGGCGGTGATCGTCGCTCCCAGTTGGTCTCGCACTTGCTGTTCGACGATCTCCGGAATCCGCGCCACTTGTGCTTTGAGTTGTTGAACCTCGCGCTCCTGGCTTTCTGAGCTGGTCTTTCTCTCCTTTCGCCCAGCGGTATAGTACTCCGACCATTTCGTGGAGAAGCCTTTGCCGGCCACACGACCAGCTGACGACGGCTTATTGAGCTTATCCTTGTTTTTCATTACGTTCAACGCCCTATTTAAAGGGGTGCCGAAAGGGGAGCTCTGAGGCGACCCCGCGCTACTGCTTTCAGTGTCCTGCGGAAGGAACGTGAACCATTTAGAAAATTGGCTTCATTAATTAGAATGCAACCATATGGAGCTAATTATGCGGGGGTGTATTCCTTACCAAAACACACTCAAGCGCCTTGGTCTTCGGATCTGTGGTAAGCTCCTTGGTTACCGGGTCCACCTTGTACCACACCCTGACATAGTTCCTGGTCTGCTTGTTAAGGTATTTCTCGAAGAGGGGCAGTAGGACTTGCTTGGCACGCTCCGCGTCCTCCTTGTCCCATATAGGTTCCGCCACTCTATAACCGCCGAGACCGAGCTTGCGGACCCCTAAGTTCAAGTCTCGCATCTCTTTCCCCCACTGACTTAATTCCGCGGTTGCGTCTCTCTCACACTTGATCTTGAACTCCAGGTAGTCATCTTCGCTGATCAAAGGATGTTTCTCCTTGATCTTCTCATAACTATCACCTTTTTGAATCATTCTCTTCACTGAGGCTCTCCAAGTAGCCAGGGCCGTGCTCATCTCCATGAGGGCAGCACTGTTCACTTTATTCCCTATGAGGCTTGTGTTTGCGAAGTCACCGGGGAACTTGTATCGTTCGTGCAGCTTTGTGAAGAGGAGGTTGCGCAAATTCCCTTGGCCAGGATGCCTTAGGTTCTCGGTGTTGATTGAGACGGTGCTCCGGAGAATGCACCCGAGCTGTCCCGCGTACCCCTTGACTATTTCTGGGGGCGCCGTTGGATGCCCCTCGGAGGACACTTCAATAAATCCTCCTTGACGGTGCCGAGCATGTTCGGGTGCCGGTCCTTCCATTGCCTCTTCGGTTGGCTGCCATCTGTGCGTGCGCTGCCATCATCAGTGGTGGCACCCTTGGTGGCACCATCACTGGTGTCATCCCGGACGCCACTAGGGGTTTTGTAGTCAGGATCGGTGTCTTTCGCGGCGTCCTCATAGCGGTGAGGTTCTTCCTCCATCTCCTGGGATAGCTCCCAGAATGCCTTGCCGCCCGAACCGCCGGCCTCATCGTTGTGGGCCATGTTTCACTCTAAATAGGGAAAAAGTTTGGTCAAAAAGTTGGTTATTGTCAAGGAACAAGATCTCATCATTTAGGGTTTGTGAGGAATTACCATGGTCTCATCATTTAGGGTTTGTCGACACCGAGGCATCCTAGAAGCTAAGCTTTTATCATTTAGGGTTTGTCAACGCCGAGGCACCCTAAAAGCCTAAGCTTTCATCATTTAGGTTTTTATCGACACCGTAGGCACCCTAAAAGCCAAGGTCTTATCATTTAGGGTTTGTCGACGCTGAGGCACCCTAAATGCTAAGTTAAGTTTTCATCACTTAGAGTTTATCGATGCTGAGGCACCCTAAAAGCTAAGGTTTTATCATTTAGGGTTTGTCGATGTCGAGGCACCCTAAAAGCCAAGGTTATATCATTTAGGGTTTGTCGAGGCACCCTAAAACATTTCTTTCTTTAAGCATGCTTGAAAGTGCAACTATCCCTAGGTGGTTTTGGTAATTCATAACAACATATAGCTCATTGAGCTAATGCTATTCCAAGATGATTATTTCAGGAAAGCTCAATGATTCGCATGGCATGGATGTGAAAGTGGAACCCTCAAAATGCTAAGGACAAAGGATTGGCTCAAGCTCAAAAGCTCAAGACTCTTCATTTTATATTTTAGTGATCCAAGATCACATTGAGTCTTTAGGAAAAGCCAATACTATCAAGGAGGGATGAGATGTTGCTTAATGAGCCTCTTGCTTCATGTGCTTAGTGATATGCTCCAAAACCCTCAACTACTTTCCCATATCCACATATGACCTAAACCCTAAGCCAAACTCGGTCCTACCGATTCTTCCTATCCGGCGCCACTGAGTTTCACTTGTCATAAGCCACTGCCAAACCCTAGCAATTCGGTTCTACCGATAGGGATCTCGGTCTCACCGAGATGGGATTGCAAACTCTCTGTTTCCCTTTCGTAACTTTTCGGTCTCACCAAAAGAGCGAATCGGTCCCACCGAGATTGCAATGTAAATTCAGTGTTTCCCCTTTGTAACTTTTCAGTCTCACCGAAAGAGCAAATCGTTCCCACCGAGTTTGCCTGACCAACTCTCTGGTTAGCTAATTACCAAATTCGGTCTCACCGAGTTTGTGTAATCGGTCTCACCGAGATTACGTTATGCCCAAACCCTAACCATATCGGTCCTACCGAGTTGCATGTCAGTCCCACCGAAAATCTCTAACGGTCACTAGGTTTACATTTTCGGTCCGACCGAGTTTGTTGATTCGGTCCCACCGAGATTGGAAAACTGTGTGTAACGGTTGGATTTTGTGTGGAGGCTATATATACCCCTCCACCTCCTCTTCATTCGAAGAGAGAGCCATCAGAACAGATACACCATTCCAACTCATATGTTCTGAGAGAGAACCACCTACTCATGTGTTGAGACCAAGATATTCCATTCCTACCATATGAATCTTGATCTCTAGCCTTTCCAAGTTGCTTTCCACTCAAATCTTCTTTCCACAAAATCCAAATCCTATGAGAGAGAGTTGAGTGTTGGGGAGACTATCATTTGAAGCACAAGAGCAAGGAGTTCATTACCTACACACCATTTGTTACTTCTTGGAGAGTGGTGTCTCCTAGATTGGCTAGGTGTCACTTGGGAGCCTCCGACAAGATTGTGGAGTTGAACCAAGGAGTTTGTAAGGGCAAGGAGATCGCCTACTTCGTGAAGATCTACCGCTAGTGAGGCAAGTCCTGTGTGGGCGATGGCCATGGTGGGATAGACAAGGTTGCTTCTTCGTGGACCCTTTGTGGGTGGTTGCTTCTTCGTGGACCCTTTGTGGGTGGAGCCCTGTGTGGACTCGCGCAACCGTTACCCTTTGTGGGTGGAGCCCTCCGTGGACTCTCGCAACCGTTACCCTTTGTGGGTTGAAGTCTCCATCAACGTGGATGTAGGATAGCACCACCTATCCGAACCACGGGAAAAACATCCATGTCTCCAATTGCGTTTGAATTCTCCAAACCCTTCCCTTTACATTCTTGCAAATTGCATGCTTTATTTTCCGCTGCCAATATACTCTTTGCATGCTTGCTTGAATTGTGTGATGATTGCTTGACTTGTCCTAAAATAGCTAAAATCTGCCAAGAAGGAAATTTGGGAAAAGGTTAAGTTTTTATATGGTCAAGTAGTCTAATCACCCCCCTCTAGACATACTTTCGATCCTACAATGCTACATCCATCTCAAGTATTTATGGTCAAGGGTTAGCAGGGCCATCCAAATAGAATAGGTGGTATGTGCTTTTTTAGTAGGTCATCCTACCAGATTAGGGTTTATCGATGACGAGCAACTGACATTAGCAATAACTATGAGTTGATATCACACTTCTATATGTATAACACAAGAGGCAGTTGATCCTACTTAATTAAGTACTAAGATAGCCGGCCCATGCATTAGTCCCAAGTACCCCATATGTCCTATTTTTAGCAAAGTCATGCTAAAATTCACGGAAAATTTCAGCATGACCTTTGCTGAAAATAGGACATATGGAGTACCCGAATTTGCTGAAACGGAAGTTAATCGATATTCCGGCAAACTCAAGGGCCTCTCGGGGTACCTGCAAAATCATCACGACACGATGGTCGGAGACAAAACCCAACAAACTAGCGAAGTTACTGACGTGTTTACAGAAATTGTTTTCTGTAAAAGATGATCATCAACTTTACAAGTCTTTCTCAATGTGATCACAAAAACAAAGCAGCACCATAATGTGCCTCTACTTTCATGTGGATGAAAAGGCCACATACCATATGGTCCTCTGCTTTCATATGGACAAAATAAAAAGTTCACACATATAAATGGAAATTAAAAAAGATAGTAGGAAATGAAAAAGAATTATGCTCAAAGAACAATGGCAACAGCAAAATATTGAAACCTTTGGTAAGCATTATATGATCCAACATATGTGAGCTTCCATTCCAGATCTAATAGGTCACCCAACAAAAAATCATCAATAGTTTAGCAAGTCTGTACCCTCAAGAATGAACATATAGCAATATCTGTTGTCCCCCCATAACATATGGAAATCAAAATTAGGTCAACTTAGATGAAAATTGCCTTTGCTGCATGGAATAGAACATAACGTAAGGACCCTAATTCGTATACAGTATTACCGTGATGTATTCCAATATAGGACAACAAATTGTGCTATTATATGTTGACTGTGAGCAAACTACCTATTGAAGCAAAGGCAAATATCTCTAAAGTCTGAACTAAAGCACGGTTTCCTTGCTAATGATCCACAGTCCCACACTACTGAATGGGTTTTTGCAGAACCAAAACAAACATCACAGGAGAGAAGTCCCGGTGGACAAGTCAGAATGGCATAAAAACATGACTGCATACATTAGGGCAGATGTGATTTTGGTACAGCTACACTACTGCAGGCTGGTTCACTATTTTCGAAGGAACAGGGATGCATATAATTAAGGGGGCTAGGAAGTTAGCACCAATGAACTGCCTAGTCTGCTGACAGATTTATTAATAAGCTGCTAATATGTTCAGTCCCACCTGTATCAGGAATTAAGTGAAGGATAGGATAACCAATAAAAAGCCCAGATAACAGAGAGGGGCGTAATCAAACTAAATTCATTGTTAGATATAGGGATTCATCTTTGGTCATTCAGTGAGGATGGTAGTTTTGTTTTTGTTTTTGCCAATATTCATTATTCACATTTGCGCTATGTTAGTGCTTTAGAGAAAAAATGCAGGTGCTATTATTCTTTCACAGCCTCTAGAAAGACGATTCTACTATGTAAATGACAAGTTAACAAAAGAGAAAAAAATCCAAGCTCAGTATAATTTCAGCAACAAAAAAAAGTAGAGCAATAGCTTCTGTCCTAGAACAAGGAGACATCAGCTATAGACTTGGCTCCACAAAATCCTCTGCAATCGGTTATCTTTGTTCAGGGATCAACATCTATCTAGTACCTTATCTAGAGGAGTAAATCAATCCACCCCCACCCGGTTTATGAATTGGCCTCTGAATCCAAGACGAAGCAGCGAGCAGAGCATTTTCGTTACACAGGCAGGCCAGTCATTTTTACCGTGGAGAGAGAGAGAGAGGATGGCTCACTGTGGAGGAGTGGAGGACTGGATGATCTGCAATTTCAGGACGGAGGCGCCGTGGGCAGCCGGTGTAGAGGGGCGCGGCGGCGGCTTCTCGTTGTCCCGGCTGCGGCAGAGGGCAGAGGGGCAGACGGGCCATGGAGGAAGCTGAGCTGCGGTGGGAGTGGGTCCCGGCGGCGGCGAGGACCGAGACGGCGAGGCGGGGCCGACGGTGGCGCAGGAACCCTAGCGCTGGCCCTGCTCGAGTTTGAGCCGAGCGAAGGAGGGTTGTCCGCCTGTTCGGACGGAGCACCTCGTCGGAGCGGGCGCGGCGGTTGTCGGAGCGGGCGCAGGGGTCGTCGGAGCGGGTGCGGGGGTCGTCGGAGCGGGTATGGCGAGGGAGGGAAGGGGGATCGGGCGAAGGGGGATCTAGCTAGAGGGGGAAGGTTAGTAATGGCGCACCATCTAGGGGTGCGCCATAAAAACACTGATAGCAATGGTGCACCCTCCTGTGGTGCGCCATTAGTAACATTTTTTTCTTCTGATAGCAATGGCGCACCCTCCTCTCGTGCGCCATTAGTAACTTTTTTTCTGATAGCAATGGCGCACCCTCCTCTGGTGCGCCATTAGTAAAATTTTTTTCATTATTTTTTGTTGCATCTAATAATTTGTTGTTTTATCAAATTTGTTATTTTCATGAGGACTAGAACAGAAGATATCATCAAATGTCATCAAATTTGTTTTTTTAAATATCATAAAATATCATCAAATTTGTTTTTTATTTTTAATTGAAAATATCATCAAATTTGTTATTTGAAAATATCATCAAATTTGTATTTAAAAATATCATCAATATTTTTTTGTATTTTTAGTTGCATTCATTTATGAATTGGTAAAACATTTATGAATATGAAAAAATATCATCAAATTTGAAAAAAATATTCATGAATTCAAAAAGTGCCCATGAAATTTAAAAATACTCATGAGTTCGAAAAATATTAACAAATTCAATACTTTTTGTGAGTTAGAAATATCATTTCAAAATGTCGAAATACAATCGAGAAATGAAGACTACGATTTAAATACAATCGATCTTAGCTAGCTATCTTTTCACAATCTTCTTGCCCTTCTTTTTCGCAAATGGAGTTCTTCTGTTGAACGGACTTCCTTTAGGTAGGGTGGTCCTGCTTGTTCTTGTGGTGTATGGCACTTCATCGTCGTTGTCATGTTCCATCTTTGGGTCGCCGTACTTGTCGAAGTCTTGCTCATTGGCGACTCCATCCATTCCGATGATCTTCCTTTTGCCTCTCCTCATGACAACACAACTGGGCTTTGACGGGTCGGTAATGAAGAAGCATTGATCCACTTGGGAAGCCAGTACCCATGCCTCATTTATCGCGGTGACGTTTGCGCCCGCAGTCTTGGATTTGGCTTCGGGTATAACCATGGTGGTGAAATACCGGTCTTCTTTTAGGACGCTCTTGGCCCATCTGACATGGAACATCGGGACCTTCTCTCCAGCGTAGCTCAGCTCCCAGATCTCCTCGACCCTTCCGCAGTATCTGTCCTTGTCATTACCGGTGTAGGATTCCATCATTACCCCGGAGTTCTGATAACCATCGCTCTTCATGTCCTTGTCCTCGGTGTAGAATGTGTAGCCGTTGATATCGTACGCCTCATAGGTCATCAGGTTGTGCTCGGCGCCCTGTGACAAGGTGAATACAAGTTTTTCTTCCGCGGAAGAATCCTCATGTAAAGGGTACGACAGAAGCTTCTCCTTGAACCAACGCGTGAAACATGAATTGTGCTCTTTTATTATATCTCCGTCCATCCTCTGTTGGCCTTGGTCATTGTATGTCTTCTCAATAAAGGTTTTGTGCTCTACCACCCAAGGATCGACCACGTCTATGTGTTGTAGCGCGACTAGGTTTTCTCTTTCAAAGTCGGCGAGTCGACCCTCAAAGTCGACGTGCATTTCGCGGTGACCATCGCGGTGACCCCATCCAGCGAGCCTGCCGAGGTGCCTATTGACGGCCAGACCAACGGGGTTCTCGATGCCTAGATAATTCGTGTAGTAGGAGATGCACTCTTCGGTCAGAAAGCCCCTGGCTATGCTTCCCTCTGGACGTGACATGTTGCGAACGTATCCTTTGATGACACCATTCATCCTTTCGAACGACATCATGCTGTGCAGGAATGTCGTCCCGAGTTGGATGATATCCTCCATGATATGGACCAGCAGATGCACCATAACATCAAAGAATGCGGGTGGGACGTACATCTCAAGCTCACATAGTATCACCACAATCTCTTCCTGTAGCCTTCTGAGTTGCCTCACGCCAACCGACTTCTAAGAGATGACATCGAAAAAGTTGCATAGGCCAAATAGCGTTTCACGGACGTGCGCGTCCATGACCCCATGGATTGCAACTGGAAGTATCTGCATCATCAGCACATGACAGTCGTGATACTTCAGCCCGCTGAACTTATTCTTCGATGAGTCTAGGTATCTGCTTATCTTCCCCGCGTAACCGTAAGGAAGTTTTACTCCTACGAGGCAGGTGAAAAACTGCTCGATCTCCTCCTGACTTAGAGTGAAGCACGCAGGAGGGTAGTCATTTTTGGTCTTCTTGGCCTTTGCCTTTGCGACAACTTTTCGTGTCCTGCTTCGCCTCATCATCATCATCATCATCATTAGCATGAAGCTCCTCCTTGATGCCCATTGATTTCAAGTCTGCCCTTGCTTTTGGCCCATCTTTGGTCCTCTCTGCATGTTGAGCAGGGTACCAAGCAGACTCTCGCACACGTTCTTCGTGATATGCATGACATCAAGGATGTGAGGCACATGGTGGATCTTCCAATACGGCAAGTTCCAGAAAACAGACCTTGTTTTCCATACCTTCAGCAGCGGCTCTAGCGCCTTTCGCTTCTTTCCCGGCTCTGGCGCCTTTTGCTTCTTTCCCGGTAGTGGGCAATCTTTCCAATTTTTCAACAGCTCATCTATTTCCTCGCCGCTCCTCGTACGCGGGCGTCTTCGGGGTTCGGTTTCACCATTGAACAGATCCTTGCGTTTTCTCCATGGGTCATCGTCGCGAAGCCACCTTCGATGTCCCATGAACATGGTTTTCGAAGACCCGCGATCTATATGTAGCTGGCGATACGTTGTGTCATCCATGCACCTAACGCATCCAGAAAATCCGTGGACCACCTGCCCCGTGACATATCCGTAACCGAGATAGTCGTGCACCGTTGTGAGTAGTGCGGCTCTCATAGGGAAATATTCTTCCTCTACGGCGTCCCATGTCTTGGCTGGCGTTTTCCACAACATGTCTAGCTCCTCTTTCAGCAGTCGCAGATACAGATTGATGACGTTCCCTGGTTGTTTCGGCCCTTCAATTAGCATACCTATGTGAATGTACTTCCTCTTCATGCACAGCCAGGGGGAAGATTGTACATCCACACAAACATAGGCCAGGTGCTATGTGTGCTTCTCTAGTTGCCAAACAGATTGACTCCATCGGTGCTCACGCCCAGCACGATGTTCCTTGGATCGTCCCCAAATTCTGGGTGTTCAAAGTTCAACGCTTGCCACTGGCTCGCATCCTTAGGGTGACTCAACATCTTGTCTTTTTTATTTATCTCCGGATCATTTCCGTCATCTTCTCGCTTCTTCTCCTCCCTATCTACATGCCAACGTAGGAGCTTTGCTAGCTTAGGGTCTGCGAAATACCGCTGCAGACGAGGAGTGATCGGAAAGTACCACACCACTTTTCGAGGACCTTTCTTCCTCTTCTTGTATCGAGTGACGCCGCACACCGGACATATGGTAGACTCCGCATGCTCGTCCCGATAAATGATGCAATTGTTCATGCACACATGGTATTTCACGTGCGGTAAATCCAGAGTACACACGATTTTCTTCGCCTCCTCAAAATTGGCCGGGCACTTGTTCCCCTTGGGAAGACGTTCGTGCCAGAATGACATGTTCTCGTCGAAGCATGCATCGGTCATTTTGTGTTTTACCTTCATCTCCAGAGCCATGAGCGTTACTTTCAGGCAGGTATCCTCGGGCCTGCATCCTTCATACAATGGAGTAACTGCGTCTATCTCCAGTTGATCCAGCTTGGCTTTCTCTCGGGCGGCAGCTCTTGCGTTATCCGTCTGCCTGAGAAGCAGCTCTTGAATATGAGGGTCCTGCACCCAGCCCATCGATGGTCCATCGTCGTCTGCTCCGGCATCTTCATCTTCAGGATCATGCCCTTCGTCTTGATCTTCCTCATCATCATGTCTGGCATCTTCTACATGAAGACTGTGTACTGCATCACCGTCGTGATCATGTCTTGGAGATTCGTTGTCTTCTCGCCCACCCTCGCCGCGGTGGTTGTCTTGCTGCCCTTCCTCATTTCTTGCCCGGCCCCCATGGACGACTTCATAGTCATCTTCATCACCTTGCCACCGATAGCCATCCACGAAACCACGCAAGAGCAGGTGGTCCCGCACCTGCCCGGAATCCGGGTCCACAATAAGGCTCTTCAGCTTGCATCTTCGACACGGACATCTTATCTCCGTCTTGTTCTTTTGAAGCATCTCGGCCTTTGCGGAGCTCAAAAACCTATTCACAATGCCTTCGGTCATCGTGCAGACCATGGTCGCCTGCGGGGTAGAGCAAAACGATATTTTAGAACCAAAAAAAAATTTGGCATGACTTTGCCTAAAAATAGGACCAAAAAGAATGCATAGTGCCAAATTCTCGTCGAAACGGAATTGAATCAAAATTCTGGCAAAATATTGGCAACTATCGCATTTCAAATACCAGTACCTGCAAACACAAACATATATGCAACACCACAAACATATGCAACACCACAAACATACGTAGATCTAGCTGGGCCATAAAAAGTGCATGTGCACGTTGTTGGAGGGAGAAAAAAGTAGATCTACAACATAAAGAAAGCTTTCCCCTTACTTACCTATCACAAAAAGGTAATTTAACCACTTAATGTGTGTGAATCTATGGTGCAAATGAGGTAAGGAGGAGGAGGCAGCCGAGACAAGCTTAGAGGAGGAGGTGGAGAGAATGATGTGGGGAAAGTGAGTGTGGTAGGTGTGGCTATCCAAAATATCTAGCTGGTCTCAGGTTACTAATGGTGAACCACCTAAAATGCGCCATTAGTAACCCTGGTTACTAGTGGCGCACCAGTTAGCGGTGCACCATTACTAGTTTTGCAAAAAAATCATTGTTAGTAGTGGCGCACCGTGGTTGTGGTGCGCCATTACTAGTTTGAACTAGTAATGGCGCACTTCGCACAGGTGCACCATTACTAGTTTTGAAAAAAAAGTAAAAAAAATTGTTAGTAGTGGCGCATAGAGCGTGTGGTGTGCCATTACTAGTTAAAACTAGTAATGGCGCATTGTGCCCTGGTGCGCCATTGATAGTTTTGGAACAATAAAAAAATTGCTAGTAATGGCGCACTGTGTGTCTGGTGCGCCATTAGTGATGAGGACACTAATGGCGCACATGTATCTGGTGCGCCCCTGCTATATAGCAGCGGCGCACCACATACATGGTGCGCCATTAATGTCCTATAGGCGCTTGCACTCAGCTTCGACAACCATAGACGCGGCCTCCTGCTCTCCCTCTGAAACCCTGTAGAAGGTCTGCAATCAAACAAGACAACACTGATTAGTACAATCACTAGGTAGTGTTGATTTTTAATTCTGTAAAGGAGAAATTACCCAAAACCGATGGAACACAATGTCGGCCACCATCTTGCACAAGACACCGACGACCATCTTCTCTGGCGGGGCTGGGGTAACCGAGTACAGGTCCCAGCTCAGTGCTAGATGTGGAACCTGACCCTCACCAGGTAACGTGACCCACCCAGGGAAGTGCTACCGGCAAAGCACACCAAGGACCTAGTTGGGCCTGCGGACACCACGGGGGTGTACCCAGCCCCTGCAGTATGACAAGGCCAACGCATTAGATATTAGTTTGAAGAAACATGAAGGAAAAATGTTAAAAAAGAGTAAATGCACTTACTTCAACCCATTAGGCGCAATCAACCACCTCTAGTCGGGGGTCGTCGGCACGGGTGAGAGCTTTGTACCGCCACGCTGGTAGACCTTCTTGCCCTTCTCAACCAGCTCGTCATCGTTGTAGCTACCATCAGAAAAGGTGTCCTCGCTACCATCAGTAGGGCCACTAGCCTCCGGAGTCTCGTGGGAAGAAGACTCCGGGACCGGAGTCTTCTGGGACAAAGACTCTGGTACCGGACTCACGTGGGGCGAAGGATCGGCGACACAAGACTGGTGGGGCGAAGGATCGGCGACTCGAGTCTGGTGGGGCGAAGGATTAGCGACCGAAGGCTCATGTACCGGAGTCCGAGACGGGTCCACGTCAGACGGAGCAGTCATGTGGTCGGGTGAATCAGCTGGGGGTGGCGGCGAGGAAGGCGTAGCAGCCTTCCTACCTCTCTCGCTGCCACGTCCACCTCTAGCAGCCTTCTTCATCCTCCCTCAACCTCTCCCAGCCGAACAAGAAGCGCCCGCTGCTGCTATCTGCATACTGTCTAGAAGTGCTCTCTGGAGGGGCTGGGTGGAATAATGGAACCACCCCTCCTAGTAGCGCCCGCAGGAGGCTCGGGGCGCTTTGGACCCTTGCCCACCATCCTGTCAACACCTACAATGACAAAAAGTAAACGAAATTAGTACAACATAAAAAATTTGAATACCTGACATGAATAATATGTATATAATTTAAGTGTATCATCATCATGAACATAATAAAAAATTGAATACCTCACATTACTAATATTACTCTAAATCGTCTATATATGCTTCGGGATCATTAAATGCATCATCATCATCACTATCAGTGACATGCTCATCATCATCATCATCATCATCAATAAATGCATCAACATGTGGAAGGCCTCCTTTAGGTAATTGTTCAAGCATTGACAGGTCATCTGCAGCAGTAACTTCTTCTTGTTCCAGCACAGGGGTGAAGTCGGATTCACTATCGTTGTCTACTTCAATGTTCTGGGGTGGAGTAGAGCGGTTCTTGAAACGTTTTTTTGGAAAGACTTGTTTCTTGGAAGAATTCTCCTTCGTCATATGTGTCTTGGTTAATGTGAGGTTCATAATCCTCTTCATTGGGGGAGGTGGTCTAACACATGGCGGCACTTCATAAACGACATCCCAACCACTGAGATTTGGATCACTTTGACAGGCCCATGGTAGATAGAAAACTTGGGTTGCCTGTTGATCCGTAATATAGACACCGGGAACATCCAAATGGGTGCTTTGTTTGATTTCGACTAGCCCAATATGTTCATGAGTCCTTCTAGTCTCCCTCGGCTAGAACCAATAACATCTACGGACTATGACGTTTGGTGGGTTTTCACCATAGAATTGAAGTTCATAAATTGCTTCAACTCTTCCATAATACTCGATATCTCCTTCGCTGATAGCAGAGACACAACAATTTATAGACTTTCGGTTGGCCAAAGATAGCTCTTTGCCATAGGTACGAAAGCGATACCCATTGATGTCGTATTTGTTAAATGAACGGACCTTATAGTCAAAAGCATTAGCTACTTGTCTAAATTTGACATCCATAATCTCCGAGTTAGCCTACAAGTTTAATACGAAAGGATTGTTGCATTAGTCGCAAATTAGCCAAAGAAATGAAATGGTCTAATGGAAATTACCTTTTTTGAACCAAGAGATGAAACCGTGATATTCGCCTCATTGCTTTGCCAGAAGCTCATACTATTCAACAGAATCCTTTTGGATCACCGCTCCATATAACAATATGGCGATGTATCAACTGCATCAAATATCCAGGAATAAGAGCATCTTAATGGAATTAGAAGTTGCGAAACAATGTACCACAATCTTACTCGATGTACCGCCGCACTTCTGTTAGGTTGTTGAAGAGATACAGTGAAATGGTCCGCCATTCTTCAACATCCAACGATACTGGTTTTGAACCACTGGCTGGTGCGAGATTCCCTTTGAATAGGCTGAGGTTGGATCGACCCTTTTTAGGGTCGTCAACATTGTACCGAGGCTTCGGATTATGCAAATGATGATTTTTGGCTTCGTAGTGTGCTATCACGAAGTTTGCCGCCTCCTCAGTGATGAATGCCTCGGCCATCAATGCCTCACATCTACGTTTATTTTTACATTTTGCTCAAAGCGTCTTCCGCATCCTCTCAGTTGAGTAGCACCAACGATTTTGCACGGGCCCCCAATCTTGCCTCGGCCGGGAGATGCAAAATCAAGTGTTGCATTGGATTAAAGAAGCTTGGCGGAAAGATGATCTCTAACTTGTAGATCAACTCCGACACCAACTGTTTCAATTCTTCTGGGAGGCCAGGGATAGTTCTTTTGCACAAAGAACATGAAAGAAATAGCTCAGCTCTGCCAGTACTAGCCATTCATCCTCAGGGGTGAAGCCACGCAACATCGCCGGCATTATCCGCTCAATCCATATGTGCCAATCATGACTTTTTAGACCAAATATTTTCAATTTTTCAATACTCGCTCCCCTCTTTGGATTTGTTGCATACCCATCGGGGAACATCAACTGCATTTTCACCCACAAAATAATTTCCCTCATAGCTGGCCTTCCAAGATTGAACCATGCCTTTGGCTTCGTCCAGTTCCGCTTTCCTTTCGGTTCTTGCATGTTTTGTAACGGCCTATCACATAGCTCCTCTTGATCGACTCTAGCCATAGTATTATCCTTTGATTTCCCCTCTGTGCCGAACAATGTACCAAAAATGGCTTCGGCGATATTCTTTTCAGTGTGCATCACGTCGATGTTGTGTGGGCAAAGGAGGTCTTTGAAGTAAGGCAGATCCCACAAAAATGTCTTGTGAGTCTAGGCGTGTTCCCTATTATACCCCTTGAAATACCCTGGACGCTCTGGATCTAGCTCGAGAGCGTTTAACTGATCTAGGGTTTGTTGGCCTGTCAACACAGGTGGTGCAGAGTGTTTGGCAACTCTACCTTTGATGAAGTTCTTCTTGTCTTTCCTGAACTTATGGTGAGGATCTAGAAACGGTCTATGCAAGTCGAAGCAAGTATACTTGTGCCGTGCCATCAGCCAACGAAACTCAAGAGCTCCCTTGCATGTGGGGCATGAGAACCTTCCATGCACAAACCAGCCAACGAATAGCGCATACGCCGGCAAGTCATGCGTCGAGTACATGTACCAGGCACGCTTTATGAAGTTCTGTTTGCTAAAGGCGTCATATGTCCTGAACCCATTATCCCAAGCTTCTTGCAATTCATCCTTAAGCGGCTGCATGTACACATTCATATTCTTCCCCGGATAGTTGGGCCCTGGAATTATCAACGTCAGGAAAATGTTCTTTCTTTGCATAATCAGCCCGGGGGGGGGGGGAGATTGAATGGAATGAAAAAGATGGGCCAACAACTATATGAACCTGGAAGACTTGCAAAAGGGACAATAGTTCAAGTCCTCATACTGAAGCCTAAATAAGACACATCCTTTCTCACAGGCATGTATCTTCTCATAGGGCATCTTAAGAGCACGGAGGATTTTGTCTGGCCGGTATAGGTTTGCAGGTAGCACATGGCCATTGGGTAGAAATCGTTCGAATATTGTCATCGTCACGTTGTAGCATTTTCTGCCCAAGTTGAATTGAGCCTTCAAAGCCATTATTTGTGAGATGGCATCCAGCTGACAAAGCTCAGTGTGCTTGTGGAGATGATGTTTTGAGGACTCCAACATTTCAGTGAAGTCCTTTGCAGATTCCTCCATCTCCTCGTCCGAGTCCCGAGCATTGTCAAAGTCTTGCACCATGTCTTCCATCCCGGTACCATGCTCGCCGGTGCGACGACGAACCACCTCAGCTCTGGCATGTTGGGCAGACTCACCATGAAATGTCCAGACCATGTAACCAGGCGTAAAACCAAACTTCTGTAGGTCTTTACTCATTTAAAGCTCATCCCTCTTATTATAGTTGTCGCACCGGACACAGGGGCACCAGCTTATTTTCTGGTCATTTGCAAATGCGGCTCTAAGAAACCCCTTGGTTTTTGTTAACCATTCCTCGATCCAAACTTTCTATATAGTGTAACCGGTGTACATCCATGCATGGTCACTCATATTGACTTCCTACTGGACACACAAGAAGTATATACATAATTAAAAGAACCATATCCATCTGTTAGTGGAGTTTGTCAGTTTTATTACGTCCATGCAACCTACACGCTAATAAGTAAAGATAGGTCCTAATCCCACCCGAGTATGTGTAGATTGGGTTTGTTTTCCCATGGTCTGCTCCGGATCTGACGCAAAATTTTGGCAACACCTCCCCGTTGTTCTCCTGATACACGTCTCGGCAATAAGCAGAGAGGATGTGTACCCAGAGAACAACAGGGAGGCACTGACGAAATTTTGCATCGGATCCAGAGCAGAGCATATGGGAAAACAAACCCAATCTACACATACTTGGGCTGTCCGTGGATAACGTTGGACAATTTGAAAGAATCACTATTATAAATATGCAAATGCATGCATATTTATAGATGTAACCCTTTCGAACGGGAGACGCATAGCGGTTACGCATACTGATAATTGACGCCTGTAGCTAGCAAGTTTCATCGGCACGAAGACCGGAACAAAGCAAATGAAGGGGGGAGGAGGAGATGTCATTTGTGCTCACCAGCGAATGCAGGGGCGGAGCTCGTCGAATGCACGGGGAGGTCGTCAAACACCATACCCTCATAGCGATGGAACAACTACACATTCAAATCCACCTGATCAACAC
>NC_041384.1:450037988-450105787 GCF_002162155.2 Triticum dicoccoides
AGAGAGAGAGAGAGACGACGCCACCCGTTAAGTGGGCCTTCTTTGCCATCTTCTAGCAGACGGCAAAGAGGGCGACCGTCAGGGCTGGACCACGTCTCCTCTTTGCCGTCCGCTAGCAGACGGCAAAGGAGGAACATTGCTGCCGGCTAGCAGTCGGCAAAGTAGTCACCTCTTTGTCGTCCGCTAGCAGACGGCAAAGAAGTTGACCTAGCTATCATCATGCCTTGTGGGGCCCACCTGGCTCTTTGTCGTCTGCCTTTTAGCTCTTTGCCGTCAGCTGGCTGACGGTAAATACCCTTTTTGCTATCAACACTTTCTTTGCCATCCGCTTCCTCAAAGCGGACGGCAAAGAACCTCTTTGTCGTCAGCTGGCAGACGGCAAAGAGGTGGCAGATGGCAAAATGCCAGATTCTAGTAGTGTGCGCCTCATCGAACCGCTTGTTAATGAGGTCGAGGTCATCATCGGCCAGCTTAAGCTTCCGCTTGAGTTCGGAAACTTCAGTGGCCTTAGCGGTCACCGCCAACAGGGAAGCTTGTTCATTCAATAGATATGTACTTTACCTTCTATGATAATCATTTGATCCTGTGTTCGGCTTTTTTCTAAAACTGAACAAAGACTAAGGAGCTACTATCTATATACATGCATATTTCCTTCATATGAAAAAAGCATCTTACGTCGCATACCTCAAAGCCCATCGGTAGGCTGGTGAAGGCTTTGTTCAGCCCGCTTTTGGCGGACTAAACCTTCTCAACCTGGGTAGGGTGCTCCTCCATGATAGAAGCACATCGAAGTGCTTCCACCAAAGTGTCCAGCGCCTCCAGATTGACGGAGGTTGTAGGTGGCGTCGACCCTCCCCCTCCTTTTAAAGGGGGTTGCTCGCTCGATTCCGGAGCCATGTGGGTCTCCGGAATGATGTTCGGCTGGGGGCCAGATTCATCATGGCCCCCGTCATCAGTCTCCATGGGGGTTGGTTCCTCCATGTTCACGGCAGCCGAGGTGTTACCCTCTCGCGCCATCTTGGTGGCCTCCCACACCTCTCCATGGCCCGGAGAGGCTCTTCGGGACAACACTTCGGTGTCGTCCGTGGCGGTTGGCGGAGAGGCTCGCGGAGGCATCTCGCTCTCCACCATCCCTGGCACCAGCGAGTTCCCCGAAGATGATGATAGTTGGGGAGATCGCAGGCCGGACTGAAGCACACAATAAAATGTGTTAAAACTACAATCATAAATACTGGATATATGTAAGGCATCCTTGGATACTTACGGGCCAAGGGCGTCGACCTAAGGCGCCACTCGGGGATGGCCTCAGCATCCGAATCCGAGTCATCCGAGAGGGATATCTTCCCCCTCTTGGATGCCTCCGCCTCTGGGTCTACGGAGGCCACCCTTTTCTTCTTTCTCCCCTTAAGGGGAGAATTTCTCTCTTCCTCCTCCTCTTCGTCTTCATCTCCCTCGTGCGATGAGGGAGCCTCGGTTTCTCCGGACATAGCGTCCGAAGTGCCTTTACGAGGGAGGCCACATTTGGCCTCCTTTCTCTTCTTCTTGGCCTTCTTCTCCGGTGCCTGGTACGACACCGGGACCAGCATCCTCATTAGCAAGGGAATGGCTGGGTCTTTGGGTAGTGGAGCCGGACACTTCATCCGCTCCACCTTCTTTGTCCAACCCTGGTTGACGGATGGAAGGCTCGGCATACCTTTTGATTTACGAACTGAAGTTATGTTCAGAAACTAAAAAACTTACCGGGGGTGGCCGGATGAGCGCGGTAGAGGCCGATGTCGTCGATCGTCTCTGGCCATGACTTCTGGGCCTTGAAAAGCAGTTTCCAGATCTTTTCGTGCGTCGTTCCGAAGAATCGATGTAGGGTCCGCGGCCCTTCCGGATTGAACTCCCACATGTGGAGAGGTCGGCGCTGGCAGGGGAGGATCTGGCGGAAAAGCATCACCCGAATCACATCAGTGAGACTGGTGTTCTTCTCTGTTATATTTTTTATGCTCTTTTGCAGCACCATCACTTCATCGGATGATGCCCAATCCAGGCCCTTGTTGATCCACGACGCAAGCTGCATTGGGGGTCTGGATTTGAACTCAGGAGTGGCTGCCCAGGTGGTGCCGTGGGGTTCAGTGATGTAGAACCACTCTTGTTGCCATCCCTTCACGGTCTCCACGAAGGCCCCTTTGGGCCAGGTAATGTAGAGAAGCTTGCTCACCATGGCGCCGCCGCAATTCGCGTGTTGCCCGTCGACCACTTTCGGCTTCACATTGAAAACCTTAAGCCATAGGCTGAAGTGGGGGGATGCGGAGGAGCGCCTCGCACACGACGATGAACGCCGAAATGTGGAGGAAGGAATTTGGGGCTAGATCGTGGAAATCTAGCCCATAATAGAACATGAGGCCGTGGACGAAAGTGTGGAGAGGAAACCCTAGTCTGCGGAGGAAGTGGGGGATAAACACCACTCTCTCGCCAGGCTCCGGAGTAGGGATGATCCGCTTTTTGGCAGGGAGCCTGTGTGCGATACTCGCAGCCAGGTACCCCGCTTCTCGGAGTTCCCTGGTGTCCTTCTCCATGATGGAGGAAGTCATCCACTTGCCCTGCGAGCCGGATCCGGCCATGGCTGGAGGGGTTGGGCGGTGGGAAAGGTTGATGCTTGGGCGCTGGAGCTCAAGGATGGGAAGGTTGAGGAAGGAACAAGGCGTGGGGTAAAAAGATGGATATTTATCCACTTATATAGGCAGTGAATATCAAGCGCCCCCTACAAGCCTTAAAACTCGCCTATTTCCAAGGGGTCGTGCGAATGGCACGCACTAGTACGCATCTGTGCTATACAAATGGTTTTTAACCCCTTTCCGCGACGGTATTTGGAAGCGTCGCCTAGTGAGTGACGGCGATAGGGGGTCCTTCCCACATGACCCATAAACCATCGGGGATAGGGACCCTATAGTACTCCTACTCGTTTGTGCTCGCATTGCCATCACAGTCGGTATTCTGTGGTGCTACGTTTACGATGAGCGGCCCATCACAAACGGTTCACTATTATAGAACATGTATCATAAGCATACAATCAGACACATTCGCTTTTCCCAAACCGTATGCGATAACTAATTAAGAAGATTAGCTAATCGTCATACGAGTGTCGGACAGGATTACGAAACGTCGGACCATCGTAACATCGTCATACACGACAACTATCGCACACGCTATTCTGGTGCAATGTTTACGATGCATACTTCATCAGAAACAGTTCATTGTTGCGAATCGTGTGCATAAGGCAACTAACACAAATGTTTAGTTTGCCCGCACCGTTTGTGATATTGTCTGACATTGCACACGCTTTGCAAACGGCGACTGTGTGCATGCTTGCACACGTTTCCTCTCTGTGAACCGTCTCAGATTATGGTGTATATCGCAAATGTTTGTGTTTTACCAACCGTGTGTGCCGTAACAACCTGGAGAGTGTAATTTCACCATAATTTAATTGCTGCTATTTCAAATCATACCGGATTTGAATTTGAATTTGAATGTATGCTACAACTTTATTCATATCCATCAGGTTCAAACAACCAATGCATTATTCGATTCATAGGTACATATGTTCAAGAATTACATAAGAACCAAATAAAGAATGATGAACCACAGTTGTATACTTGTACTATTAAAGACGGTAAAGAAAGAGGCGAAATACATTCTGGTTGCTGAACAAGGTGACGCGGAATGCTCATATTGTGCCCTCCTCCATGCAGAAGGCACGCACGACTCTAGTCTAACCCCTTGTGATGGCCGGCCGCCCATCCTTCATGGTCTTCATGAAAACATCTAGATAATCATCGTGTTCTGGTAGAAATACTTTAACCTTTGCATGCCCACCAATCATGTAGTTTGAGAGGTAATCTTGAGTAAACTGCTTTGGCAACCACTTCAAAGGAAAAAGATTTAGACATTGTCATCTAACACAACTCATTATGGGCAGTAAAAAGAAGGCTGCAGAGTTCTTACTTACCATCCTGCAGTTCACTGTTGTCTTGGATAAAGTGTAAACAAATAGTTTAATTGCCATCTTTGGACCCATTTTACTAACAATCTTTATCGTCTTGCTCACTTGATGCTAGTTCATCGATATCTCATTGTCCCATACGCAGAAAGGGTCGAAGCGCGGATCTTTACCAATGACATATGTACCTAAAAGCACCAAGTTAATATTAGAAGCTAAACAGCAATTGCACCATGATGTAGTACAACACTCTTTTATAATACTCCCTCCATTCCTAAATATTTGTCTTTCTAGCGATTTCAATAGGTGACTACATACGGAGCAAAATGAGTGAATCTACACTCTAAAATATGTCTATATACATTCGTATGTGGTAGTTCATTTGAAATCTCTAAAAAGACAAATATTTAGGAACGGAGGGAGTATCTTATAACATCCAATATACTCACATATTAGATCAATTAACATCTTATATTATGGGCCAGAAGGAGTTTAGTGCATTCTTACAAATTATCGGCTGATTAACTGCTGTTGTATCCATGGGTTACAGTTAGTTTGAGCTAGTTCGGGCTCAAATAGCCCTAAAGTATATCTAAACATGAGGACTACTTTGAGCTAGTTGCATCTATAACCCACCCAAAAAAACTATCCAACCCAAGAGGTGCTAATTGGAGCTAGTTCTCCTTGTGCATTTATTGTCAATCTAACCCTGCCATCCAAACAACTCTTTGGATGGAGTTAGTTTAGGGTTACTCATGAGCTAGAAACTAACTCTAACCTCTAGCTAAGTTGAGTATCCAAACAGGGTTGTGTTGTTGTTGTTGCTGCTGCTCTTCTACGTATATCTAGACATCATTAGAACATTAATGTAACACTCTTCCTTGTTGCTATGTAGCCTAGGATTGCATATTTAGACATTAAGTATAGTGCATGTTGCTATGTAGCCTCAGATATATTACATATGGCCCTAGTTAACCTAACAATAAATGGGTTGCAGATATATTCAGTTAAAATTCTGATTCATCAATTAGTCCCTTATCAGCCCCCGGGCCTATATGGTACCAGCTACCGATATCCTAAACAGTGAGCAGATATAAGCCATGGGATGAAACTAACCTCGATGGAAAACATCATTCGTTCCCAAAATTGTCCTGTGTAGGTACATCGAGAAGCATGTTAAGCACACCAGGCTAAACATCAACCAAAATTATCCATGGTAGACAAAATAATCTCCAAAAGATAGCTTCAGTGTGCAGGTTTAAGCACACTAGTAAAGCAAAACAAGTGGGAAGGTGTGTTAACTGCAACAGGCCTAACATTTAACAACAAGCAAACATAGTCATTCAAACTGGTATTGTGCCGGTCTAAGTACAATGGTTATTATTAAATATAAATGGAAAGGCATGTTAACTACAAGATGCAGCAACCAAATGTAGTCATTCATAGTGGTATTGTTGAAACTGGTACTGATGAAATTGAACTGCACAGTTCATACTTGCACATATAGAACATCACGTTGTGAATAACTGGAATAAACAAGGCATGCTACGAACAACCAAAGATAGCATTTGAAACTGGACATATGATAACTACAAACAACCGAATAATCAAAAAACTTTAAAAGAGGCATATGCTAGCTATAACAAGCTTAACAGCAAGCAAATATATGCATTCATATCAGTATGTTTAAAACTGGATTGATGAAATGTACTACACAGTAAATAATTGCACATATAGAGCAACACATTGTGAACAACTGAAATAAACAAGGCATACTGCAAACAACCAGATATAGCAATTAAAACTGGACATATTCTCACTACACTACAAAAGGGACTCGACAAAACAAATCATGGGTTTCCCGTGTGAAGAGGCACGGCAAAACAAATCATGGGTTTCCTCACTTGTCATAGATGGGCACGTTCCAGTGGGAAGAGCACAGACCCTGGATGCGCTCCATGTTGTCGCAGATGGGCTCCTTCCCCTTGGAAGAGCACGACTGTAGGGTGCCCTCCCTGATGTCGCAAACGAGCGCTTTCCCCTTAGAAGAGTAGATGAGCTCTTTCCACTTGGAAGAGCCGGAGAGGGTGCACTCCTCGTGGTCGCCGTCGACGAGGTCTGACTTGGAAGATGTGGATCCCAAGCCAGCATCGTAGAACGTGTCCTTTAGAAATGACAAAAGGGGCTTGATGGCGATGTAGGATGGAAAATTGTTGACAGCGAGCCAGAGGAGTTCAGCGGCGGGCAATGGATGAGATCGACGGTGGTTGAACCCAAGGGGTTGGGGCTGGGGCACTTAACCTGTGACATAGCCCGCCTCAGACCATCGCTGTCGATGACCTCGATGTCGTAGCTGGCGGCCGAGACATGCCTGCATACTCTAGCCCGCTGCTTTAGTGCCAACCGCTAGTAATGGTCGTCGGCTTCCTCGACGACGTCGGGCGAAGAGACCGCGATACACCTCTTTTGGGCCAGTCACTCCTCGAGGTCCATGGGAAGCATAGCCGGGCTTAGGCTGCAACACTCTGGAGTGGGGATGGGGATGGGGATCTATGGGAAAGGGGGCGTTTGGCAGGCGTCATCTAAGAAACTCAGGGCGGCCTGGGTATGGAGATCGGTGGGTAAGCTGCACAAGCAAACCAGCAGATGTTGACAATGGAGGTCTTGTGGCGGCAGCGGCGGGGACCTTGCTAGGGTTTTGAGTGAGGGAGGGGTGTGTGTGTGCGCGTGCACGCCCGAGGAGGTTTTGGTGTGTGTGTGTGTCTGTGTGTGTGTGTGTGTGTGTGTGTGTTTGGAGGGGGGAGGGGGTGTTTGAGAAAATGATGCGATGATACGTCTCCAACGTATCTATAATTTTTCATTGTTTCATGCTGTTATATTATCAATCTTGGATGTTTTATAATCACTAGCACATATGCCAGTGTGTTGCAATGGGGAAATTTATGTTTTGTGCAAGCATAATGTCCCACAGCACCGGATTTACTATGAAGAACATGCTGCAACACAGCTCCTTCTACAAAAGGAACATAAAAATATGTTGCAATGTAGCATTGTTCATATTTTCTTTGTCGGGCATAATCTCTCATGGATTCCGTGTAAGCATAATCCTTTTTAATGGCATTTATGTATAATTCTTTCATTAATTACCATGACGTCCTCACCCGTTTTAGTCGGGAATCAAATCCTTTTTTCTAATTTAGTAGCCCCAACACATTGAGCCTACAGATTTTTCCTTTTAATTATTCTACCTTTTTACCTCAAATTCTTCATGTAGAATTTATTAAGATTACAATCTTTCTTTTAGTAATTCCACCGGTTTACCCATAATCCTTTATTTAATTAGCCACATCAATTTAAATGTTGTATTTAAGCCCACAATCCTTCCTTTATTAGCTCATTCGCTTAATTTTTTGACGCACAATTAAGGAGTTTTATTGCATGATTGAGATCCGGTTACATTCAGCTAAGAAGCTGCTAACTAAGAAGGATGGACAAGAGTCCAACCAGACATCTGAAACTGAAAGGGTAGTTGCATGTTTCGTGCAAATATCAGCCGAACAATTGGCTTCCCTTGCGACATGCTGTATCGATAAGGAAACGAAGTTTGCAGCTCTTTCCTTGATTTCATCGAAGATAGGTTTCACAATCGATCTGGGACTGTGATGCGAGTTCCAGAGGTTCGCTACCTCCAAGCAACCCACCTCCATTGCCACGTGCGAGAAACCCCTCAACTGGGAAAATATCACTCCTTCTCGCAATTCTAGAGTTTCGGCAATGGAAGGTTCCATAACACCTGGGATTGGCTTGCTCCATGCACCCATGAAGGAGAGATGCGAGCGGGCAACTCCTCCCATGCCTCCCACCTGGAGTTGTGTGTCAAGTGCGACATCGGTGTTGATTTTGATCCACCCGGGTTGCGGTGGACTCCACTTCTGAATCCTCGTGATGTGTCGCTGGAGCGGAGGCAGGTCGAGTATAGCTAGGTTGTCTCGGGCCCATTTGATTGCCTGGGCAGGGTCATATCGTTCCTCATCGTGCGTCTAGCGATTGCTTGAGGACCATATTGAATGCATGATTGTAATGATCTTGCATCTGCCCGAGTCTGAGAATCTAGTGTCAAGCACTATGTCTCGCAGCCAAGTTTCATGGTGCAGCCAGGGAAGTTTCAGGCCAAGGACTTCCTTAGCTGCAGACCAGAAAGCTTGCGCATGTGTGCAATGAACTAGAGCGTGAAAGAGGTCTTCATCCATTTCCTTGCACAAATCGAAAAGAGAGTTAGTGCGGATGTGGTGATATTTGATGTTGGCGTAATTAGGAAGAATTTCTTTGAGAACTCTCCACATTCGCTTAATTAGCTCACCTTAAACATGATGACTGTCACTCATATATTTAGTGCGAGTTGGGATTAGTACATGTGAAAGGCGCATAGGTTGTTGGTTGTTACATCAAAGAGCTACACAGGAGGTCTTGTGTTTAATTCCTACAGTGTTGATTATTTTGACCCAATTATTTTTCGCGGTCTCTAACAAAGCCCATCAACATACAAGTACCTGACCCACCATCTCGGATCCAATCTAGATGTTGGAAATATGCCCTAGAGGCAATAATAAATTGGTTATTATTATATTTCCTTGTTCATGATAATCGTTTATTATCCATGTTAGAATTGTATTGATAGGAAACTCAGATACATGTGTGGATACATAGACAACACCATGTCCCTAGTAAGCCTCTAGTTGACTAGCTCGTTGATCAATAGATGGTTACAGTTTCCTGACCATGGACATTGGATGTCGTTGATAACGGGATCACATCATTAGGAGAATGATGTGATGGACAAGACCCAATCCTAAGCCTAGCACAAAGATCGTGTAGTTCATATGCTAAAGCTTTACTAATGTCAAGTATCATTTCCTTAGACCATGAGATTGTGCAACTCCCGGATACCGTAAGAGTGCTTTGGGTGCGCCAAACGTCACAACGTAACTGGGTGGCTATAAAGGTACACTATAGGTATCTCCGAAAGTGTCTGTTGGGTTGGCACGAATCGAGACTGGGATTTGCCACTCCATGTAAACGGAGAGGTATCTCTGGGCCCACTCGGTAGGACATCATCATAATGTGCACAGTGTGACCAAGGAGTTGATCACGGGATGATGTGTCACGGAACGAGTAAAGAGACTTGCCGGCAATGAGATTGAACAAGGTATCGGGATACCGACGTTCGAATCTCGGGCAAGTATCGTACCGCTAGACAAAGGGAATTGTATACGGGATTGATAAAGTCCTTGACATCGTGGTTCATCCGATGAGATCGTCATGGAGCATGTGGGAGTCAACATGGGTATCCAGATCCCGCTGTTGGTTATTGACCGGAGAGTTGTCTCGGTCATGTCTGCATGGTTCCCGAACCCGTAGGGTCTACACACTTAAGGTTCGATGACGCTAGGGTTATAGGGAAAGTATGTACGCGGTTAAAGAATGTTGTTCGGAGTCCCGGATGAGATCCCGGATGTCACGAGGAGTTCTGGAATGGTCCGGAGGTAAAGATTAATATATAGGAAGTATGGTTTTGGCCTCCGGAAGTGTTCCGGGCATCACCGGTAGTGTACCGGGACCACCGGAGGGGTTCGGGGGTCCACTAGGTGGGGCCACCAGCCCCGGAGGCCTACATGGGCCAATAGTGGGAAGGGACCAGCCCCTAGGTGAGCTGGGGCGCCTCCCAGCAAGGCCCAAGGCGCCTCCAAGAGGGGAAGGGGGCAAACCCTAGGGCAGATGGGCCCTAAGGCCCACCCCAGGTGCGCCTTCCCCTCTCCCCCTTGTGGCCGCCACCCAGATGGGATCTGGGGGCTGCCGCCACCCCTAGGGAGGGAACCCTAGGTGGGGCGCAGCCCCTCCCCTCCCCCTATATATACTTGAGGTTTGGGGCTGCCCAACACACGCGATTCAATCTCCCTGTTGGCGCAGCCCTACCCCTCTCCCTCCTCGTCTCTCGTAGTGCTTGGCGAAGCCCTGCTGGAGTCCCATGCTCCTCCACCACCACCACGCCATCGTGCTGCTGCTGGATGGAGTCTTCCCCAACCTCTCCTTCTCCCCTTGCTGGATCAAGGCGTAGGAGACGTCACCGGGCTGCACGTGTGTTGAACACGGAGGTACCGTCCGTTCGGCACTAGGATCATCGGTGATTTGGATCACGACGAGTACGACTCCATCAACCCCGTTCACTTTAACGCTTCCGCTTAGCGATCTACAAGGGTATGTAGATGCACTCTCCTTCCCCTCGTTGCTAGATTACTCCATAGATTGATCTTGGTGATGCGTAGAAAATTTTGAATTTCTGCTACGTTCCCCAACAGTGGCATCATGAGCTAGGTCTATGCGTAGTTTCTATGCATGAGTAGAACACAAAGCAGTTGTGGGCGTTGATTTTGTCAATTTACTTGTCGTTACTAGTCTTATCTTGATTCGGCGGCATCGTGGGATGAAGCGGCCCGGACCGACCTTACACGTACTCTTACGTGAGACTGGTTCGACCGACTGACATGCACTAGTTGCATAAGGTGGCTAGCGGGTGTCTGTCTCTCCCACTTTAGTCGGATCGGATTTGATGAAAAGTGTCCTTATGAAGGGTAAATAGAAATTGGCATATCACGTTGTGGTTTTGGCGTAGGTAAGAAACGTTCTTGCTAGAAACCTATAGCAGCCACGTAAAAACTTGCAACAACAATTAGAGGACGTCTAACTTGTTTTTGCAGCATATGCCTTGTGATGTGATATGGCCAAAAGGATGTGATGAATGATATATGTGATGTATGAGATTGATCATGTTCTTGTAATAGGAATCACGACTTGCATGTCGATGAGTATGACAACCGGCAGGAGCCATAGGATTTGTCTTAATTTATTTATGACCTGCGTGTCAACATAAACGTCATGTAATTACTTTACTTTATTGCTAAAGCGTTAGCCATAGTAGTAGAAGTAATAGATGACGAGACAACTTCAAGAAGACACGATGATGGAGATCAGAATGATGGAGATCATGGTGTCATGCCGATGACAACGATGATCATGGAGCCCTGAAGATGGAGATCAAAAGGAGCAAAATGATATTGGCCATATCATGTCACTATTTGATTGCATGTGATGTTTATCATGTTTTACATCTTATTTGCTTAGAACGACGGTAGCTTAAATACGATGATCCCTCATTAAAATTTCAAGAAAGGTGTTCCCCCTAACTGTGCACCGTTGCGAAGGTTCATCGTTTCGAAGAACCATGTGATGATCGGGTGTGATAGATTCTAACGTTCGAATACAACAGGTGTAAGCCAGATTTACACAGCAAAAACACTTAGGTTGACTTGACGAGCCTAGCATGTACAGACATGGCCTCGGAACACGCAAGACCGACAGGTCGAGCATGAGTCGTATAGAAGATACGATCAACATGAAGATGTTCACCGATGTTGACTAGTCCGTCTCACGTGATGATCGGACACGGCCTAGTTAACTCGGATCATGTTTCACTTAGATGACTAGAGGGATGTCTATCTGAGTGGGAGTTCATTAAATGAACTCAATTATCATGAACATAGTCTAAATTGTCTTTGCAAATATGTTGTAGATAAATACCTCACGTTGTAGCTCCCTGTTTCAATACGTTCCTAGAGAAAGACCAAGTTGAAAGATGTTGTAAGCACTGATGCGGACTAGGTCCGTAGTCCGAGGAGTGTCCTCACTGCTACATAGAAGCTTACGTCTTTGATGCACCGCTCGATGTGCAAACCCCTACACCGTCATCTGTGGATGTTGTGAACACCTGACAGACACATCCTGATGACTACTTGATAGTTTAGTGCACCATACTTTACGGCTTAGAATAGGGATTCCAATGATTTTTTAAACGCCATAGAACATATGAGATGTTCCAAGAGCTGAAATTGGGATTTCAGGCTCATACCCGTGTTGAGAGGTGTGAGACCTCTGACAAGTTCTTTTGCCAACAAGATGGAGGAGAATAGCTGAGCTAGTGAGCATGTGCTCAGAATGTCTGGGTGCTACAATCACTTAAATCAAGTGGGAGTTAAACTTCTGGATAAGATAGTGATTGATAGAGTTCTCTAGCCACTATCACTAAGCTACTAGATCTTCGTGATGAACTATGACATGCAAGGGATGGAGTTAATCCCGGAGCTGTTCGCGGTGCTTAAGACCGCAAAAGGTAGAAATCAAGAAGGAGAATCAAGTGTTGATGGTTTAACAAGACCACTGGTTTCAAGAAGGGCAAGGGCTAGAAGGGAAACTTCATGGATGGCAAACCAGTTGCCGCTCCAGTGAAGGAACCCAAGGTTGAACCCAAACCCGAGACTAAGTGCTTCTATTGTAAGGGGAACGGTCACTGGTAGCGGAATTACCCCAAATGCATGGTAGATAATAAGGCTGGCAACTTCAAAGTTTATACGTGTCATTAATGTGTACCTCACTAGTACTCCTGGTAGCACTTGGGTATTGGATACCGGTTCAGTTACTATTATTGGTGACTTGAAGCAAAAGCTACGGACTAAACGGAGACTGGCTGAGGGCGAGGTGACGATGTGTGTTGGAAGTGTTTCCAAAGTTGATGAGATCACCATCGCACGCTCCATCTGCCTTCGGGATTAGTATTGAACCTAGATAAATGTTATCAGGTGTCTACGTTGAGCATTAATATGATTAGATCATGTCCATTGCAATACAGTTATTCATTTAAGTTAGAGAATAATGGTTATTCTATTTACATGAATAATACCTTTCATGGTCATGCACCCTATGTGAATGGTTCATTGAATCTCGATCGTGGTAATACACATGTTCACGCCAAAAGATGTAGAGTTAATAATGATAGTACCACTTTCTTGTGGCACTGCCGCTTAGGTCATATTGGCATAAAGAAGCATGAAGAAACTCCATGTCGATGGATGTTTGGAGTCACTTGATTTTGAATCGCTTGACACATGCGAGTCATGCCTCATGGGCAGGATGACTAAGACCCCGTTTTCAGGTACAATGAAACGGGCAAGTGACTTGTTGGAAATAATACATGCTGATGCGTGTGATCCAGTGAGAATTGAAGCGTGCGGTGGATATCGCTATTTTCTCATCTTCACTGACGATTTGAGTAGATATAGGTATATTTACTTAATGAAGCACAAGTCTGAAACGTTTGAAAAGTTCAAGCGATTTCAGAGTGAAGTTAAGAATCATCATAACAAAAAGGATCATGTTCCTATGATCTGATCAAAAGGGGATTTTCTGAGTTATGAGTTTGGCAATCACTTAAGACATTGTGGAATTGTTTCACAGTTGAAGCCACCTGGAACACCACAAGGTAATGGTGTGTCCGGACGTCGTAATCGAACCCTATGAGATATGGTGCGATCTATGATGTCTCATACCAATCACGATCTATGATGTCTCATACCAATCTACTGTTTTCATTTTGTGGTTATGCGTTAGAGACAACTGCATTCACTTTAGATAGGACACCATCTAAGTCCGTTGAGACGACGTCGTATGAACATTGGTTTGGCAAGAAACCAAAGTTGTCATTTCTTAATGTTTGGGGCTGCGATGCTTAAGGCTTCAGCCGGAGAAGCTCGAACCCAAAGCGGACAAACACATCTTCATAGGATACCCAAAGGTGACAGTTGGGTATACCTTCTATCTCAGATCCGAGGGCAAATTGTTTATCACTAAGAACGGGTCCTTTCTCGAGAAGGAGTTTCTCTCAAAAGAATTGAGTGGGAGGAAGATAGAACTTGATGAGGTTGTCGAACCTTTATTTCAACCAGAGAATGACGCAACACAGAAAGATGTTTTCTGTGGCACCTACGTCTGTTGAATAGGAAGTTAATGATAGTGATCATGAAGCTTCGGATCAAGTTGCTATCGAACCTCGTAGGTCGACAAGGATATGTACTACTCCTAAGTGGTACGGTAATCCTGTCTTAGACATCATGTTGTTAGACAACAATGAACCTACGATCTATGGAGAAGCGATGGTGGGCCCGTATTCCGACAAATGGTTAGAAGCCATGAAATCCGAGATAGGATTCATATATCAGAACAAAGTATGGACTTTGGTGGACTTGCCCGATGATCGGCAAGCCATTGAGATAAATGGATCTTTAAGAAGAAGACGGACGTGGGAGGTAATGTTACCATCTATGAAGCTCGACTTGTGGGAAAGAGTCTTTTCACAAGTTCAAGGAGTTGACTACGATGAGAATTTCTCACCCGTAGCGATGCTTGAGTCTGTCAGAATTATGATAGCATTAGCTGTATTTTTCGATTATGAAATCTTACAGATGGATGTCAAAACAAGTTTTCTTACTAATTTTTTGTAAGAAAAGTTGTATGTGATACATTAAAGGGTTTTGTTGATCCTAAGTATGCTAAAAGGTATGCTGGCTCCAGCGATCCTTCTATGGACTAGAGCAAGCATCTCGGAATCGGAATATATGCTTTGATGGAGTGATCAAAGCTTTTAGGTTTATACAATGTTTGCTAGAAACTTGTATTTACAAGAAAGTGAGTGGGAGCACTACAACATTTCTGATAAGTATATGTGGATGACATATTGTTGATTCGAAATGATGTAGAATTTCTGGAAAGCATAAACGGTTGTTTGAAGAGAAAGGAAGACCTGGATAAAGCTGCTTACATATTGGGCATCAAGATCTATAGAGATAGATCAAGACGCCTGATGGTACTTTCAAAGAACGCACACCTTGACATGTTGTTGAAGCAGTTCAAAATAGATCAGTCAAAGAAGGGGTTCTTACCTGAGTTGTATGGTGTGAAGTTGAGTAAGACTCAAAGATTGACCACGATAGAAGAAAGAGGAAGGACGAAGGTCGTCCCCTATGCTCTTGTCATAGGCTCTATACGGTATGCCATGCTGAAGTACCGCACCTGATGTGTGCCTTGCCACATGTCTGGCAGGAGGGTACAAAGGTGATCTAGGAGTAGATCACCAGATAGCGGTCAAAATTATCCTTAGAGGAATAAGGAAATGTTTCTCGGTTATGGAGGTGATAAGAGTTCGACATAAAGAGTTACGTCGATGCAAGCTTAACACCTATCCGGATAGCTCTGAGTAGAGATACCGGATACATATAATGGAGCAACAATTTGGAATAGCTCCAAGTGGAACGTGGTAGCAGCATCTACGATATGACACAAAGTTTTGCGAAGTACATAGGGATCTGAATATGGCGAGACCCGTTGACTACAACCTCTCTCACAAGCATAACATGATCAAACCCAGAACTCTTTGAGTGTTTATCACATAGTGATGTGAACTAGATCATTGAGTCTAGTAGACTCTTGGATGTTGGTCACATGGTGATGTGACTTGTGAGTGTTAATCACATGGCGATGTGAACTAGATTATTGACTCTAGTGCAAGTGGGAGACTGTTGGAAATATGCCCTAGAGGCAATAATAAATTGGTTATTATTATATTTCCTTGTTCATGATAATCGTTTATTATCCATGCTAGAATTGTATTGATAGGAAACTCAGATACATGTGTGGATACATAGACAACACCATGTCCCTCGTAAGCCTCTAGTTGACTAGATCGTTGATCAGTAGATGGTTACGATTTCCTGACCATGGACATTGGATGTCCTTGATAACGGGATCACATCATTAGGAGAATGATGTGATGGACAAGACCCAATCCTAAGCCTAGCACAAAGATCGTGTACTTCATATGCTAAAGCTTTTCTAATGTCAAGTATCATTTCCTTAGACCATGAGATTGTGCAACTCCCGCATACCGTAGGAGTGCTTTGGGTGTGCCAAACATCACAACGTAACTGGGTGGCTATAAAGGTACACTACAGGTATCTCCGAAAGTGTCTGTTAGGTTGGCACGAATCGAGAATGGGATTTGTCACTCCGTGTAAACGGAGAGGTATCTCTGGGCCCACTCGGTAGGACATCATCATAATGTGCACAATGTGACCAAGGATTTGATCACGGGATGATGTGTTACGGAATGAGTAAAGAGACTTGCCGGCAACGAGATTGAACAAGGTATCCGGATACCGACGATTGAATCTCGGGCAAGTATCGTACCGCTAGACAAAGGGAATTGTATACGGGATTGATAAAGTCCTTGACATTGTGGTTCATACGATGAGATCATCATGGAGCATGTGGGAGCCAACATGGGTATCCAGATCCCGCTGTTGGTTATTGACCGGAGAGTTGTCTCGGTCATGTCTGCATGGTTCCTGAACCCATAGGGTCTACACACTTAAGGTTCGATGACGCTAGGGTTATAGGGAACGTATGTACGCGGTTACCGAATGTTGTTCGGAGTCCCGGATGAGATCCCGGACGTCACGAGGAGTTCCGGAATGGTCCGGAGGTAAAGATTAATATATTGGAAGTATGGTTTTGGCCACCGGAAGTGCTCCGGGCATCACCGGTAGGGTACCGGGACCACCGGAGGGGTCCAGTGGTCCACCAGGTGGGGCCACCAGCCCCGGAGGCCTACATGGGCCAATAGTGTGAAGGGACCAGCCCCTAGGTGTGCTGGGGCGCCTCCCACCAAGGCCCAAGGCGCCTCCAAGAGGGGAAGGGGGCAAACCCTAGGGCAGATGGGCCCTAAGGCCCACCCCAGGTGCGCCTTCCCCTCTCCCCCTTGTGGCCGCCACCTAGATGGGATCTGGGGGCTGCCGCCACTCCCAGGGAGGGAACCCTAGGTGGGGCGCAGCCCCTCCCCTCCCCCTATATATACTTGAGGTTTGGGGCTGCCCAACACACGCAGTTCAATCTCCCTGTTGGCGCAGCCCTACCCCTCTCCCTCCTCGTCTCTCCTAGGGCTTGGCGAAGCCCTGCTGGAGTCCCGCGCTCCTCCACCACCACCACGCCGTCGTGCTGCTGCTGGATGGAGTCTTCCCCAACCTCTCCTTCTCCCCTTGCTGGATCAAGGCGTAGGAGACGTCACCGGGCTGGACGTGTGTTGAACACGGAGGTGCCGGCCGTTCGGCACTAGGATCATTAGTGATTTGGATCACGACGAGTACGACTCCATCAACCCTGTTCACTTGAACGCTTCCGCTTAGCGATCTACAAGGGTATGTAGATGCAGTCTCCTTCCCCTCGTTGCTAGATTACTCCATAGATTGATCTTGGTGATGCGTAGAAAATTTTGAATTTCTGCTACGTTCCCCAACACTATATACCATCTCGGATGGGGTTCACCACCTCCATTGGTGCCTCTCTAATGATCCGTGAGTAGTTCTTTGTAGACCTTCAGGTCCGTAGTTAGTAGCTAGGCTTCATCAGTAGTTCTTTGTAGACCTTTGGGTCCGTAGTTACTAGCTAGGCTTCATCTCTCTCTCTCTCTCTCTCTCTCTTGATTCTCAATACAATGGTCTCTTGGAGATCCATATGATGTAACTCTTTTGCGCTGTGTTTGTTGGGATCGATGAACTTCGAGTTTATGATCAGATCTATCTTTTTATATCCATGAAAGTACTTGAGTTTATTTGATCTCTTTTATGCGTGATTGTTTATAGCCTTGTATTTCTTCTCCTATATTTGGGTTTTGTTTGGCCAACTTGATCTATTTATCTTGCAATGGGAAGAGGTCCTTTGTAGTGGGTTCGATCTTACGGTGCTTGATCCCAGTGACAGAAGGGGAACCGACACATATGTATCATTGCTACTATGGACAAAACAATGGGGTCTATCTCTACATAGATAGATCTTGTCTACATCATGTCATCATTCTTATTGCATTACTCCGTTTCTCCATGAACTTAATACACTAGATGCATGCTAGATAGCGGTCGATGTGTGGAGTAATAGTAGTAGATGCAGGCAGGAGTCGGTCTACTAATCTTGGACGTGATGCCTATGTAATGATCATTGCCTGGATATCGTCATGAGTATTTGAAGTTCTATCAATTGCCCAACAGTAATTTGTTCACCCACCGTTTGCTATTTTTTCTCGAGAGAAGCCACTAGTGAAACCTACGGCCCCCAGGTCTCTTTCTCATATTATTTGCCTTTGCGATCTACCTTTACTTGCTTTTATTTTCAAATCTATTAATCCAAAACCCCAAAAGTACTTTCCTGCACTTTATTTTATTTGCGATCTATTTATTTAATCTATTACAACTTTCTCCCGTCGCGCACCAATTTCTGGCACCGTTACCCGAAAAGGGATTAACAACCCCTTTAACATGTCAGGTTGCAAGGATTTGTTATCTGTGTCCAGAGGTTGTTTACGTTGTGTTGCTTGGTTATCCTACTGGTTCGATAATCTTGGTTTCATATCTGAGGGAAATACCTACCGCCGTTGTGCTGGATCATCCCTTCCGCTTTGGGGAAATACCGACGTAGCTTCAAGCGACATCAAAAGGAATTTCTGGCGCCATTGTCGGGGAGGATCTTCAACATATACCAGGTTCCTAATCACAAATCTCATCTCCTTGCAATTTACATTATTTGCCATTTGCCTCTCGTTTTCATCTCCCCCACTTCACAAAAAATTGCCGTTTTATTCGCCATCTTTTTTGTTCGCCATTTTCTCGTCAGATCTCTTCTTTGCTTGTGTGCCATGTGTCTTCTATTTACTTGCATCTTCGCTTGCTAAAAATCTCTTGATATGGATCCTCATCCACTTGCTAATCTTTTAAAAGAACTAATCATGATGAACCAATTGCTATTGAGTTGAGTGCACTAGCTTATCTTTATGAAGTTTTGCTTGAGATAGGTGAATCTGAAAATTGTGCTGAAGAAATTTATGAAGTGATTCATGATAGCTCCTTGAATGAAAAGCATGATTGCAATGATTTTACTATAAATTCTATTAATGTCAATTGTTCTAATAATATACAAAACCCCAAGCTTGGGGATGCTAATTTTGCTATGTCCACTACTTGCTGCAATGATCATGATTGGGGTGATGATTCTTATGATCTTGAAAATTTATTTATGCCTCATGATGAATATGTTTGCAATAATATTAAAAGTGGGTTCGGAAGAGTGTCAACTCTAGGTAAAAATAATCCCAATTATTTGGAGAGTGTACAATCTTATGAAATGTTTGATAAAAGTGGGCTTGGAGAGGTCATGACTTTATTTGATGATAATCCCACTATTTTGGAAGAGTGTCAACTTTGCATACATGTGGATCATGTAGAGAATATGTTATGGGATAGCTATATTATTGAATTTGAATATGATCCTACATCTAATTACTATGAGAGAGGAAAATATGGTTGTAGAAATTTTCATGTTACTAAATTACCTCTCGTTATTTTGAGATCATTAATGTTTTATTCCTCTTCTTTGCATATGTTAGATGTTTCTTGTCTCGATAATTTGTTTGCTTATAAAATCCTTATGCATAGGAAGTATGTTAGAATTAAATGTGTTTGTCACATGTATCATGATGCTCTCTTTGTGCTTCAATTCTTATATTTCATGTGAGCATCATTGAAATCTTATACCTAGCTAGGGGCATAAAACGATAGCGCTTGTTGGGAGGCAACCCAATGAATAAAATTTATTTTTGCTTTTTGCTCCATGTTGTTGAGTGTTAGCACAATTATGCTACTGTTATGATTGTGTTTTTTGGTTTAATTAGTGTTTGTGCCAAGTAAAGCCTTTAGGATCTTCTTGGGTGATAGTCGTTTGATTTTGTTGAAATAACGGAAACTTTTGCGCTCACAAAAATAATTCTATTTTTTTTACCAAAGAGCGATAAAATATCCATTCCACTTGCAGTAGATAAATATACAAATTTCTCAGGCCATCCTAATTTTTCAATTTTTTTTGGAGTTATAGAAGTATTTGAAATAATCAGATTGCTAAAGACTGTTCTGTTTTGACAGATTCTATTTTCTTTGTGTTGTGTGCTTGTTTTCATGGCTCTATGGTTTTCTTTGATGAGTTTTTGCCATAGAAAAGTTGGAATACATTAGATATAATGCAAGAACAAAATATGAATTGGTTTGATACAACACTTATAGTAGTGATTTATTATTTTCTTATACTAACGGATCTCACAAAGGTTTTTGTTGAGTTTTTGTGATTGAAGGTTTCAAGTTTTAGGTTATCTTACGATGGATGAAGGAATAAGGAGTAGAAGAGCCTAAGCTTGGGGATGCCCCGACATCCCAAGCTATTATCCAAAAATGAGCAACCAACTAAGCTTGGGGATGCCCCCGAGTGGCATCCCCTCTTTCTTCTAACGACCATCGGTATTTTACTCAAAGCTATATTTTTATTCGTCACATACTATGTGTTTTGCTTGGAGTGTCTTGTATGATATGAGCCTTTGCTTGTTTTATTTTGTGTTTCAAGTCTTGATCCCTTGCTGGACACACCTATTTGAGAGATCCAAAATTGTGTCATGACTTGTTAGAATTGCTCTTTATGCTTCACTTAAATTTTTTATGAGCTATGGACTTGCTCTAGTGCTTCACTAATATCTTTTTGAGCATGGTGTGCTTAGTATTTTTGAAGAAATGCTCTCTTGCTTCACATACATTTATTTGAGAGTTAGTTAAATTTTCAAGAAATTCTCTCTTGCTTCACTTAAATTAATTTGAGAGAAAGAAATATTTTTCCCATGATCTTCACTTATATTTGTTTGAGCTTATGAAAAGCAACACATGAAAATTAGTCCCAAAGTGATAGATATCCAAGAAGGATAAAATAAAAACTTTCATGAGGATCATTGGACAAAATAAACTTGATTCTTAGTAACAGTTTTGAGATATGATGATGTGATATGTGAGTCATCTTGATGAGTAATTATGCTTTAGTAGGAATATTGGTGTTAACGTTTGTGATTCCCTATACAAGCACGAAAGTCAATAGTTATGCAATGAAATTATATCCTACTTGTGGTGCATTATTCGGTGTTAGTTATGCTTAATACTCGCTTATGACATATTCATTTCTTGGTTGGTCGCTTCTCAATCTTTTGCTAGCCTTCATTTTGCACTAAGTATGATCACTACTTGTGCATCCAAAAACCTTTAAACCAGTTTTGCCATATGAGTCCACTATATCTACCTATATGCGGTATTGTTTTGCCGTTCTAAACAAATTTGCATGTGCGTGAAGGAAATATGCCCTAGAGTCAATAATGAAGTTGTTATTTATATTTCCTTATATCATGATAAATGTTTACTATTCATGCTAGAATTGTATTAATTGAAAACTTAGTACATGTGTGGATACATAGACAAACAAAGTGTCCCTAGTGTGCCTCTACTTGACTAGCTCGTCAATCAAACATGGTTATGTTTCCTAGCCATAGACATGTGTTGTCATTTGATGAACGGGATCACATCATTAGAGAATGATGTGATGGACAGGTCCCATCCGTTAGATTTGCATTATGATCGTTTAGTTTTTCTGCTATTGCTTTCTTCATGACTTATACATGTTCCTCAGACTATGAGATTATGCAACTCCTGAATACCGGAGGAACACCTTGTGTGCTATCAAATGTGACAACGTAACTGGGTGATTATAAAGATGCTCTACAGGTGTCTCCCATGGTGTTTTTTGAGATGGCATAGATCGAGATTAGGATTTGTCACTCTGTGTATTGGAGAGGTATCTCTGGGCCCTCTCGGTAATGCACATCACTATGAGCCTTGCAAGCAACGTGACTAATGAGTTATTCACGGGATGATGCATTACGGAACGATTAAAGAGACTTGCCGGTGACGAGATTGAACTAGGTATGATGATACCGACGATCGAATCTTGGGCAAGTAACATATCGATGACAAAGGGAACAACGTATGTTGTTACACGATTTGACCGATAAAGATCTTCGTAGAATATGTAGGAGCCAATATGAGAATCCAAGTTCCTCTATTGGTTATTGACCGGAGATGTGTCTCGTTCATGTCTACATAGTTCTCGAACCCGTAGGGTCCGCACGCTTAACGTTCGATGATGATTTGTATTATGAGTTATGTATTTTGATGTAACGAAGTTTGTTCAGAGTCTCGGATGTGATCACAGACATGACGAGGAGTCTCAAAATGGTCGAGACATAAATATTGATTTATTGGAAGGTTATGTTTGGACACCGGGATGGTTTCGGATAAGTTCGGGCATTTTCCGGAGTACCAGGGGGTTATCGGAACCCCCCGGGGGGTTAATGGGACTTCATGGGCCCTAGTGTAATAGAGGAGGCGGCGGTCAGGTGGAGGCGCCCCCCAAGACCAATCCGAATTGGACTAGGGTTGGGCGAGGCCTTCCCTTCTCCTCCTTCTCTTGCCCCCTTCCCCCTTCTTCGAAAAGGAAAGGGGGGTGTGGGAGTCCTGGATTAGGGGGTCTCCAGACAGCCGGACTATATCCTTTGGCCGGAATGTTGGACTATGAAGATACGAGATTGAAGACTTCGTCCCTTGTCCGGATGGGACTCTACTTGGCATGGAAGGCAAGCTAGGCAATACGTATATGTATATCTCATCCTTTGTAACCGACCTTGTGTAACCCTAGCCCCCTCCGGTGTCTATATAAATCGGAGGGTTTTAGTCTGTAGGACAACATACAATCATACCATAGGCTAGCTTCTAGGGTTTAGCCTCTCTGATCTCGTGGTAGATCTACTCTTGTACTACCCATATCATCAATATTAATCAAGTAGGACGTAGGGTTTTACCTCCATCAAGAGGGCCCGAACCTGGGTAAAACATTGTGTCCCCTGCCTCCTGTTACCATCCGGCCTAGACACACAGTTCGGGACCCCCTACCCGAGATCCGCCGGTTTTGACACCGACATGGTGCTTTCATTGAGAGTTCCTCGGTGTCATCGCCCGAAGGCTTGATGGCTCCTACTATCATCGATAACGATGCAGTCCAGGGTGTGACTTTTCTCCCCGGATAGATCTTCGTGTTCGGCGGCTTTGCACCGCGGGTCAATTCGCTTGGCCATCTAGAGCAGATCGAAAGTTACGCCCCTGGCCACCAGGTCAGGTTTGGAAGCTTAAACTACACAGCCGATGTCCGCAGAGATTTGATCTTTGACGGATTCGAGCCCCTGCCTTGTGCGTCACGCGGTCATGATGAGTACGATTTAGCTCTACCATCGGACAGTGTTCAGGAGATCGCACCGGCAGTCGCTCCGACCCTCAATTCGGAGCCAGTTGCACCTTCCGCGGACTGGTGGATGGACCCCGCCACGGAGGCCTTATCCTCAGCGGCGATCAAGCCGAACATCGACCTTACCTTGCACGAGAGCCGTGTTGATAAAATGTCGGATCCTTCTCCGGCCACGGACTCTGAACCGCCAGCGCCCGTTCCTATCGAATCTAATTGGGCGCCGATCATGGAGTTTACCTCCACGGATATTTTTCAGCACTCTCCCTTTGGTGACATCCTGAACTCGTTAAGGTCTCTGTCCTTATCAGGAGGATCCTGGCCGAACTATGTCCGGCAGGACTGGGATGCGGACGACGAAGAAATTCGCGACCCACCCACCACCCACTTAGTAGCCACTGTCGATGACTTAACCGACATGCTCGACTTCGACTCCGAAGACATCGACGGTATGGACGACGATGCAGGAGACGAAGAACAACCACTGCCTACGAGGCACTGGACAGCCACCTCATCATACGATATATACATGGTGGATACACCCAAAGAAGGCAATGGTGACGAGATAGCGGAGGATGACCCCTCCAAGAAGCAACCCAAGCACCGGCGTCAGCGGCGCTGCTCTAAGTCCCGCCAAAGCAAAAGTAGTGATACCGGCACAGGAGATAATAACACTCCGGATAGTGCCGAAGACAACAACAATCCCCTCCAGCAAGATTTAGAGCAGGAGGGTGGAGGAGCCAGCCCTCCCGAGAGAGCGGCAGACGGAGAAGAGGAGGATGATAATTACATGCCCCCCTCCGAAGATGAGGCAAGCCTCCGCGACGATGAATTCGCCATACCAGAGGATCCCGTCGAACAAGAGCGCTTCAAGCGCCGGCTTAGGGCCACGGCAAATAGCCTGAAGAAAAAGCAGCAGCAGCTTCAAGCTGATCAAGATCTGCTAGCTGACAGATGGACTGAAGTCCTCGCGGCCGAGGAATATAAACTCGAGCGCCCCTCCAAGAGTTACCCAAAATGCAGGTCGCTACCCCGACTGGAGGAAGAAGCATATGACGCGGCTGATCGGCCACCGCGTGGCCGCAATAGAGAGGCATTCCAGCCAAAAACTCAGCCCGCACTCCGACGCCATTCAAATAAAAAGGCATGGGGAGATACGCCAGACCTGCAAGACATATTGGAGGACAAAGCAAAGCATGCAAGATCAATCTATGGATCACGAGAGCGCGCTACCATGCAAGACGATAAAGGTCACGCCGGATACAGTAAAAGCAAATCCGGCCGGGACGAACACAGCGGGCAAGACCCATTCAAGTTGGGTCGCGATATAGCCCAATACAGAGGCGCCGCACACCCTTTATACTTCACAGACGAAGTAATGGATCATCAAATCCTAGAAGGTTTCAAACCTGTAAATATTGAATCATACGACGGCACTACAGATCCTGCGGTATGGATCGAGGATTTCCTCCTTCACATCCACATGGCCCGCGGTGATGACTTACACGCCATCAAATACCTCGCACTAAAGCTCAAAGGACCAGTGCGGCATTGGCTTAACAGCTTGCCAGCAAACTCCATTAGCTGTTGGGAAGATCTGGAAGCCGCATTCCTCAACAACTTTCAGGGCACTTATGTGCGACCACCAGATGCCGATGACTTGAGCCACATAATTCAGCAGCCGGAAGAGTCGGCCAGACAATTCTGGACTCGGTTCCTTACAAAGAAAAATCAAATCATCGACTGTCCGGACGTAGAAGCCTTAGCGGATTTCAAACACAACATCTGGGATGCGTGGCTTGTCCGGCACCTTGGTCAGGAAAAGCCGAAATCTATGGCAGCCCTCACGACGCTCATGACCCGCTTCTGCGCGGGAGAAGACAGCTGGCTGGCTCATAGTAACAATATGTCAAAGAATCATGGTACCTCGGATACCAAGGGCGGCAATAGTAGGTCACATCGCAACAAACATAAGCGCCGCATTAACAGCGATAATACTGAGGACATGGCAGTCAATGCCGGATTCAAAGGCTCTAAACCCGGTCAGCGGAAAAAGCCATTCAAGCAAAATACGTCGGGCCCATCTAGTTTGGACCGCATACTCGATCGCTCATGTCAGATACACGGCACCCCCGACAAGCCAGCCAACCACACCAAATAGGGACTGTTGGGTATTCAAGCAGGCCAGCAAGTTAATTGCCGAAAACAAGGACAAGGGGCCACATAGCGATGACGAGGAGGAGCCCCGGCAGCCACACACTGGAGGACAGAAGAGGTTTCCCCCACAAGTGCGGACGGTGAACAAGATATACGCAACCCACATCCCCAAGAGGGAGCGGAAGCGTGCGCTAAGGGACGTATATGCGTTGGAGCCAGTCGCCCCGAAGTTCAACCCATGGTCCTCCTATCCGATCACTTTCGATCGTAGGGACCATCCCACTAGTATCCCTCATGGCGGATTCGCCGCACTGGTTCTGGACCCAATCATTGATGGATTTCACCTCACTCGAGTCCTTATGGACGGCGGCAGCAGCCTGAACCTGCTTTGTCAGGACACAGTGCGCAAAATGGGTATAGACCCCTCAAGGATCAAACCCACAAAAACGACCTTCAAAGGCGTCATTCCAGGTGTAGAGGCCCATTACACAGGCTCAATTACACTGGAAGTGGTCTTCGGATCCCCGGATAACTTCCAAAGCGAAGAATTAATCTTCGATATAGTCCCGTTCCGTAGTGGTTATCATGCACTGCTCGGGCGAACCGCATTCGCAAGATTCAATGCGGTACCGCATTATGCATACCTCAAGCTCAAGATGCCATGACCTCGGGGTTATTACAGTCAATGGAAACACAGAGCGCTCTCTTCGAACGGAGGAGCACACTGCGGCCTTAGCAGCAGAAGCGCAAAGCAGTCTCTCAAGGCAATCAACCAGTTCGGCGTTTCAAGACCTCGACACCTTCAAGCGCGCTCGGAACAATCGGCAGCTGGACCGCCTGGCGCGATCTGAGCTCGTGTAGTAATGCGGCCCCCACCCCAGTCCCAGCCAAACGGTGAAACTCGTGCCACACGTACATAATTATGCATTAAAAATACCATGGGCACAGGTGGGGAGGGGGCACAACCGCGGCACGCCCCAAGACGTGGCTTAAACCGCACTAGGGGCTTCCCGTTTGGTTATTTTTCTCTTTTTTCAAGACCTTAATCTCTGGAAACACTGTCCGGCAGCACTATTGCCGAACACATGATGCAGCAACCAAGGAGGCAGACAGCTACGTCACACCGCGGAATTCCCAGGTGGATTACGGTAACGAGCAAAATATTCGATTTAATATCATTCCTCAGCTTGCCCTTGGAAGGGACATAGTCCTACTCTTTTCCTATCGCACTATCTGTATCATTCTGCTTTAACGCAATTTTTTGAATAAACAATGCATAACATTACGACTATTATTGCGTTCTTGTTATATATATATATATATATATATATATATATATATATATGTGTGTGTGTGTGTGTGTGTGTTCATTAATGACGCCTTGCAACCGTACACTTTGGTACGTCCAATACACCAGGGGCTTACGTACCCCACAATACAATGTGAAAAGTCCGAACACTTCCACAAGTGTGGCACCCCGGACTTATAGCATTATATGCATCAGCTCCGAATCATGTCTTTGGTCAAATGTTGGGTTTGCCCGGCTCCTATGTTTTGGTACCTTATGTTCTGCTCTATCGGCTAAGGTAGCGCTAGGAGAACTACTGCGATTGTGCCGCAGTTCTGCTGGGTTCAGCACCTCAATAGAGAAAGCTAAAACTGACTGTCATGATGAGGCGAGAGACTGGTCACTATTCGGCAAGGTTTTCGAATCCCTAAAGACTTATGCCGCTTAGAGCGAGGGGCCGGCCCTGTCCGGCTTAAAGGCGTGTATCGCGCCCCGAATTCGGTCTTCCGAATACCAGGGGCTTCGCCGAAATTTAAAATTATAGAATTATATGGCTAAGTGAGAGTGATAAAGCATTATTAGTCCGGTTGCCTTGTTCGCTGTGCTGAGCACCTCCCTCGAAGGACCCAAACATGGGAACAAGAGTGCTCAGGTTTATCCCGAACACCCCAGCACTCATGGCATGGGGGCAGAAGCCGAGGACTAGCCATCTCTCAGATTGGATAAACGTCCAAACAGAAGGCAATATTTTAAATTCAAACAAGCGTTGCATAGCGCATATGAAACAATGTTTTCATAAATACAGGATAAAACGATCAAGTCTCACTCAAATATTACATCTTTTGTGCACTCGTCCGCTACGAGACGGGCACCCGGCAGAACACCCTTGTAGTACATCTCGGGGTGGCGATACTCCTTGCCCTCCGGCGGCCCTTCCTTGACCAGCTTCACGACGTCTAGCTTGACCCACTACAATTTCACACGGGCGAAAGCCCGACGTGCACCTTCAATGCAGACGGATCGCTTGACGACCTCCAGCCGCGGGCAGGCATCCACAAGCCGCCTCACCAGGCCGAAGAAGATGTTCAGAAGGGTGTCGCCAGGCCACAGCCGGACTATAAAGCCCTTCATGGCCTGTTCGGCCGCCTTATGTAGCTCGAACATCTGCTTCAGCTGGTCGCTCATTGGCACCGGGTGTTCGGCCTCAGTATACTGAGACCAGCACAGCTTCTCCGTTGAGCTTCCATCCTCGGCTTGGTAAAATTGTGTGGCATTGGACACACTGCGGGGCAAATCTGCGAACGCTCCTGGAGAGCTTTGGATTCGGGTAAGTAATCGGTAATTTACTTTTACATGCTTGCTTTGCATATAGAAAGCCTTACCCGCTGCTATCTTCTTCATCGCGTCGATCTCCTGGAGGGCCTTTTGGGCTTCGGCCTTGGCACTTTTTGCGCTCTTGAGGGCCGCAGCAAGCTCAGACTCTCGCATCTTCGATTCAAGCTCCAACGCCTCGTGCTTCGCCACGAGAGCCTGGAGCTCTTGCTGCACCTCGCCCACCCGAGCCTCGTGCTTCTCTCGCTCGGTGTGCTCCTTGGCCGCTTTATCTTCGGCCCCGGACAACGCTTGCTTTAGGGTCACCACTTCAGTCTTGGCTCCTGGCAAATTCATGATAATCGTGTCATTTTGCAATCGCATTCTTTTTAAACATAACCACAGACTAGGTACTACTTACCTTTGGTCTCCTCGAGCTGCCTCTTGGTAAGGCCGAGCTCGTCCTGGGACCCTTTAAGGTCCTGCTTCAGTACGGCGACCTCCGTAGTCAGTGCGGCGGACGCAAGCAGCGAAGCCTGCATATGCATATTGACATACTCATATTAGACTCCTGCGATATTGTTTGATCCTCCGTTCGACTTTTCTTTGCAAACACCGAACAGAGCATCAGGGGCTACTGTCTATGCATATTAACATACTCATATTAGACACTAACCTCAAAGCCTGTTAGAAGGCTAGCACAGGCTTCAGTCAATCCGCTCTTAGCGGACTGAACCTTCCGGATCACCGCACTCATAATAGTGCGGTGCTCCTCGTCGATGGAAGCGCTGCGAAGCGCTTCCAGTAGATTGTCCAGCGCCTCTGGATGGACAGAGGTCGCTGGTGCAGGCGTCTTGCCCCTCTTAGAAGGAGGCCGCCTGCCCGAGTCTGGAACCACCGGAGGTTCCGGTGCAGTGTCCGGCTGAGGGCCGAGCTCGGCGCCCTCAAGGGCTTTGTCCTCCTGCTCCCAGAGTCCGGGAGGCCGCCTTGAGGCACCTCTGGGACTGTCTCCCCTTGATCCAGTGCTTCATGAGACAGCACCTCGGCATCGTCCGCAGGATGAGGGGAGGTGGCGTTCGGAACTGGATCGCTATCCATATCCGACGAGCCCACGGAGCCGTCCGATGATACATCGATACGGGATTGGGGCGGCCTGCATAATCATATTTCAGCGTTAGATAAAGTAGTGCGGCAAAGGGATGCTATGAGTAACTCTGGTATCCGAATACTTACGATTTCCCCAGGGGCTTGGCCCTGGGTAGCCACTCGTCTTCGCCATCGGCGGCGGTGGTGGAACTGTCGGGAAGGAGAGTCCTTCCCTTCTTGGACCCTTCGGCCTCCTCAGTTGGGGCGGCCTTCCTCTTCTTGTCTCCCCCGTCTGGAGGGGGAGCGTCTTCTTCTGCCTCCTCGTCTTCGGGGGAGGAGAGTGCCGTAGAGTCATCGGACGGTGAGTCCAATGACGTCTGGCATCGGGAACTCTTTCGGGTTCCCTTGGCCTTCTTGGTCTTCTCCGGCACAGTATAAGGAGCCGGAGTTAGCATCTTCGCTAGAAGAGCGTTTGCTGGGCCTTCGGGCAAAGGAGTCGGACAGTCGATCTGTCCGGTCGTCTCCTGCCAGTCCTGTCAAAGGCACGGGAGTTTAGATCCCGCATGGAGTCAATCTATAAAAAATATGTGAGAGGTAAAGCAGCTTACCGCACGGGCTTGGCGCTTCGCGCTGAATCCGCGATCCTCCGTAGTGGGAGGGGGGACCTCGACGCTCTTGAACAGCACCCTTCAGGCATCTTCGTGAGTTGTGTTGAAGAGCCTGTTCAGAGTTCAGTGCTGCGTCGGGTCGAACTCCCACAAGTTGAAGGCCCGTTGTTGGCACGGGAGGATCCGGCGGATGAGCATGACCTGGACTACGTTGACGAGTTTGAGCTTCTTGTTGACCATGTTTTGAATACAAGTTTGAAGTCCGGTCAGCTCTCCCGAACTACCCCAGGACAGGCCCTTCTCTTGCCAGGAGGTGAGCCATGTGGGGAAGCCAGATCTAAATTCGAGGGCCGCCAACCATGTAGGGTCACGCGGCTCGGTGATGTAGAACCACCCCGACTGCCACCCCTTTATTGTCTCCATGAAGGAGCCCTCGAGCCATGTGACGTTGGGCATCTTGCCCACCATGGCGCCTCCGCACTCCGCCTGGTGGCCGCTCACTACCTTCGGCTTGACGTTGAAGGTCTTCAGCCATAAGCCGAAGTGGGGCCTGATGCGGAGGAAAGCCTCGCACAGGATGATAAACACCGAGATGTTGAGGATGAAGTTCGGGGCCAGATCATGGAAATCCAGGCCGTAGTAGAACATGAGCCCCCGGAACATCGGACAAATGGATGGAGAGGAAACCCCAGTCTGCGGAGGAAATGGGTGAGGAACACTACCCTCTCATGGGGCCTAGGGGTGGGGATGAGCTGCCCCTCCTCTAGGAGCCGGTGCGCGATGTCGCTGGGCAAGTATCCGGCTCTCCTCAGCTTCTTGACGTGTCCCTCCGTAAAGGAGGAGACCATCACCTGCCTCCCACTTCGAACATGGTTGGAGAAGGTTGAGGTGGGAAATGCGAACTTGGGCGCTGGAGCTCGAGTGTGCGAAGGTGGATGAGCAAAGGAGGAAGAAGGCATGGATGGAAAAATGAATCCTTATCCCTTTATATGGGCAGACGAAACTGTGCATCCCCACTAGCCTGGTAAAACTTGCTCGTCCCCCAAGCGCCGTAATCGATGGTGTGGTTGGGTTACCCACACCCGTATTGATGAGAATCCCGTGATAAGGGGACACGATCTCTGTTTTGACAAGACGTGCCAAAAAACTGCCTCGCGTTATGTGCGGGGCTAGTTAAAGGAAACGGTTCGAATAATTACTGGGCCATGACGTAATGTCCTATTGCCAAAACAAGTCAGCAAATTAGATTTTTGGAAATATTATTCTCTCTACGGTATGTGGAACTTATTTTGCAGGGTCGGACACTATCCTTATATTCAAAATTCTTCCGTGGTGTATTCGGAGGAAGAACCCGCCTTGCAATGCCGAAGACAATACTGCGTGCCGGACTCATCATCATTGAAAGCCTGGTTCAGGGGCTACTGTGGGAGTCCTGGATTAGGGGTTCTCCGGACAGCCAGACTATATCCTTTGGCCGGACTGTTGGACTATGAAGATACGAGATTGAAGACTTCGTCCCGTGTCCGGATGGGACTCTATTTGGCATGGAAGGCAAGCTAGGCAATACGGATATGTATATCTCCTCCTTTGTAACCAACCTTGTGTAACCCTAGCCCCCTCCGGTGTCTATATAAACCGGAGGGTTTTAGTCCGTAGGACAACATACAATCATACCATAGGCTAGCTTCTAGGGTTTGGCCTCTCTGATCTCGTGGTAGATCTACTCTTGCACTACCCATATCATCAATATTAATCAAGCAGGACATAGGGTTTTACCTCCATCAAGAGGGCCCGAACCTGGGTAAAACATTGTGTCCCCTGCCTCCTATTACCATCTGGCCTAGACGCACAGTTCAGGACCCCCTACCCGAGATCCGCCGGTTTTGACACCGACAAGGGGGGGCGAATCCTACTTGGACCGGGAGTCCAAGTAGGACTCCCCCCCTTGGCACGCCCCCTCTAGGGCCGGCCCCCTCTCCTCCCCACTTTATATACGTGGGAGGGGGGCACCCCAAAGGCATACCAAGTCTTCTCTTAGCCATGTGCGGCGCCCCACTCCACAATTACACACCTCGGTCATATCGGCATAGTGCTTAATTAGGCGAAGCCCTGTGCCAGTAACTTCATCATCATCATCACCACGCCGTCGTGCTGATGGAACTCTCCCTCGTCCTCAACTGGATCAAGAGATTGAGGGACGTCATCGAGCTGAACGTGGAGGTGTCGTACGTTCGGTGCTTGGATCGGTTGGATTGCAAAGACGTTCGACTACATCAACCACGTTACTAAGCACTTCCGCTTTCGGTCTACGAGGGTACGAAGACACACTCTCCTCTCTTGTTGCTATTCATCTCCTAGATAGATCTTGCGTTATCGTAGGTAAACTTTTTGAAATACTGCATTCCCCAACAGTGGCATCCGAGCCAGGTCTATTCGTAGATGTTATATGCACGAGTAGAACACAATGAGTTGTGGGCGATAATAGTCATACTGCTTACCAGCAAGGTCTTACTTTGATTCGGCGGTATTGTTGGATGAAGCGGCCCAGACCGACATTACATGACTGCATTCATGAGGCTGGTTCTACCGACGTGCTTCACACACATGTGGCTAGCAGGTGTCTGTTTCTCCAACTTTAGTTAAATCGAGTTTGACTACGCCCAGTCCTTGTTGAAGGTTAAAACAACACACTTGACGAAAAATCGTTGTGGTTTTGATGCGTAGGTAAGAACGGTTCTTGCTAGAAGCCCGTAGCAGCCACGTAAAACTTGCAACAAAAAGTAGAGGAGGTCTAACTTGTTTTTGCGGGGCTTGTTGTGATGTCATATGGTCAAGACATGATAATATATAAATTGTTGTATGAAATGATCATGTTTTGTAACAGTTACCGGCAACTGGTAGGAGCCATATGGTTGTCGCTTTATTGTATGAAATGCAATCGCCATGTAATTGCTTTACTTTATCACTAAACAGGAGCGATAGTCATAGAAGCAATAGTTGGCGAGACGACAACGATACTACGATGGAGATCAAGGTGTCAAGCCGGTGACGATGGAGATCATGACTGTGCTTTGGAGATGGAGCTCAAAGGCACAAGATGATGATGGCCATATCATGTCACATATTTTGATTGCATGTGATGTTTATATTTTATGCATCTTATTTTGCTTAGTACGGTGGTAGCATTATAAGACGATCTCTCACTAAATCTCAAGGTATAAGTGTTCTCCCTGAGTATGCACCGTTGCTACAGTTCGTCGTGCCGAGGCACCACATGATGATCGGGTGTGATAAGCTCTATGTTCACATACAATGGGTGCAAGCCAGTTTTGCACACGTAGAATACTCGGGTTAAACTTGACGAGCCTAGCATATACAGATATGGCCTCGGAACATTGAGACCGAAAGGTCGAACGTGAATCATATAGTAGATATGATCAACATGGTGATGTTCACCATTGAAAACTACTCCATCTCACGTGATGATCGGACATGGTTTAGTTGATATGACTAGAGGGATGTCTATCTAAGTGGGAGTTCTTTAAGTAATATGATTAATTGAACTTTAATTTATCATGAACTTAGTACCTGATAGTACTTTGCATGTCTATGTTGTTGTAGATCAATGGCCCGTGCTACTATTCATTTGAATTTTAATGTGTTCCTAGAGAAAGATAAGTTGAAAGATGATGGTAGCAATTACACGGACTGGGCCCGTAACTTGAGGATTATCCTCATTGCTGCACAGAAGAATTACGTCATGGAAGCACCTCTAGGTGCAAAGCCCGCTGCAGGAGCAACTCCAGACGTTATGAACGTGTAGCGACCCGACCTCAGACGGTCAAGCCTCTGTTCTTAAGTATCATCCCTGGATCGGTATGCTGACACACACAGTACTTGAGGATTTATAAAAGAGGTTAATCACATGTATAAAATTACGTAAATACTATTACCTCAATCCAAATAGCGGAAGTAACAACAAGGTTGTGGATTCCCATCAACACCAACGGCAAAGTTGAGTGTAGGAATCGTAACCCTAACGTATCACTTACTCGTCGCAAGATTCCTGCAACACGAGACGTTGCAGCCACAAAGGGTCAGTACATTGAATGTAGGGGCAAATTCACACGATAGGATAATGATGAATAATAGCTATCACAACATGCATATATGGCTGGTGGAAAAGCTCTATGGTTATAATGTTTTTGTGAAAAGCCAATTTTTCCCTACTGCAAAGGAATATATTTTATTTAACAACAAAGTTGGTTGATAAATATTGAGAAGGTTCCTCCAACTCAATCCCAAAATAATAATCATTAAACCAATCAAATTAATTAAATAAAGTGATGAGATCAACATGATAATCCAAGAACCAGATACTCAAGATGTCCATAACCGGGGACACGGCTAACCATGATTAGTTTATACACTCTGCAGAGGTTTGCGCACTTTTCCCCACAAGACACGAATACATCCATGGTCGGAGATTCGAGACACAGTCTTTTTGAAGCATTAACTCTCTACTCTAGGTAGACAGTACCACCTACAACCCACTACATCTGCTAGTCTACCTCTTCAAGAGCTTCACGCAACTTACTCAACTATGCCAGAGCCCATAATGGCTTGTGGCTGCACACAGAAGTTTCTAGCATGAATAATCTTATGATCCCTTTGAGCCTGGGTGGCATTCCATAGGGTGATCACACGGGTCCTCCGGGATCCCCTTGGGCAGGCACTGGGTTCTCCAGGTGCCCAGGCAAACCACTGGGTACTCCAGGGTGCCCCAATCAATCCACCCAGATGTGTGTTAAAGTAACCACCTTAAGTTGAACCATTAATTAACAATCTCACATATGTCATGGAAACACTCAGACCCAATCCACGTCTACGAGCATAGCATGGCAATATAAGCATAACATATAAGTAACTCCCAGGGTTTGATACAGGACAATAGGTCCTACCTCATCAACTACTTCCCAATACCCACATGTTATCAAATCCTAACCATGCAATGTTTGAGGGTTGAAACTAATGCATAAAAACTGGGTATGAAAAGTATGATCAAAGTGTGAACTTGCCTTGTATGGTTGATGAAGATGATTCACACTCATAACTCGTAATAGATCTACACGTCACACTCTGGTCAATCTATCGTAAGTGCAATAGTAACCACACAGAAGCAATCACTCAAAAGATCGGAAAGGACGAAGAAGACACTTTGGAAAACATCAAAACCAAGAAAATAACTCTTGCAACATAAAACAATTTCTAACAGTACCAAAATTAGAGAATTTGGCCTTATCAGAAAGTTTAGGTCATGAGCTTCGATATGCAAAAAGAATCAACTCAAACGGAGCTACGAAACTCAAGTTACGATCAAAAGAAGATTCAAATTCAAATTTGTTTGAAATCATATTTTAAATTTTCAAAAATATGTTCAAGTTGATTAACGAAGAAGTGGGCGTTGGTATCATTGAATTTCGATAAACGGGCTAAGAGTTGTGCTAGTTTGAACCAAAAGGGACTAATCTGTAAAAACGTTTTACGAAAGGTCCTTGACCTAAATTAGAAAGAAAAAGAAAAAAACTATCGAGCGAACGCTCACTAACAGAACCTAACGAACGAAAACTGTTCGCTACAGAATTCTAAACAACGAACGTTCGTTAAATAACTAGACTAAAAAGCAAAACCGCGTTTTAAAGAAAAATGGAGAAAACCAAAAATAACTGATCTAGGGTTCGGTTTTTTATACCGGTCCTTGGTGGTTCGGCGGTCTTCGGCGGAAAACCAGCGATAGCGGTTTTCCGTCGGCTCTCCGGCAAGGCTGCGGACTTCGGCGAGTCCGGCGAGCTCCGGCGTCTGCGGCGGGGTGCGGGGGTGGGCGGCAGCAGCAGCGAGGCGAGGCGGAACGGCGGCGTGCGTGTAGCGGCGGCAACAGCAGCAGCAGTAGGCGGCAGCGGCGGCGAACTAGAGCTGTGGCGGTGGCTCGGATAGGGCGCGGGCGTCTCGGCGAGATGCGGCGGAGGCGTCATGGAGAGGGGTCCCGGGGCTCTGCTATTTAAGGGAGGGGAGGCAAGGCGTGCGGAAGGGGCAAGGGCGGCGCGGAGTCTGGCCATGGGACGACGACGGTGCAAGTGGGGACTCCCGAGCGGAGTCCCACTCGGGGACGGAGGCGATGACTCGCTGGGCTGGGCCTGGCGGAGGAGCTGGGCCGGCCCAGTTTGGAGGGAGGGAATTTTTTTTAAAAAAATTTCTCCAGACAAAGAAAAATAGTAAAACAAAAATTAAATAATAATATTATATAGGCATATAATATATCCAAATTTTCAAAAAAAGATTTCCTACAAGCTGAACATTTTTCTAAAGTCAAACAAAATTCGCACAAATTCAAATAATTCAAAGAGTGCTACTGCCCTACTAAAATCCGATAAAAATCATTTTAAAAATAGCATAATGATTTCAAATTTATTTATCTCCAATTTTCTGATGTAGGGAATCATGTTACCCTATTTTCCATATATTTTTATTTTGGGGAAAAATAATTTGAATAAAACCCAAATAACTCCACATTGAAAATAATTTCAAAAGGACTTCAAATTTGATCCTTTTAAACTTCCAACTCATATTTCATATGTTTTGAAGAAGTCATTTTATCTTCTCTCATGAAAATCATTGAGTTGCTTGAAGTTCTTGAATTTGGAAATAGTTCCAAATGAAATTCAAATATTTTCAAATACCCTTTTCATTTATTTAAATGGAAGAAGTCATGCCATCTTCTCTCTACGATTTTGTATTTGAAAGAATTTGAATTCATGGAGATCATAAATGCAAAAATGAAAGTTTGGGAAAGTCCTTTTATTCCCTCTCATTTAACTTTCAAAAAGTTTCGAATTTCACTCAATCATTCACACAACAATCAAACAAACAATTAATCCATCTATTTATTATAACATTCCAAAATTTAGAATTTTGGGATGTTACAAACCTACCACCCTTAAAATGAATCGTGTCCCTGAGATTCGGAGAGGCTAGAAAGAAATAGGTTAGGTTTGGGGTCTTCTCAAAATCCATCGATCAACACAGGGGGTCTGGGGTGCTACCACCCTTAGAAACATTGTTACGGTCCCCTCAATACTCATATACTCCATCCTTATTCTTGATGGGGCTGGTCTCCTCAAATTCTCGGGAAAATTCCTTCTCTGGCTCTTCCGGTAGCGGCATAACCTTCTACTCAATTCTTCTGTCCTTTCATCCTGGTAAGGTTATTCCGAGACTGGGTCTTCTTAGCTGACGGGTCTGGCGCCAATACTAAACAACTATCGATATCTCATGGTGGTCAACAATTTATGGTTTCTCCTGCAGGAAATGGGTCTGGGTTGAACCTCACCATATGACCTATGGTTGGCAATAGCTGCCTTGTACAAGGGAAAATACTTATACCATTATAAGGTTTAAACAAGGTTTTGATCGTCGTATCTCAACTATAGGCAAGTCACTCAGATTTACCATCCCATATAGCAAGGCGAATAATAAAGAGTAAGTCGGTATGGTGATCAATCCACCCCGCACCCAAATCATTACCTTGTATACGGTTTAGGGAATCTCACATTCTAACACTAGGTCATCCTCACAAGCATTGCAGAATTTCTCTTGTCGATGAACTAGGTTCGGATAAACCCATTGATTTTGCAAGCCAAACAAACATCTATCGTTTCTTTGCAACTCTCAGGTTTTGTGTTACTCCTATAAAATCGTCGGTGGGTAAGGTCGTAATCTCTTCCAGGGTTTTTCCTTCAGCAAGAGTGTGCTTGCTTCTTGGCAGGTCCTGGAGCCTGTGGGTTATGGCCATCTCATCACTTGTAAACCTTGAACTCATCATCGGGGCAACTGTTCATCATTCCAACATCCAGATTCCTAGCATTCTTAAATCTATCCAATTGTACTGTCTTTCTTCCTTCTATTTGTACCAAACTCATGCGTGATTACTCAAACTCATCATAGAGTTACAACTGCTCTATATTTCCAACATCATACCTCCTTATATCCAATAATACTTCATCTCTTCATATTCTTGGGGTATCCCGCATATCGAGATAAAACTTATACTTTTGAAGTCCACTCCGTGGAACAACATTATTCCTTTCCAGGGGTCAAATCTCCTCACAGGGTGCTACCACCCTTAAAATGATCCAATCTTCCATAGACCATATTTATCATATCCTCGAAAATGGTCAAAATCTTTCTTCATAGAGTAACAACTCATAAAATCCAAATCAGTATCAACGATGCTAAATTTATTGACTCTCAACTTATCACCATCTCCTGCATTACCTTTATGCATCAACTCAACACCTAATACTAAAGAAATGTTCTCACTACTACTGCTATACTTCTCACAGACACCACTAATTATCACGAGTCTCCTTCTCCTTGGGACAATGTCTGGCAAGGTGCCCTACTTCATTACAATGAAAACATATTACTTCTGACAAGTTTCGAGGTTTCCTTTTTGGGCAGTCGCTGAAGTAGTGCCCTGGCTCCTTGCACCTGAAACAGGTGATATGACTCAGGTCCTTCCGGGAATCCAATCTACTTCTCTTCCTGGACTTTTCCATTCCAATCAGGGCTTCTATTTCTTGTGGGTCATACTCTACTTCCTCCGACGGGAATTCTACTAGATCCCCATTCATACATTTCTGGGAGATGTGTCCTTCTTCCCTGCATGAATAGCATGACTTGGTGCAGGGTTTAATTGGTTCTTCTTTGGGCGTGTCCCCGACATCTTCCTTCATCACGGGTTCTTCTAAAATTTCCATAAGGGCTCCTTTCTTTACTTATTTCTTCTGCTGTACGGTTCTTCGTACCATGGGGTAAATGTGACACTGAGCAAGATAGTGGGTAGTCCCTTCACACAAGAAACAAGTAATCTGCCTAGTTGGGCATTCTTTATCTGGGTTACTTTCTTCACAATTAGGGAATTCATCCTTGTGTTCCTTATGGTTGTGTCCTATTTCTCCACAAAGCTTGCATGCACGGGGTTTCTTCATATCATTTCCATAAGGCTTCAATTTCTGGGACACAAACCGAGACTTTGGCAAAGTCAACTTAAATTCTATCCAAGTGGTTACTCCTTGCCAGCCATTGATGGTTTGGTACATCCTCCACCAAGTTGCAGCACCTCTTTCAAGGCGCTGAAGAGCATGCTAGGTCCTATCCTTTCCAACTATAGGGTTATTCTTCATATGATTCTCCATGTTCTGAATCCATTGGTCCGTCTCCAATTGACTCATCGGTCCAGAAAATATAGTTTCATCTCCATTCATCCTCTATTGGGTCCATGGGTTTTGGGGTGAGATAAGAGAGATAGAGAGGGACACACACAATGCAAACAATAGTTTTGGAAAGACAGATTTTTATTTTGTGGCTGTCGAGAAAACATCAAACAAATGACAGCTCACAATCGTCGCATCTAACGTAAGTATAACAGGGGTTTGGTCTTCTAAAGGTCAATAAATCTTCAACGTTGCCAGACTCTTCAGGTCTTGTTCATGTCTCTGATGGTTTATTCTGATCATGCTTGTCCTTCTCAAGTTCCTCTGCCAGATCTCTGTTAACGCGAAGTCTCTAATGACATCCTTTCATATTTCTGGAGTTGCTTTCCAAACTTCTGGGTTTCAACATCCTTGGCATGAGCCATGGTCCTACTGTCCTTCAGTTCCTGACAATCTCTGGTATCTCGAGGTTGTAGCTCCTCCAACTTGGCTACTTTTAGCTTTTGGTTCCTGAGTTCTTCACGAATTGCCTCCTTGTCAAATATGACTTCCTAAAGGTCCCTCTAAAATTCTTCATGTAATACACCAGATCCTGGCGATGCACCAGCTAAGGTTAAAACTGCATCCTTTGCTAACAGATGCTCCATCAGCCTTCTACCATCCAATCCTTCCATGCATCTACATGCTTAACTCCGCATGGTGACAATAGCATAAGCAGGCAATAACACCATGGTTAGCCATGTCTATGCCCATGTTACTACCATGAGCTTTCAATTCCATAATTGATATCTCCTGTCTTAGGGTTTTCTTGACAAAAACTTTGAGTTCTAATGATCCAGGTTCTGGTCTTTCTCTGATACACCTTGATCTCGGGTACTGACAGCTTCCTTAGTCTGCCAAGTTCCATAAGGGGTGCCTTCCTAGGTCATACAAATCTGGAAAATTCTACAGGGCCTTCAAATTCTCCTAGTCTTAGGAGTCTTGAACCGTTGCAGTTTCCATTATTATAATGCACGATAAAATCCTCTTCATTCCGAAGTGGTCTTAGTTGACCGATATCTTGTACTTCTTGGAGTGGTCTCATCAGTCAAATCTTCGGGTGGTTAAGAGGGGAAAAGGGTACAGTATAACTAAAAGGGAAAATTTGATAAAGCTCAGAAAAGAAGAGAGGTAAAGGATCTTTTTGAAATAAGGTTTGAGAGAAAAAATCTTTCCTATGGACTTGCCTGTTTCTAGGGGTCATGTCCTACATTCAACATGTGCTCTGATACCATCTTGTAGCGACCCGACCTCAGACGGTCAAGCCTCTGTGCTTAAGTGTCATCCCTGGATTGGTATGCTGATACGTCCATTTTGCATCATGCTTTTATATCGATATTTATTGCATTATGGGCTGTTATTACACATTATGTCACAATACTTATGCCTGTTCTCTCTTATTTTACAAGGTTTACATAAAGAGGGAGAATGTCGGCAGCTGGGATTCTGGGCTGGAAAAGGAGCAAATATTAGAAACCTATTCTGCACAGCTCCAAAAGTCCTGAAACTTCACGGAAGACGTTTTCAAAATATATAAAAAATACCGAGCGCAAGAAATTCACCAGGGGGGCCACACCCTGCCCACGAGTGTGGGGGACGCGCCCTACCCCCCTGGGCGCGCCCCCCTACCTCATGGGCCCCCTGGTGGACCTCCGATGTCCATCTTCTGCTATATGAAGTCTTTCGATGAGAAAAAAATCATAAGCCATCTCCTCGGACGAAACTTTGCCGCCACGAGGCGGAACCTTGGCGAATCCAATCTAGGGCTCCGGCGGAGCTGTTCTGCCGGGGAAACTTCCCTCCGGGAGGGGGAAATCATCGCCATCGTCATTAGCAATGCTCCTCTCATCGAGAGAGGGCAATCTCCATCAACATCTTCACCAGCACATCTCCTCTCAAAACCCTAGTTCATCTCTTGTATCCAGTTCTTGTCTCCAAGTCCGGGATTGGTACTAGTAGGTTGCTAGTATTGTTAATTATTCCTTGTAGTTGATGCTAGTTGGTTTATTTGGTGGAAGATCATATGTTCAGATCCTATATGCATATTAATACCCCTCTGATTATGAACATGAATATGCTTTGTGAGTAGTTACGTTTGTTCCTGAGGACATGGGAGAAGTCTTGCTATTAGTAGTCATGTGAATTTGGTATTCGTTTGATATTTTGAGGAGATGTATGTTGTCTCTCCTCTAGTGGTGTTATGTGAACGTCGACTACATAACACTTCACCATTATTTGGGCCTAGAGGAAGGCATTGGGAAGTAATAAGTAGATGATGGGTTGCTAGAGTGACAGAAGCTTAAACCCTAGTTTATGTGTTGCTTCATAAGGGGCTGATGATCCATATGTTTCATGTTATGGTTAGGTTTACCTTAATACTTTTGTTGTAGTTGCGGATGCTTGCAATAGAGGTTAATGATAAGTGGGATGCTTGTCCAAGTAAGGGCAGTACCCAAGCACTGGTCCACCCACATACCAAATTATCAAAGTACCAAACGCGAATCATATGAACGTGATGAAAACTAGCTTGACGATATTCCATGTGTCCTCGGGAGCGCTTTTCTCTATATAAGAGTTTGTCCAGGCTTGTCCTTTGCTACAAAAAGGATTGAGCCACCTTGCCGCACTTTATTTACTTTGGTTACTTGTTGCTCGTTACAAATTATCCTATCACAAAACTATCTGTTACCACTTATTTCAGTACTTGCAGAGAATACCTTGCTGGAAACTGCTTATCATTTCCTTCTGCTCCTCGTTGGGTTCGACACTCTTACTTATCGAAAGGACTATGATAGATCCCCTATACTTGTGGGTCATCAAGACACTTTTCTGGCGCCGTTGCCGGGGAGTGAAGCGCATTTGGTAGGTGGAATTTGGTAAGGAAAATTTATATAGTGTGCTGAAATTTATTGTCAATTGTTACTATGGAAAGTAATCCTCTAAGGGGCTTGTTCGGGGTATCTTCACCACGACCAGTAGATCAAAGAGTTGCTCCTCAACCTACTGCACCTACTGAACCTACTGAAAATGAAAATTTCTGCTTTGAAATTCCTTCGGGTATGATAGAAAAACTGCTAGCTAATCATTTTGCAAGAGACGGAACAACGCATCCTGATGAGCACCTCATATATGTGGATGAAGTTTGTGGACTATTTAAGCTTGCAGGTGTACCCGGAGATGTTGTTAAGAAGAAGGTCTTCCCTTTATCTTTGAAGGAAGATGCATTGACATGGTATAGGATATGTGATGATACGGGGTCATGGAACTACAAACGATTGAAATTGTAATTTCATCATAAGTTTTATCCTATGCATCTTGTTCATCATGATCGCAATTATATATATAATTTTTGGCCTTGCGAAGGAGAAAGCATCGCTCAAGCTTGGGGGAGGCTTAAATCAATGTTATATTCATGCCCCAATCATGAGCTCTCAAGAGAGATGATTATTTAAAATCTATATGCTCGGCTTTCTGATAACAATCGCACCATGCTCGATACTTCTTGTGCTGGCTCTTTTATGATGAAGACTATTGAATTCAAATGGGATTTATTGGAAAGAATTAAACGCAACTCTGAAGACTGGGACCTCGACAAAGGTAAGGAGTCAGGTATGACACCTCAGTTTGATTGTGTTAAATCTTTTATGAATACTGATGTTTTCCGTAAATTTAGCACTAAATATGGACTTGACTCTGAGATAGTAGCTTCTTTTTGTGAATCTTTTGCTACTTATGTTGATCTCCCCAAGGAGAAGTGGTTTAAATATCATCCTCCCATAGAAGTAAAAGTAGCTGCACCTATTGAAGTTGAAGAAAAGACTATCACTTATAATGATCCTATTGTTCCTACTTCTTATGTTGAGAAACCACCTTTCCTTGTTAGGATAAAGGATCATGCTAAAGCTTCAACTGTGGTTCGTAAAAGCCATATTAAAACTTATACACCTCCTGAGCAAGTTAAAGTTGAACCTAATATTGCTATTGTTAAAGATCTCTTATCTGATAATATTGATGGGCATGTTATTCATTTCCTTGATGATACTGCTAGAATTGCTAAACCTTGTGTAAAAGATAAAAACAAACCTGTGGTAAGCATGCCTGTTATTTCTGTTAAAATAGGAGATCATTGTTATCATGGCTTATGTGATATGGGTGCTAGTGCTAGTGCAATACCTTACACCTTATACAAAGAAATTATGCATGATATTGCACCTACTAAGATAGAAGATATTGATGTCACAATTAAACTTGCCAATAGAGATACTATTTCACCAATGGGAATTGTTAGAGATGTTGAAGTCTTGTGTGGGAAAACTAAATATCCTGCTGATTTTCTTGTTCTTGGTTCCCCACAAGATAGCTTTTGTCCCATTATATTTGGTAGACCCTTCTTAAACACTATTAATGCTAAGATAGATTGCAAAAAGGATGTTGTTACTATCGGTTTAGATGATATGTCTCATGAATTTAATTTCTCTAAATTTAGTAGACAACACCGTGAAGAAGAATTACCTAGTAAGGATGAAATCATTGGTCTTGCTTCTATTGCCGTACCTCCTAGTGATCTTTTAGAACAATATTTGCTAGACCATGAAAATGGTATGTTTATGAATGAAAGAAGGGAAATAGATGAAGTATTTTTTAAACAGGAAAGTATTCTGAAACACAATTTTCCTGTTGAAATCATAGGGGATCCTCCTCCACCCAAGGGTGATCACGTGTTTGAGCTTAAACCGTTGCCTGATACTCTTAAATATGCTTATCTTGATGAGAAAAAGATATATCCTGTTATCATTAGTGCTAACCTTTCAAAGCATGAGGAAGAGAGATTATTGAAAACTTTCAAGAAGCACCGTGCTGCTATTGGGTATACTCTTGATGATCTTAAGGGCATTAGTCCCACTCTATGTCAACATAAAATAAAATTCGAAGAAGATGCCAAACCAGTTCATGATCATCAACGACGGCTGAATCCTAAAATGAAAGAAGGGGTAAGAAAGGAAATACTAAAGCTCCTTGAGGCAGGTATAATCTATCCCGTTGCTGATAGTCAATGGGTAAGTCCTGTCCATTGTGTCCCTAAGAAGGGCGGTATTACTGTCGTTCCTAATGATAAAGATGAATTGATTCCTCAAAGAATTTATTACAGGTTATAGGATGGTAATTGATTTCCGTAAATTAAATAAGGCCACTAAAAAGGATCATTACCCGTTACCTTTTATCGATCAAATGCTAGAAAGATTATCCAAACATACACAATTTCGCTTTCTAGATGGTTATTCTGGTTTCTCTCAAATACTTGTATCAGCCAAGGATCAATCAAAGACTACTTTTACTTGCCCTTTTGGTACTTTTGCTTATAGACGTATGCCTTTTGGTTTATGTAGTACACCTGCTACCTTTCAAAGTTGCATGATGGCTATATTCTCTGACTTTTGTGAAAAGATTTGTGAGGTTTTCATGGATGATTTCTCCGTCTATGGATCTTCTTTTGATGATTGCTTGAGCAACCTTGATCGAGTTTTGCAGAGATGTGAAGAAACTAATCTTGTCTTGAATTGGGAAAAGTGCCACTTTATGGTTAATGAAGGTACTATCTTGGGGCATAAAGTTTCTGAAAAAGGTATTGAAGTTGATAAAGCCAAGGTTGATGCTATTGAAAAGATGACATGCCCCAAGGACATCAAAGGTATAAGAAGTTTCCTTGGTCATGCCGAATTTTATAGGAGGTTCATTAAGGACTTCTCAAAGATTTCTCGGCCTTTGACTAATTTATTACAAAAAGATATATCATTTGTCTTTGATGATGATTGTGTAGAAGCATTTGAAATACTTAAGAAAGCATTGATCTCTGCACCTATTGTTCAGCCACATGATAATCCAAGAACCTCATACTCAAGATGTCCATAACCAGGGACACGGCTAACCATGATTAGTTTATACACTCTGGAGAGGTTCGCGCACTTTTCCCCACAAGACACGAATACATCCATGGTCGGAGATTCGAGACACAGTCTTTCTGAAACATTAACTATCTACTCTGGGTAGACAGTACCACCTACAACCCACTACATCTGCTAGTCTACCACTTCAAGAGCTTCACGCAACTTACTCAACTATGCTAGAGCCCATAATGGCTTGTGGCTGCACACGGAAGTTTCTAGCATGAATAATCTTATGATCCCTTTGAGCCTGGGTGGCATTCCATAGGTTGATCACACGGGTCCTCCGGGATCCCCTTGGGCAAGCACTAGGTTCTCCAGGTGCCCGGACAAACCACTGGGTACTCCAGGGTGGCCCAACCAATTCACCCAGATGTGTGTTAAAGTAACCACCTTAAGTTGAACCATTAATTAACAATCTCACATCTATCATGGAAACGCTCAAACCCAATCCACGTCTACGAGCATAGAATGGCAATATAAGCATAAAGTATAAGTAACTCCCGGGGATTGATACAGGACAATAGGTTCTACCTCATCAGCTACTTCTGAATATCCACATGTTATCAAATCCTAACCATGCAATGTTTGAGGATTGAAACTAATGCATAAAAACTGGGTATGATCAAAGTGTGAACTTGCCTTATACGGTTGATGAAGATGATTCGCACTCATAACTCCTGATAGATCTACTCGTCACACTCCGATCAATCTATCGTAAGCAAGCAATAGTAACCGCACATAAGCAGTCACTCAAAAGATCGGAAAGGACGAAGAAGACACTTCGAAAAACATCAAAACCAAGAAAATAACTCTTGCAACATAAAAAAATTTCTAACAGTACCAAAATTAACTGAATTTGCCCTTATCAGAAAGTTTAAGTCAAGAGCTTCGATATGCAAAAAGAATCAACTCAAACGGAGCTACGAAACTCAAGTTACGATCCAAAAAGATTCAAATTCAAATCTGTTTGAAATCATATTTTAAATTTTCAAAAAAATATTCAAGTTCACTACAGAAGTCTAAACGACAAACGGTCGTTAAATAACTAGACTAAAAAGAAAAACTGCGTTTTAAAGAAAACCCGAGAAAACCAAAATAACCGATCTAGGGTTCGGTTTTTTATACCGGTCCTTGGAGGTTCGGCGGTCTTCGGCAGAAAACCAGCGGCGGCGGTTTTCCGTGGCTCTCCGCCGAGGCTGCGGACTCCGGCGAGTCCGGTGAGCTCCGGTGTCTGCGGCGGGGTGCAGCGGTGGGCGGCAGCAGCGGCGAGGCGAGGCGGAATGGCGGCGCGCGAGCAGCGGTGGCGGCAGCGGCAACAACAGCACCAGTAGGCGGCGGCGGTGGCTCGGCGAGATGCGGCGGCATCGTCGCGGAGAGGGGGCTCGGGGCTCTGCTATTTAAGGGAGGGGAGGCGAGGCGTGCAGAAGGGGCAAGGGCGGCGCGGAGTCCGGCCATGGGACGGCGATGGCGCAAGTGCGGACTCCCGAGCGGAGTCCCACTCGTGGACAGAGGCAACGGCGCACTGGGCTGGGCCTGGCGGAGGAGCTGGGCCGGCCCAGTTCAGCGGAAGGGGTTTTTTTTAAACATTTTTCCAGACAAAGAAAAATAGTAAAACAAAATTAAATAATAATATTATATAGGCATATAATATATGAAAATTTTCAGAAAAAGATTTCCTACAAGCTGAACATTTTTCTAAAGTCAAACAAAATCCAAACAAATTCAGATAATTCAAAGAGTGCTACTGCCCTATTAAAATCCAATAAAAATCATTTTAAAAATACCATAATGAATTCGAATTTATTTATCTCCAATTTTTTGATGTAGGGAATCATGTTACCCTATTTTCCATATATTTTATTTTGGATAAAACTAATTTGAATAAAACCCAAATAACTACAAATTGAAAATAATTTCAAAAGGACTTCGAATTTGATCCTTTTAAACTTCCAACTCATATTTCATATGTTTTGAAGAAATCATTTTATCTTCTCTCATGAAAATCATTGAGTTGCTTGAAGTTTCTGAATTTGAAAATAGTTCCAAATGAAATGCAAATATTTTCAAATACCCTTTTCATTTATTTAAATGGAAGAACTAATGTCATCTTCTCTCTAGGATTTTGTATTTGAAAGAATTTGAATTCATGGAGATCATAAATGCAAAAATGAAAGTTTGGGAAAGTCCTTTTATTCCCTCTCATTTAACTTACAAAAAGTTTCGAATTTCACCCAATCATTCACACAACAATCAAACAAACAATCAATCAATCTATTTATTATAACATTCCAAAATTTAGAATTTTGGGATGTTACAGAACGTCTGGTGGGGAAAAGCTGATGAGTACTCAATAGTTCAGTGTGCCTTGCTTTACGGCTTAGAATTGGGACTTCAATGACGTTTTGAACGTCATGGAGCATATGAGATGTTCCTGGAGTTGCAGTTAATATTTCAAGCAAATGCCCAGATTGAGAGATATGAAATCTCCAATAAGTTCTACAGCTGCAAAATGCAGGAGAATAGTTCTATCAGTGAACATATACTCAGAATGTCTGGGTACCACAACCACTTGACTCAACTGGGAGTTAATCTTCCTGATGATAGTGTCATTGACAGGGTTCTTCAATCACTGCCACCAAGATACAAAAGCTTAGTGATGAACTATAATATGCAAGGGATGGATAAGACAATTCCCGAGCTCTTCGTGATGCTAAAAGCTGTGGAGGTAGAAATCAAGAAGGAGCATCAAGTGTTGATGGTTAACAAGGCCACTAGTTTCAAGAAGAAGGGAAAAGGGAAGAAAGGGAACTTCAAGAAGAATGGCAAGCAAGTTGCTGCTCAAGTGAAGAAGCCCAAGTCTGGACCTAAGCCTGAGACTGAGTGCTTCTACTACAAAGGGACTGGTCACTGGAAGCGGAACTGCCCCAAGTATTTGGCGGATACGAAGGATGGCAAAGTGAAAGGTATATTTGATATACATGTTATTGATGTAACACCCACGATGTGGCTATATCTCCCACGTGTCGGAGCACGACTTAGAGGCATAACCGCATAGTAGGCATGTCGCAAGAGGGGTAATCTTTACACATCCCATGTACTGAATATGAAAGGGATAAAGAGTTGGCTTACAATCGCCACTTCACACAATACATAAATATAGGATTACATCATCCAGAATACAAACAAGGTCCAGCAACGGAACCAAAATAAAGAAAAACCCAAATGCATAGATCCCCGATCGCCCCAACTGGGCTCCTCTACTGATCGTCCGGAAGAGACACATAGTAACGTCCCAAATCCTCGTCGAACTCCCACTTGAGTTCGGTTGCGTCCCCTCCACTGGCATCGTCGGTACCTGCATCTGGTTTTGGAAGTAAAATGTGAGTCACAGGGACTCAGCAATCTCACACCCGCGAGATCAAGACTATTTAAGCTTATGGGTAGGAAAGGGTAGTGAGGTGGAGCTCCAACAAGCACTAGCATATATGGTGACTAACTTACGCAAATGAGAGAAAGAAGAGAAGCAAAGCACAGTTGTGAACTAGAAGTGATCAAGAAGTGATCCTGAAACTACTTACGTTCAAGCATAACACAAGAACCGTGTTCACTTCTCGGACTCCACCGGAAAGAGACCATCACGGCTACACACGCAGTTGATGCATTTTAATTAAGTTAAGTTTCAAGTTCTCTACAACCGGATATTAACAAATTCCCATCTTCCCATAACCGCGGTCATGGCTTTTGAAAGTTCAAAACCCTGCAGGGGTGTCCCAACTTAGCCCATCACAAGCTCTCACGGTCAACGAAGGATATTCCTTCTCCCAGGAAGACTCGATCAGACTCGGAATCCCGGTTACAAGACATTTCGACAATGGTAAAACAAGACCAGCAAAGCCGCCCGATGTGCCGACAAATCCCGATAGGAGTCGCACGTATCTCGTTCTTAGGGCACACCGGATAGGTCAAGCTACGAGTAAAACCAACCCTCAAGTTGCCTCGAGGTGGCCCCGCAGGTTGCCCGTTTCGGACCAACACTCAGAGGAGCACTGGCCCGGGGGGTTTAAAATAAAGATGACCCTTGAGTCTGCAGAACCCAAGGGAAGGTATATGGTGGTAGGTAGGCAAATGGTAAAACCAAGGTTGGGCCTACTGGAGGAGTTTTATTCAAAGCAAACTGTTAAGGGGTTCCCATGACACCCAACAGCCTAATGAACGCAAAATCAAGGAACATAACACCGGCATGACAGAAACTAGGGCAGCAAGAGTGGAACAAAACACCAGGCATAAGGCCGAGCCTTCCACCCTTTACCAAGTATATAGATGCATTAAAGTAAACAAGATATAATAATGATATCCCAACAATATCCATGTTCCAACATGGAACAAACTCCATCTTCACCTGCAACTAGCAATGCTATAAGAGGGGCTGAGCAAAGCGGTAACATAGCCAAACTATGGTTTGCTAGGAAAGATGGGTTAGAGGCTTGACATGGAAATATGGGGAGGCATGATATAGCAAGTGGTAGGTATCGTGGCATAGCAATAGAGTGAGCATCTAGCAAGCAAAAATAGAAGTGATTTCGAGGGTATGGTCATCTTGCCTGCAAAGTTCTCCGAGTTGACAAAAGCTTGATCCTCGTAAGCGTACTCAACGGGTTCCTCAATCACGCACTCGTCTCCCGGCTCTACCCAAGGCAATAACACAAGCAAAGGAAACCACAATCAACCACGGTGCAATGCGCAAGCAAAATGATGCAAAACATGGCATGACATGCGGGATGTGATATGCAATGCATATGCATGCTTCGGAACGGAAAGATTGAACCAGGAATTAACTTGGTAAACCAAGTGTGCCACTGGAAAGATGAGTTGATTTCGGTCGAAATCGATATAAAGATCACCGGAATCAGATGCACGGTTTGCAAATGGCAAGCAAAACAAGAATGGCACCATTGTACCATTAACAGCACGATGCCATCTAGAATGCACCAAGAAACTAAGCTACTGCACTCCAACATAACAACAAAGCACATGGCAGTGATCTACTCAAGATGCTTGATAAAAGATGAACACTAAGCTACGGCTAAAAAACACAAGAGCAGGTTCAAACAAGCATGGCAAAAGTGCAAAAGATAATAGCATCACAGACTTAGTGAAAATACTAACATATCATGAATTAACATCAGGAAGCAATGTTAAGAGAAAGCAAACAACATGCTACAGGAAGAGATCATAGCAAATAAAGGCATGGCATGAATCTACTCAAAGCATAGAACAAATATCCCTTACTGACCATAAGCCAAAAAGGATCAGAAGATATGATGGCACCCATGTAAACATAGCAAGTTTCGTTAACAGATTCAGACTTAGCAGAAAACTAGGCATGGCACAAACAGAATTATGAATGCATGTATGCGAGCTCCATTCACCCACCACAAGGCATTGAATGACAAGATAAACATAGCATCAGCAAGAAGACATGATCATGAAACTAACCAAAGCAAGGACAAGTTTATAGCATGCATGGATCAACTACAACATCAATGGCAAAATTGATTAACATGTAAACAATCTGCCAGGAACATTTTATAGAAAAGTAGAGCAAGATTAAGTCATGCTAGAGCACTCCATAAATGCAAACAGGGGCATGGATGGATAGAGCATAACCAGATGTAAAAATCATCCCTACTGAACATACTCAAAAGAAGCATGGATCTCACTGTAGCAACATGAATACATGGCATAAAAATAACAGTAGAGCAAAGACTTACTGAAATTCTAAGTCCCTGAAATCAGCAATACCACGAGAGCTACTTTGCATGCTTGTGCTAGTCACCACATTGATCACAAAAATACATGGCATACACCCATGTAAAGATGGCGTGGCATAGACCAAAACACATGTAGAGCTCATGTTCATATGCAGCACACAAAAAATGTGACAAAAATGACAAAAGCTCATAATCTGCTAAGTAACAACACCTAACAATATATAGCACACTTGCATCAATGATTTGGGCATCAAGATGGACTCAAACAAGCATGACACAATGGAATGAAATGAAGAGCACAGCCTGATGAACATTTTGATATATCATGCATGCAAAATGGAGCAGTGAGCACAAAGTTATGGCATGATGAATAGGGCCTGAAAATAAAGCAGACAAGGGACTTAAGAGAAATTATACCACTCCGAGAATAGATCTAGGGTTTGCACGGTTTTTGAAGCAGAGTTGGATCTCGCCGGAGACGAGAGGACGGCGGCCGGAGGTGTCGCCGGAGTTGAGGAGGGAGATGGGGCCGGCGAGGTCGGGGTGGCCGAAGAACGGGCGGTGGCACAGGCGGCGGCGACCGGCGAACCGCGATGGGGCGGTGCGTGGAGCCTCAGCGGTGGGGTGGCGCTAGAAGCGAGGTGCCAGCGTCGGTCACAAGGCGCTGGCGAGCTGCGACTGGCGGACGACACGCGCGGGGCTCGGGGAGCCCGCGGGCGAGCGGCGGCGCGGTCGGGCCTGCGCGGGCCCGTGAAGGGCTCGGCGGGCCGCGCGGTGGAGGGGAGTGGCAGGGAGGCGACGTGGCGCGCTTCGGTTGGTCGGGAGCGGCCGCTGGGGTGAGGTGGCGCGGCCTGATTGGTCCGAGTGATGTGGCGGCGGCGGTGGACATGTCCGGTGACAGAGTGGACATGTCCGACGCGCGGAGGAGGAAGATCTAGGGTTTGCACCGCGAAATTTCGGGGGAGGCACATATTTGTAGGTAGAGGGAGTTTGGAGTGTCCAAATGAGGCGTAGTTTTCGGCCACGCGGTCATGACCGAACGGCCAAGAGGATGGAGGGGGTTTGGATGGGTTATTGCGCCACTTTGGAGGGGTGTTGGGCTACAACACACACGAGGCCTTTACGGTTCCCCGGTTAACCGTTGGAGTATCAAACAAACTTCAAATGGGTCGAAACTTGACAGGCGGTCTACCGGTGGTGTGCCAAGGCCACTTGGCAAATCTTGGTCCATTCCGAGAATGTTCGACACCCGCTCATGAAAAGAGGCAAAAGGAGGGCGCCGGAGGACATAGGAGTGTCGGATTGCAAAACGAACAATGGGGAAAATGCTCGGATGCATGAGATGAACACGTATGCAAATGAGATGCACATGATATGAAATGCATGACATGAACAAAATGCAATACGAAAGACAAAAGCCCAACCATGAAGGAAAACTCACAACGCATCTCCGGAAAAGGCAAGAGTCGGAGTTACAAATGTGGAAAGTTGTATCCGGGGCGTTACAACACTCCACCACTACGAGAGGATCTCGTCCCGAGATCTAGGATGGCACCGGAGGGAAAAGGAAGAGGAATATAAGAGGTAAAACTAAGTTGCTTCTTTGACAAACGAGTGAAACCAAATAACTTTGAGAGGTTAAACCATTTCGAGAAAAGAATACAACGGAGATAAACGAAGTTGACTATCTCCGTCAGAAAAGAGGAACACGTAAGAACAAATTTGGGAAGCACTCCGGTTGAAAAGAGATGCAAGACTTGATAAGGTGAAAGGAACTTGAGCAAAGGGCACAACACTCTGGTTAAAAGGATAAGCAAAGGAAAGAACATGATCTTGGGAAAAAACATGATTGGTCGAAGAGAGCAATATCACAATGCCTCCAGAACGAACGAATAGAAGCTAGATCATCGGGATAAGAGAACGAAGAAGGAATGGCAACTTGTACCACAATTTAATTTGGAAAGCATCCTTGCAAGAAGGTTAGAGCAGAGTTGTTGGAAAAACAACAACGAAAAGATATGATCCTCGTGGACTTATTGAGACATCTCAAAACTTCAGGTGAACTTCTGCCACTAACAGAAAACAAATGCTTGCTTGAGATCAACGAAGAGATGAAAACTTGTTCCCCCAAGAGGATAAAGAGCAAGCTTGGGTCATTGAGAAGAACCACAATAGCAACATTCCTTAGGGAAGGCTTTAAGTGAAATATACTCCAAGATAATTACAATGAAGAGATTGATGGATTGAGAAGAGCTCATGCTCAAAGAAATTGATGGGTTTAAATATCTCATTCCTGACAACTTATCACCCATGAAACATGAAGGAAAACGATCAAGGATGACATAACACCATCTCAAAAGATAAGGTAGAACGAATTGCATATTAGAATGCAAGATGAAGAATGCTTAAACTCCTCAAGACAAAACATGTGTTGAGCAACATGTTTATTTTTTTTTGAGTATAGCTTGGTGGATCTTAACTTCAAGAGAAATCGTGAAAACCAATTGAATAATGAAAAGAAACCTTGACGAACCACCATGTAGAGCCTCCACGAAGAACTCCGGTAATAAAAGAATGATCAAAAAGAAAGAGCTGTTGAAAACACAAGGTGAATCCTTGCAATGATTAGATGGATCTTCATGACGAGAAAATTGAGAGAGCTTGGAACTCCGGGAAAAGAAAAGATGAATCAAGTGAAACCGAGAATTTGATGAGCCTCTGAAATAAAGAATTAATCATTTGGGTGAATCAAGAATAAGAATTATGTTATGCTCATCCTTCACCAATTTAGATTGATGACAAGCAACTGATTTGGCATACTACTTATTCTCGTAGAAAGGATTAAGATAGATATAGCGGAAACTTGAGAAAAGACTTCAACGAACCACCGTTAGGATTGAAACAACGAATAAATCGATATGATACCAAGCGAAAAGGAATCTTGAATGAACCACCGTAAGAATTGAAAATGAACAAAGAAAAAATATAAAGAAACACCGGGAAGAATTAGAGAACAAAGATACTTGAGAGAATTTAGGTACAAGTGAAACGAACAGATCATGAGCTGATTAGAGGATATTTAAACGAAGCACCAGTAAGATTTGGAGAACGACAGCTACACGTTGAGAATAAATAATTTTGAGATGATGGGCTCCAGAGAATCAAACTAAAAAGACTCCTGAATTGCTCCAGATGGGTGAAAAGAATTCTCACAATGGAAAACAATTATGAGAGGATGGCATAAGCTAGAACCATGAATCTTTGGGAGAACGGACCAAGATTTAGAGGAAACACTTCTTCGGTCTTCAGAATGCGAGAATGACGACGAGAAACACCACCACAAATTTTTGAGGCACTCCAGAATGAAAAAAATATAAAGGTTGAACCAACGATGATAGAATTTGAAAGATCTTGGAGAAAGACATTTGACTGATGATAATTCATTCTTACGTCAAACTTTGAAATGAATTTTAGAATAGCTCCGGGAAAATTAGAAGAGTCAGGCAAGATCCTGGGAAAAGACCTATGGGTTAGGGCCCACTAAAAAGAAACACCGTTGAATGATTTTAAGAAAGATTGCATGGGTTGAATTAAATGGCTCAAAAGAGATAACATCCTGGAAAGAGCTCGAATGAATGCAGAGTGGAAACACGAATCTTCGACATATCTTCAGCACTCCGGAACAATTGAATAGTGAGAGGTGAAAGATTAAGAGGTGCACCGGCATGAGAGAACATTTGGAGCAAGGAAGAGAATATGATCAACACCGAAAACTTGACTTGAATCCACCGAAGAAGATAAAAGAAACGAGGAATGATGAACTTAAAGCTCTGTTAGTATCTTCCTGAAAATCATCGGATAAGAACGTTGAAAGGAAAGAAGGAAGAGTCTTCACATCCATAAGATGGATACTTGTTTAAGAAAACCGAGTCCTTGAAGAAAAAGGGTGGGAGGGCGGGAAAAACAAAAGCAACTTCGGACGGATGAACCGAACAACATTGAGAAAACTGAGATTGGATCTAGTGGATGTTGAAATGATCGGATCCAATTGAAGAGAAAGACACCGGTTGAAAAAGAATTAACATGACAACCTCAATGATCAAGAAGGATTGGTATTCACATATGAGTATGATAACACCGCCTAGGAAAGGTATGGAGTCAACACTTGACATTGAAGCAACTCGAATACCACAACAAAAACAAAACAAAGGATTGGCTTGCAAAATAAGCCGGAAACAAACATAAGATAGACCCCATGTCGTATCATGTGTCTGTTGGAAGGATATCCTACGATATACTTGAATTCCCACTTATAAACTCCCGAAACTTTCTGGTTATGCAATCAGGTGTTGGGGATACAGGGGAAGCATAATATCTCACCCAAACTAACAATACCTACATCCAGCTGTATCCATCCTTCAACACATAACCAAGAAACCTTCGGAAATCGTTTACCTCAACCTTCGAAAAGCATCCGTTATACGAGTTATGGAAATACTCCCAAACTCCCGCCCCAGTACTGGGTGGCATTGAGGTTATCTGACCAACAACTGCATAAAGGAGATTTTTTATGTCGGCGAACTCAGGTATTCCAGAACTGCAACGATAAAATTGTGACGACAACACCTCGGAGGTCAACTCCCCGGGACACTGCCACAACCCCTAAATGTCAGGAGGCACCAAGAACAATGTTCTCGTCACAAAACCATCAGAACGATTCCAAGATACCCGCGTGCTCCTTAAAAAAATCCATGAAATTTGAGAAGAGAAGAGTCAAAACTCTACGTCAGGAGGCCTCACCAGAGCGACGAAGGGTCTGAGGAGTAAAAAGAATCCTACTCTCTGATATATGTAATCCTATAAGACTCAAAACATTTTTCTAGACTCAACAACGTCAGCGATTCGATCAAGCAGGGGGCTCCTGAGTCGGGGAAGGCTCCGATTACCAACTTGTAACACCCACGATGCGGCTATATCTCCCATGCGTCGGAGCAAGAGTTAGAGGCATAACCACATAGTAGGCATGTCGCAAGAGGGGTAATCTTTACACATCCCATGTACTGAATATGAAAGGGAAAAAGAGTTGGCTTACAATCGCCACTTCACACAATACATAAATATAGCATTACATCATCCAGAATACAAACAAGGTCCGGCTACGGAACCAAAATAAAGACAACCCCAAATGCATAGATCCCCGATCACCCCAACTGGGCTCCTCTACTGATCGTCCGGAAAAGACACATAGTAACATCTCGAATCCTCATCGAACACCCACTTGAGTTCGGTCGTGTCCCCTGCACTGGCATCATCGGCACCTGCATCTGGTTTTGGAAGTAATCTGTGAGTCACGGGGACTCAGCAATCTCACACCCGCGAGATCAAGACTATTTAAGCTTATGGGTAGGAAAGGGTAGTGAGGTGGAGCTGCAGCAAGCACTAGCATATATGGTGGCTAACTTATGCAAATGAGAGGGAGAAGAGAAGCAAAGCACGGTCGTGAACTAGAAGTGATCAAGAAGTGATCCTGAAACTACTTACGTTCAAGCATAACACAAGAACCGTGTTCACTTCCCGGACTCCGCCGGAAAGAGACCACCACGGCTACACACGAAGTTGATGCATTTTAATTAAGTTAAGTTTCAAGTTCTCTACAACCGAATATTAACAAATTCCTGTCTGCCCATAACCATGGGCACGGCTTTCGAAAGTTCAAAACCCTGCATGGGTGTCCCAACTTAGCACATCACAAGCTCTCATGGTCAACGAAGGATATTCCTTCTCCCAGGAAGACCCGATTAGACTCGGAATCCCGGTTACAAGACATTTCGACAATGGTAAAGCAAGACCAGCAAAGCCGCCCGATGTGGTGACAAATCCTGATAGGAGTCGCATATATGTCATTCTTAGGGCACACCGGATAGGTCAAGCTATGAGTAAAACCAACCCTCAAGTTGCCTCGAGGTGGCCCCGCAGGTTACCCGTTTCGGACCAACACTCAGAGGAGCACTGGCCCGGGGGGGTTTAAAATAAAGATGACCCTTGAGTCTGCAGAACCCAAGGGAAGGTATATGGTGGTTGTCGGTGTGAAAACCGGCGGATCTCGGGTAGGGGGTCCCGAACTATGTGTCTAAGGCGGATGGTAATAGGAGGCAGGGGACACGATGTTTTACCCAGGTTCGGGCCCTCTTGATGGAGGTAAAACCCTACGTCCTGCTTGATTAATATTGATGATATGGGTAGTACAAGAGTAGATCTACCACGAGATTGGAGAGGCTAAACCCTAGAAGCTAGCCTATGGTATGATTGTATGTTGCCCTACGGACTAAAACCCTCTGGTTTATATAGACACCGGAAAGGGCTAGGGTTACACAAGGTCGGTTACAAAGGAGGAGATACACATATTCGTATTGCCTAGCGTGCCTTCCACACCAAGTAGAGTCCCATCCGGACACGAGACGAAGTCTTCAATCTTGTACCTTCATAGTCTAACAGTTCGGCCAAAGGATATTGTCCGGCTGTCCGGAGACCCCCTAATCCAGGACTCCCTCAGTAGACCCTGAACCAGGCTTCAATGACGATGAGTCCGGCGCGCAGTGTTGTATTCGACATTGCAAGGCGGGTTCCCCTTCCGGATATACCACAGAAGAGTTCAAATAAAGGATAGTATCCGACCCTGCAAAATAAATTCCACATACCACCGTAGAGAGAATAATATTTCCACAAACCTTAATCTGCTGACATGTTTTGGCGACATGGCATCATGCCATGGCTCGGTGATTATTCGAACTGTTATTCTTCAACCAGCTCCACACATAACGCGAGGCGGTTTCTTGACATGTCTTGTCAAAGCAGAGATCGTGTTCCCCTAATTGCGGGATTCTCATCAATACGGTCGTGGGTAACCCAACCGTGTCTAGGACTCCTAGATTATAGGCAAGTCCCAAATGGCCACGGAGAGGACGCTTGATATTCACCCTCTTTATAAAGGGACAAGGCTTTTACTTTTTTCCTCCCGTGCTCAATCGAATCCTTCCCCCGCCTCGAGTTCTAACACCCAAAGCCCAGGTCAGGTGCTTCGGACCTTCAATCATCTCCGGATCCAGCCTTCAAGGCCGATGGATGCCCTCCTCCATTATGGAAGAGGATATCAAGAAGTTGAGGGAGGCCAGATACCTGACCGCCGAGGTTTCGCATTGGCTGCCTGCCCGAGGGTAGGTCGTCCCTACTCCTGAACCCAACAAAGACGTCGTGTTCATCTCCCACTTCCTCTGAGGTCTAGGCCTCGCTCTAGATCCCTTTGTAAGGGGTTTGATGTTCTATCATGGGCTAGACTTCCACGATCTAGCCCCAGATACCACATCTCGGCATTTATTGTTGTGTGTGAGGCCTTCCTCCGCATCACCCCTCACTTTGGCCTGTGGCTCAAGGCCTTTGACGTGAAGCCAAAGATGGTCGAGGGGCAGCACGTAGCGTGCGGAGGCGCATTAATAAGCAAGATCGCTGGAGCTCCATGGCCAAAGGGTTCCTTTCCAGAGGTGTCCGGATTATGGCAACGGGAGTGGTTTTACATCACAGCTCCCAGAAGCGCCAAGTGGGTGGCTGCCCCTCCTTTCCGCTCGGCCCCCCCACAACAACTGATGTCATGGATTAGCAGAGGGCTGAGCTGGGGTCCAGCCAAGGACGTGCCTATACTGCAGAGCCGCATTCAAGATCTCTTCGAAGGAGATTTCAGTCTGGTTATGGTGGTGCAAGTCATGTTGGTTCATCGAGTCCAGCCTTGCAAACACCGACCCCTTCGCATGTGGGAGTTCAACCCAGAAGGACCGCGCTCTATTCAGAATTTCCTCGGCCTGACACACGAGGAGTTGTATAAATCATTCTTCGGACCCCAAATAGAGTGTCCGAATACTACCGAGGACGTGGGCCTGAGCAGCAACCGCACCACCGAACAAGTAAATAATCCTCTAGCCGAACACGCCGTCTTTCATTTATCATGACACCATTCTGAGAAATTGCTCTTTGACCAGGACTGGCTAACAAAGGCAAAGATGATTCGGTGTTCGGCCCCCCTTCCTGAGGGTTTGGAAAATCCGGTACTAAAAAAGATGCTCGAGCTAGCACCTTGCCCGGAGCCCTCAAAGGAAGATAAAGGGGGGAATAGTGAGGGCGGAAGTGGGCCCCCATCGCTACCAATTCCAACCGAGGGAATGAGCGCCTCCGTGAAGGAGGATAACCAAGGGGAAGAATCTGAGCCTCTCTCGCTTCGCGAAAGTAAGAGGACTGCCTCCGAAGATCCGGAAACCAAGGCTTCCAAACGGGAGAAGAAGTCTCCACCAGAGGGTCCTGCCTTGGAGGGTGCTCTTGCCACACAAAGTCCGCACGGGGATCAGCCCTCCAACAAGCTGTAAGTAATTAAAAAGGTACTTTTAATAGTGAAGATATACTACCTTACCTCTGAGGAAAATAACCGAAGCATTTATCTTGCAGTTTGGATCTTAGCCCTTCTCAGCAGAGCTCGTCTTCGGGGATCTTCTTCCGGAGATGATGGAGAGCGAAACGCCTCCCCCGGACTCCCCCGCTCAAGAAGCACGCGACCTTGAAGTGTCGTCACGGAGGGCCTCTCCGATCCGGTGAGGCCAGACGATAATCCTATAGTCACCCGAAGTCCCCAGCGTCCGACTCTTGAAGAGAGCAAGCAAAAGAGTCCGGCACCGTCTGGTATGTGGTCGGACGTACTGAGGGAGTTGTCGGAGCGAGCGGCCATCTCAGAAGAACACCGTACGTTGATGGGTACGGTGATGAAAAGAATTTTGTCCGCCGAAAGCGGATTGCATGAAGCCTTTATGAGTCTACTGGCGAGCTTTGAGGTACATGAAATGATATACTTTTTGATAGTGCCGCACATTTTTAGGTGTGCCATGTGTAGATAGTAGCCCCTGAGACTCTGGTTTTTGTCGAGAACGGCGGCGAACAGAGGATCGTAGTCCCAGGTAATAACCAAACCACCTTTATGTGCAGGTGGTGGAAGCTCTGGTGGCTAGCCAGACTAATGAGTTTGCCGAACTAAAGCAGCAACTGGATGCGGCTGATGCCGACATCGAGCTTGTTAACAAGCGGCTTGACGAGGCACGGGGTAAGTAATGTTTCTGGTGAATGTCACATAGTAAGAGCAGCATGATGCTAGTATCTTTAACATGTTGTGACTGCAGATGGAGCTACCACCGTGGAGACCCTTCAGGTGGAACTTGCCCGAGCCAAGGAACAAGCAAGAATTAGTAATGCGGCCGCTTTAAAGGCGGCCGAAGAGTTAAGAGCCGAGAAGGCCACGCATAGCGAGACCAAAGAAAAAATGGCCAAGATGACTGTAAAGTTGAAAGACACTACCGACCGCTGCCAGCTTCTTGAAAAGAAAACCGGGCGAAGGTGATGGACCTGGAAAAGGCCACAATGGCGACCAAAGACACCCCCTCTGCCATGAGAGCGAAGAAGGAGGAACTGCGTGAAGCCAGGGATATTGCGGCTGGGAAGCCCTTTATGCCGCGGAGGAAGTTCGGAGATCTGCGGTATGCCCCTCTGGATCGGCTGTGGAGTTCGGCAGATGCATATATGGACTTGGCGGCGAGCGCTGTCGATGCGGACGAATACTTCCGAGATCAAACAGGTCGTGAAGTGGACAAGTTGTTCTGGTCGCAGTTTAACGTTCCATAGAGTCTGCTTCCGTTGACTGATCAGCTAGCTGAATGGGCCGAACTCAATAGATTGTCCGGACTCGCCATGAGGTCTGTCGTAGATCATCTATGGCCGGAAAAACCGAAGTCGAACAGCTATTTCAGCTTAGTTCAGCGGTTCCTTGGAGCAGTGCCGCATATCAATGCGATGAAGAGGTTGGCGTGTATAGAAGGCTCGCGGATGGCCCTTGCCCGTGTCAAAGCATACTAGGCGGAGATGGATGCTACCACTGTTGCGGCGCAGGGTTCGGCCATAGGCCGAGTGGCTGCCGAGCACTATTTTGAAGAAGTTCTCGAGGGTGCTCGTTTTTTATAGAGGCCCAGTGCTCGAAGAATATTATGTTTGAGTGACATTTATTCCCATTGTAAACTCAATATTTTTATGAAATTTATTAAGGTTGTATTTATACTTTTGCCTGAAAGTAATATGATGCCTCCTGTGCAGCCGTTTATGTATATATGTATATAACCTGAAAGATTGCAGTCGTCGGCTTCAATCCCCACGCATATAATGCGGAGGTGCTCACAGAAGACGCGTGTTCACACTTAACCCAATGTCTTGGTCCTATTAAGGAGGTGATAGCGCAGCGAACGAGGCAACTGGACTATAATGCTTTAACACTTTCACTTAGCCATAGGAGTTTGACGATGGGGCTACTATATAGCCCCTGGTGGCTCCGCACTCTCCCGAATTTGGGGTGCGTACATGCCTGACCGGGAAATGGCCCTTTGTTAAGGCGGAGGAATTCCAACATTTGGATAGGTCATCGAGTGGTTGACCAGTCTCGCGCTATATCATGACAGTCAGTTTTCGGCTTTCTCTACTGAGGTGCTCGTCCGGATGACCCGCAGCACCATCGCAGTAGTTCTCCTGGTGCCACCTTAGCCGATAGAGCGGAACGTAAGGCAGCAAAACACAGGAGCCGGGCAAACCCAACATTTGACCAAAGACATGATTCGGAGCTGATGCATATAAGGCCAAACTCGCGACGCTGAACACTCCCTAAAGTATTCGGTCTTTATGGTATAAACCAGGCCTAAACAGTGCCCTTTGTAAGAAGCCCCTGGTGTCTAGGTACGTGCATTATTCTGACATGGCCACATGCCAAGACGCCAGCATCCTTCTCAATAGTACTGAGAATCCGAGGGATGTGTATCAACAAGAGACAGTAAGAAAGGTTTACGCAGGGTCTTAATCTAAAAAGAATCCTTGGAACGGGTCCCTGCTGCATGTCTGCACCTGTGTCTCTGTTGTGCTATATCCTGGACGGGTGTAGCACGATGGTCATCTGTAAAAGAGAGGAACTTAGGTGAAAAGTTGTCGTGCAAAAAGGTAGGTTTAAAGAAACCATGTATAATTCAAGATGAGTAAAAATTTCCACTTGTCTGCGCGCGTTGAGCCCCTTGTATTTGTAATAGGGGTGTGGCCATCAAACCTGTATGAATTACATATAGTTGTGCCGGACTCGTCTAACCGGGTCCGTGGTCTTGATGAACTCTCAAATGCTTTAGTTGGTGAGGCCGTTTTTAGTGTGCGGCTGCCAAGGCAGTCGCACTCTCTTCGGCGCGCAAAGATCGCTCAATATTTCCATTCACTGTAATGATGCCACATGGACCGGGCATCTTAAGCATGAGGGAAGCGTAATGCGGTATTGCATTAAAGCGAGCGAAAGCTTCGCTTCCAAGTAGTGCTTGATAGCCACTTTGGAACGGAGCGATGTGGAAGGTTAAATTTTCTCTACGGGAGTTATTGGGGAAGCCGAATATAACCTCTAGTAGCAGGGAGCCCATGCAATGAGCCCCTGGGCCTAGCGTTACTCCTTTAAAGGTAGTATTGCTGTGGCAAATTTTTGTTGGGTCTATCCCCATTTTGCAGATTGTGTCCTGGTATATCAGGTTTAGACTGTTGCCACCGTCCATCAGGACTCGTGTGAAGTGGTATCCGTCAATTATTGGGTCTAATACCAAGGCAGCCCATCCTGCACGCCGGATACTTGCTGAGTAATCCCGATGGTAGAAAGTGATCGGTTGAGATGACCAGTGGCAGGGCTCCGCAGTGATAGGCCCTTGGGCATATTTCTCTGGGAGTGCCGCTTTGTTTCTCCCCTTGATCACGTGTAACACGTTTATTGTTTTGACTTCTGGTGGAAATTTCTTTTGTTCCCCAGTGTCTTGCTTTATAGGCTCATCCTCGTCTTCGCTTGGTGTATCCTCCCCCTTGTGTACGGCGTTAAGCTTGCCGGACTGCTTGAAGACCCAACATTTTCTGTGGGTATGATTAGCGGGTTTACCAGGGGTGCTATGGATCTGACATATTTGGTCCAGAATTTTGTTTAGGCTGGACAGTTCATCTCTGGCGCCTAGGGCGGCTTTTGCTGACCTCGCCGAGAGCTTCTAAATCTGGCGTTTACTACTGTGCTCTTCGGGTTGTCTTCTTTATTCCGGCGCTTATTATTGTTGCTGCGCCGTGATTTCCCGTTTCCATCTCTAACTTCGGATGTACTTGGGTCGCTGGTGCTGCATCTGGCTAGCCAGCTGTCCTCACCCGCGCAAAAGCGGGTCATGAGGCTTATTAATGCTGCCATTGTTCTCGGCTTTTCTTGGCCGAGGTGTCTGGCAAGCCATTCGTCGCGGACGCTATGCTTAAAAGCTGCCAAGGCTTCGGCGTCCGAACAGTCGACTATTTGGTTCTTTTTAGTAAGAAACATGTTCCAAAGCTTTCGGGCCGACTCTCCGGGCTATTGAGTTATATGACTCAAATCGTCCGTGTCCGGTGGTCGAACATAAGTCCCTTGAAAATTTGCCCGAAAAGTGTCTTCGAGCTCTTCCCAGCTTCCAATGGAGTTTACGGGGAGGCTTTTAAGCCAGTGCCGAGCTGGCCCTTTGAGTTTGAGGGGTAAATACTTAATGGCGTGGAGATCATCTCCTCGAGACATATGGATATGGAGGATATAGTCCTCGATCCAGACCCTAGGGTCTGTTGTTCCGTCATATGCCTCTATGTTTACGGGTTTGAATCCCTCTGGAAATTCATGGTCCAGCACCTCGTCAGTGAAACATAGGGGGTGTGCAGCACCCCTGTATCTGGGTGTACCTTGTTGTTCGGATGTTTGTTGTGTTGCATCGTATGCTAGTGCGTGCTTGCGTGGTCCATAGATGGATCTGGTTGCGCCGTCCTTTTGATGTGAGCCCTCGCGTGGATCGCGTATTGGCTTATGTGCGGCGTTGCTTGCCGCTCTATGTTGGCCGTGAGGTCGTCTATACGGCCAGATGGCCGTTTTAATTTTTGGTTGCGGGGGATATAAGGCCTCCTCATCGAATTCAGGTAGCAACTTCCGCTTCGGGTAGCTCTTGGTGGGGCGATTACCGCCGTACTTCGCTGCTGTGTTGACTACTTTACTCCATCTGATTTGGAGTGTATCTTGCGCAGCCTTGAGCCTTTGCTTCTGCTTTTTTAGACTCCTCGCGGTGGCAACAAGCCTTTGATGGGCATTCTGTTGCTTCGGGTGTCTGTCCAGTGTGATGTCATCCGGACTATTATCTTTGACAGAGTCGAGTTGTTCGGTTTGATTCTCCGTGTTGTCGTGGTCCGGCAATGGATCACCCTGCTCTAACGTTGGGTCTGTATGATCGTTCTTTCTGCCGAGGTGGGATTTGGGGTGGTGCTTACGCCGCTACTTTGACTGCTTCTCGAGGGGACAACCCTTCGTTGCGTCCTTTCGTTCCTCGTCGTCGTCTTCTTTTGGTGTGTCCACCATGTATACGTCATGTGATGAAGTGGGCGTCCAGTGCCCTGTGGGCAGTGGTTCCTATTCGTCTCCTGCATCGTCATCCATACCGTCGATGTCTTCGGAGTCGGAGTCGAGCATGTCGGTTAAGTCATCGACAGTGGCTACTAAGTGGGTGGTGGGTGGGCGGCGAATTTCTTCGTCATCCGCATCCCAATCCTACCGGGCATAGTTCGGCCAGGACTCTCCTGACAAGGAGAGAGACTTTAATGAATTTGGTATGTCGCCGAAGGGCGAGTGCTGAAAGATATCCACGGAGGTAAACTCCAGGATCGGCGCCCAACCGGATTTGATAGGAATGGGCGCAGGCGGTTCGGAGTCCATGGCTAGAGAAGTATCCGACAGTTTAACAACACGGCTCTCGTGAAGGGTAAGGTCGATATTCGGCTCGATCGTCGCTAAGGATACGGCCTCCGTGATGGGGTCTATCCACCCGTCCATGGATGGCGCAACTGGCTCCGTATTGAGGCTCGGAGCGGCTGCCGGTGCGATCTCCTGAATACGGTCCGATGGTAGAGCTAAATCGTACTCATTGTGACCTGTGGCGCAGAAGGCAGGGGCTCGAATACGTCGAAGATCAAATCTCCGCGGATATCGGCCGTGTAATTTAAGCTTCCAAACCTGACCTGACGGCCAGGGGCGTAACTTTCGATCTGCTCCAGATGGCCAAGCGAGTTGGCCCGCAGTGTGAAACCGCCGAACACAAAGATCTGTCCAGGGAGAAAAGTCTCACCCTAGACTGCATCACTATCGATGATAGAAGGAGCCATCAAGCCTAACGGCGACGACACAGAGGAACTCTCAATGAAAGCACCAATGTCGGTGTCAAAACCGGCGGATCTCGGGTAGGGGGTCCCGAACTGTGCGCCTAAGGCGGATGGTAACAGGAGGCATGGGACACGATGTTTTACCCAGGTTCGGGCCCTCTTGATGGAGGTAAAACCCTACGTCCTGCTTGATTAATATTGATGATATGGGTAGTACAAGAGTAGATCTACCACGAGATCGGAGAGGCTAAACCCTAGATGCTAGCCTATGGTATGATTGTATGTTGCCCTACTGACTAAAACCCTCTGGTTTATATAGACACCGGAAAGGGCTAGGGTTACACAAGGTCGGTTGCAAAGGAGGAGATACACATATCCGTATTGCCTAGCTTGCCTTCCAGGCCAAGTAGAGTCCCATCCGGACACGAGACGAAGTCTTCAATCTTGTACCTTCATAGTCTAATAGTCCGGCCAAAGGATATTGTCCAGCTGTCCGGAGACCCCCTAATCCAGGACTCCCTCAGTGGTAGGTAGGAAAATGGTAAAACCAAGGTTGGGACTTGCTGGAGGAGTTTTATTTAAAGCGAACTATCAAGGGGCTCCCATAACACCCAACCGTGTAAGGAACGCAAAATCAAGGAACATAACACCGGTATGACAGAAACTAGGGCGGCAAGAGTGGAACAAAACACCAGGCATAAGGCTGAGCCTTCCACCCTTTACCAAGTATATAGATGCATTAAAGTAAACAAGATATAATAATGATATCCCAACAATATCCATGTTCCAACATGGAACAAACTCCATCTTCACCTGCAACTAGCAATGCTATAAGAGGGGCTGAGCAAAGTGGTAACATAGCCAAACAAGGGTTTGCTAGGAAAGGTGGGTTAGAGGCTTGACATGGCAATATGGGGAGGCATGATATAGCAAGTGGTAGGTATCACGGCATAGCAATAGAGCGATCATCTAGCAAGCAAAAATAGAAGTGATTTCAAGGGTATGGTCATCTTGCCTGCAAAGTTCTCCGAGTTGACGAAAGCTTGATCCTCGTAAGCGTATTCAATGGGTTCCTCGATCACGCACTCGTCTTCCGGCTCTACCCAAGGCAAGAACACAAGCAAAGGAAACCACAATCAACCATGGTGCAATGCGCAAGCAAAATGATGCAAAACATGACATGACATGCGGGATGTGATATGCAATGCATATGCATGCTTCGGAAGGGAAAGATTGAACCAGGCCTTAACTTGGCAAACCAAGTGTGCCGCTGGAAAGATGAGTTGATTTTGGTCAAAATCGATATAAAGATCACCGGGATCGGATGCACGGTTTGCAAATGGCAAGCAAAACAAGAATGGCACCATTCTGCGATTAACAGCACGATGCCATCTAGAATGCACCAAGAAACTAAGCTAATGCACCCCAACATAACAAAAAAGCACATGGTAGTGATCTACTAAAGATGCTTGACAAAAGATGAACACTGGGCTACAGCTAAATGACACAAGAGCAGGTTCAAACAAGCATGGCAAAAGTGCAATAGATAACAGCATCACAGACTTAGTGAAAATACTAACATGCCAGGAATTAACATCAGGAATCAATGTTAAGAGCAATCAAACAACATGCTACAGGAACATATCATAGCAAACAAAGGCATGGCATGAATCTACTCAAAGCATAGAACAAAAGTCACTTACTGACCATAAGCCAAAAAGGATCAGAATATATGATGGCACCCATGTAAACATAGCAAGTTTCGTTAACAGATTCAGACTTAGCAGAAAACTGGGCATGGCATAAACAGAATTTTGAATGCATGTATGTGAGCTCCATTCACTCACCACAAGGCATTACATAACAAGATAAGCATAGCATCAGCAAGAAGACATGATCATGAAACTAACCAAAGCAAGGACAAGTTTATAGCATGCATGGATCAACTACAACATCAATGGCAAAATTGATTAACATGTAAACAATCTGCCAGGAAAATTTTATAGCAAACGTATAGCAAGATTAAGTCATGCTAGAGCACTCCATAAATGCAATCAGGGGCATGGATGGATAGAGCATAACCATATGTCAAAATCATCCTTACTGAACATACTCAAAAGAAGCATGGATCTCACTGTAGCAACATGAATACATGGCATAAAAATAACAGCACAACAAAGACTTAGTGAAATTCTAAGTACCTAAAATCAGCAATACCACGAGAGCTACTTTGCATGCTTGTGCTAGTCACCACATTGATCACAAAAGTACATGGCATACACCCCTGTAAAGATGGCATGGCATAGATCAAAACACAGGTAGAGCTCATGTTCATATGCAGCACACAATAAATGTGACAAAAATTGGCAAAAGCTCATAATCTGCTAAGTAACAGCACCTAACAATATATAGCACTCTTGGATCAATGATTTGGGCCTCAAGATGGACTCAAACAAGCATGGCACAATGGAATGAAATGAAGTGCACAACCTGGTGAACATTTTGATATATCATGCATGCAAAACGGAGCAGCGAGCACAAAGTTATGGCATGATGAATATGGCCTGAAAATAAAGTAGACAAGGGACTTAGAGAAATTATACCACTCCGAGAACGGATCTAGGGTTTGCACGGTTTTTGAAGCAAAGTTGGATCTCGCCGGAGACGAGAGGACGGCGGCCGGAGGTGTCGCCGGAGTTGAGGAGGCAGATGGGGACGGCGAGGTCGGGGTGGCCGGAGAGCGGGCGGTGGCGCAGGCAGTGGCGACCGGCAAACCGCGGCGGGGCAGCGCGCGGAGCCTCTGCGGCGGGGTGGTGCTAGAAGCGAGGTGGCGGCGCGGGTCGCGAGGCACCGGCGAGCTGCGGCTGGCGGACGATGCGCGCGGGGCTCGGGGAGCCCGCGGGCGAGC
>NC_041384.1:450106195-450131187 GCF_002162155.2 Triticum dicoccoides
CTCCGGTTGGTCGGGAGCGGCCGCTGGGGTGAGGTGGCGTGGCCTGATTGGTCCGGGTGATGTGGCGGCGGCGGTGGACATGGCCGGCGCGCGGAGGAGGAAGATCTAGGGTTTGCATCGCGAAATTTCGGGGGGAGGCACATATTTATAGGTAGAGGGAGTTTGGAGTGTCCAAATGAGGTGTAGTTTTCGGCCACGCGATCGCGATCGAACGGCCGAGAGGATGGAGGGGGTTTGGATGGGTTATTGGGACACTTTGGAGGGGTGTTGGGCTGCAACACACACGAGGCCTTTACGGTTCCCCGGTTAACCGTCGGAGTATCAAACGAACTCCAAATGGCGCGAAACTTGACGGGCGGTCTACCGGTGGTGTACCAAGGCCGCTTGGAAAATCTCGGTCCATTCCGAGAATGTTCGATACCGGCTCACGAAAAGAGGCAAAAGGAGGGCGCAGGAGGACATAGGAGTGTCGGATTGCAAAACGGACAATGGGGAAATTGCTCGAATGCATGAGATGAACACGTATGCAAATGAGATGCACATGATATGAAATGCATGACATGAAAAAAATGCAAAACGAAAGACAAAAGCCCAACCACGACGGAAAACTCACAACGCATCTCCGAAAAAGGTAAGCGTCGGAGTTACAAATGTGGAAAGTTGTATCTGGGGTGTTACAATTGATGTGTACCTTACTAATTCTTGTAGTAGCGCCTGGGTATTTGATATTGGTTCTGTTGCTCATATTTGCAACTCAAAACAGGGGCTATAGATTAAACGAAGATTGGCTAAGGACGAGGTAACGATGCGCATGGGAAATGGTTCCAAAGTCGATGTGATCGCCGTCGGTATGCTACCTCTACATCTACCTTCGGGATTAGTTTTAGACCAGAATAATTGTTATTTGATGCCAACGTTAAGCATGAACCTTATATCTGGATCTTGTTTGATGCGAGACGGTTATTCATTTAAATAAGAGAATAATTGTTGTTCTATTTATATGGGCAATATCTTCTATGGTCATGCACCCTTGATGAGTGGTCTATTTTTGTTGAATCTCGATAGTAGTGATACACATATTCATAGTATTGAAGCCAAAAGATACAAGTTTCATAATGATAATGCAACTTATTTATGGCACTTACGTTTAGGTCATATTGGTGTAAAGCGCATGAAGAAACTCCATGTTGATGGGCTTTTGGAATCACTTGATGCTTGCGAACCATGCCTCATGGGCAAGATGACTAAGACTCCGTTCTCCAGAACAATGGAGCGAGAAACAGACTTATTAGAAATAATACATACTGATGTATGCAGTCCGATAAGTGTTGATGCTCGCGGCGGGTATCATTATTTTCCGACCTTCACAGATGATTTGAGCAGATATGGGTATATCTACTTAATGAAACATGAGTCTGAAACATTTGAAAAGTTCAAAGAATTTCAAAGTGAAGTGGAAAATCATCGTAACAAGAAAATAAAGTTTCTACGATCTGATCGTGGAGGTGAATATTTGAGTTATGAGTTTGGTCTTCATTTAAAACAATGCAGAATAGTTTCACAACTCACGCCACCTAGAACAGCACAGTGTAATGGTGTGTCTGAATGTCGTAACATTACTTTATTAGATATGGTGCGATCTATGATGTCTCTTACTGATTTACCGCTATCGTTTTGGGGTTATCCTTTAGAGACGGTTGCAGTCACGTTAAATAGGGCACCATCTAAATCTGTTGAGACAACACCATATGAACTGTGGTTTGGCAACAAACCCAAGTTGCCGTTTCATAAAGTTTGAGGCTGAGATGCTTATGTGAAAAAGCTTCAACCTGTTAAGCTCGAACCCAAATCAGAGAATTGTGTCTTCGTAGGATACCCAGAGGAAACTATTGGGTACACCTTCTATCACAGATCCGAAGGCAAGATATTTGTTGCTAAGAATGGATCCTTTCTAGAGAAGGAGTTTCTCTCGAAAGAAGTGAGTGGGAGGAAAGTAGAACTCAATGAGGTAATTGTACCTTCTCCCTTATTGGAAAGTAGTTCATCACAAAAATCAGTTCCAGTGATTCCTACACCAATAAGTGAGGAAGCTAATGATGATGATCATGAAACTTCTGATCAAGTTACTACTGAACTTCGTAGGTCAACCAGAGTAAGATTCGCACCAGAGTGGTACGGTAATCCTGTTCTGGAGATCATGTTACTTGACCATGACGAACCTACGAACTATGAGGAAGCGATGATGAGCCCAGATTCCGCGAAATGGGTTGAGGCCATGAAATATGATCCATGTATGAGAACAAAGTGTGGACTTTGGTTGTCTTGCCCGATGAGCGGCAAGCCATAGAGAATAAATGCATCTTCAAGAAGAAGACTGACGTTGACTGTAATGTTACTGTCTACAAAGCTCGACTTGTTGCGAAAGGTTTTCGACAAGTTCAAGAGTTGACTATGATGAGACCTTCTCACCTGTAGCGATGCTTAAGTCTATCCGAATCATGTTAGCAATTGCCGCATTTTATGATTATGAAATTTGGCAAACGGATGTCAAAACTGCATTCCTTAATGGATATCTCAAAGAAGTGTTGTATATGATGCAACCAGAAGGTTTCATCGATCCAAAAGGTGCTAACAAAGTGTGCAAGCTCCATCGATCCATTTATGGACTGGTGCAAGCTTCTCAGACTTGGAATATACGCTTTGATAGTGTGATTAAAGCATATGGTTTTATACAGACTTTTGGAGAAGCCCGTATTTACAAGAAAGTGAGTGGGAGCTCTGTAGCATTTCTGATATTATATGTGGATGACATATTGTTGATCGGAAATGATACTGAATTTCTAAATAGCATAAAAGGATACTTGAATAAGAATTTTTCAAGGAAAGACCTCAGTGAAGCTGCTTATATATTGGGCATCAAGATCTATAGAGATAGATCAAGACGCTTAATTGGACTTTCACAAAGCACATACCTTGATAAAGTTTTGAATAAGTTCAAAATGGATCAGTCAAAGAAAGGGTTCTTGCCTGTGTTACAAGGTGTGAAGTTGATTCAGACTCAATGCCCGACCACTGCAGAAGATAGAGAAAAAATGAAAGTCATTCCCTATGCCTCAACCATAGGTTCTATTATGTATGCAATGGTGTGTACTAGACCTGATGTGTACCTTGCTATTAGTTTAGCAGGGAGGTACCAAAGTAATCCAGGAGTGGATCAGTGGACAGCGGTCAAGAACATCCTGAAATACCTAAAAAGGACTAATGATATGTTTCTCATTTATGGAGGTGACAAAGAGCTCGTCGTAAATGGATACGTCGATGCAAGCTTTGACACTGATCCGGATGACCCTAAGTCACAAACTTGATACATATTTATATTGAATGGTGGAGCTGTCAGTTGGTGCATTTCTTAGCAGAGCGTCGTGGCAGAATCTATGTGTGGCGAAGTACATAGCTGCTTCGGAAGCAGCAAATGAAGGAGTCTGGATGAAGGAGTTCATATCCGATCTAGGTGTAATACCTGGTGCATCGGGTCCAATGAAAATGTTTTGTGACAATACTGGTGTAGTTGTTTTGGCAAAGGAATCCAGATTTCACTAGAGAACCAAACACATCAAGAGACGCTTCAATTCCATCCACGATCAAGTCAAGGACGGAGACATAGAGATTTGCAAGATACATACGGATCTGAACGTTGCAGACCCGTTGACTAAACCTCTCTCACGAGCAAAACATGATCAGCACCAAGACTCCATGGGTGTAAGAATCATTACTATCTAATCTAGATTATTGACTCTAGTGCAAGTTGGAGACTGACGGAAATATGCCCTAGAGGAAATAATATAGTTGTTATTTATATTTCCTTATATCATGATAAATGTTTATTATTCATGCTAGAATTGTATTAACTGGAAACTTAGTACATGTGTGGATACATAGACAAACAGAGTGTCCCTAGTGTGCCTCTACTTGACTAGCTCGTTAATCAAAGATGGTTAAGTTTCCAATCCATAGAAATGTGTTGTCATTTGATGAACGGGATCACATCATTAGAGAATGATGTGATGGACAGGACCCATCCGTTAGCTTAGCATAATGATCATTTAGTTTTTCTGCTATTTCTTTCTTCATGACTTATACATGTTCCTCGGACTATGAGATTATGCAACTCCCGAATATCGTAGGAACACCTTGTGTGCTATCAAACATCACAATGTAACTGGATGATTATAAAGATGCTCTACAGGTGTCTCCAATGGTGTTTTTTGATTTGGCATAGATCAAGATTAGGATTTGTCACTCCGTGTATCGGAGAGGTATCTCTGGGCCCTCTCGGTAATGCACATCACTATGAGCCTTGCAAGCAATGTGACTAATGAGTTAGTGACGGGATGATGCATTACGGAACGAGTAAAAAGACTTGTCGGTGACGAGATTGAACTAGGTATGATGATATCGACGATCGAATCTTAGGCAAGTAAGATACTGATGACAAAGGGAATAACGTATATTGTTATGCGGTTTGACCGATAAAGATCTTTGTAGAATATGTAGGAGCCAGTGTGATCATCCAGGTTCCGCTATTGGTTATTGACCAGAGATGTGTCTCGGTCATGTCTACATAGTTCTCGAACCCATAGGGTCCGCACGCTTAACGTTTGACGATGATTTGTATTATGAGTTATGTGTTTGATGAACAGAAGTTTGTTCAGAGTCCCGGATGTGATCACGGACATGACGAGGAGTCTCGAAATGGTCGAGACATAAAGATTGATATATTGGAAGGTTATGTTTGGACACCGGAATGGTTTCGGAGAAGTTCGGGCATTTTCCAGAGTACCGGGGGGTTACCGGAACCCCCTGAGGGTTTAATGGGCCTTCATGGGTGTCGGTGTCAAAACCGGCGGATCTCGGGTAGGGGGGTCCCGAACTGTGCGTCTAAGGTCGATGGTAACAGGAGACAGGGGACACGATGTTTACCCAGGTTCGGGCCCTCTCTATGGAGGTAATACCCTACTTCCTTCTTGATTGATCTTGATGAATATGAGTATTACAAGAGTTGATCTACCACGAGATCGTAATGGCTAAACCCTAGAAGTCTAGCCTGTCTGACTATGGTAATGAGTATCCCCCTTTCTGGACTAAGTCCTCCGGTTTATATAGACACCGGGAGGATCTAGGGTTACACAAGGTCGGTTACAAAGAAAGGGATCTACATATCCGGTCGCCAAGCTTGCCTTCCACGCCAAGGAGAGTCCCGTCCGGACATGGGTGCAGTCTTTGGTCTCCGTATCTTCACAGCCCATCAGTCCGGCCCATGGCTAACAGGCCGGAAGCCCCAGGACCCCTTAGTCCAGGATTCCCTCAGTAGCCCTGAACCTGGCTTCAATGACGAGGAGTCTGGCGCCCAGATTTGTCTTCGGCATTGCAAGGCGGGTTCCCTTCTTTCCGAACTCCAAGATAGTCTCCAGACGCGATGATTGTATCCGTACCTGTCACACACCATACACAACCACAGAGAGAATATAATACTCCACGAGTCCAATCCGCTGACAATTGTTTACAACATGACATCACGTCCGCCCGGTCATAATTTTGGACCGTTTTGTGTCTGTCGTTCCATGTTTCGAGACGCGGTTGCCATTGGCACGTCTTGTCGAAGCAGAGATCGTGTCCCCTTATTACGGGATTCTCATCAATACGGGTATGGGTAACCCAACCATGATGTTTACACAACCCTTGGGAATAGGCGAGTTTTAAGGCGAGTGAGGAGGCACTTGATATTCGCGACCCTTTATAAGGGGATAAGAATTCTCCCTTGTCTATTCACGTCTTCTCCTTCCACTGCCCATCCATTCCTAAGCTCCAGCGCCCAAGCTCTAGCTTTCCCGGCCTTACAAAGCACTCCAAACATGTCCGGATCCGGAGTTGGAGGCAAGTGGATGGCCTCCTCCGTTTAGAATAAAGATATCAAGGAGCTCCGAGAGGCCAGATACCTGGCCAAGGAGATGGTTCACCGACTCCCGGCCAAGGGACAGATCGTCCCTACCCCCGAACCTCAAGAGAGGGTGGTGTTCCTTGCGCATTTCATCCGCGGGTTGGGATTCCCTCTCCATCTGTTTGTTCATGGACTGATGTTTTACTATGGGCTGGACTTCCATGATCTAGCCCCCAACTTCATCCTCAACATCTCAGCATTTATAGTCGTGTGTGAACCTTTCTCCGCATCCCACCTCACTTCGGCCTACGGATGAAGACCTTCAACGTGAAGCCGAAGGAGGTGAGCGGCCAACAAACAGAGTGCGGAGGTGCCATGGTGGGCAAGATGCCCAATGTCACCTGGCTCGAAGGCTCCTTTGTGGAGATGGTGAAGGGGTGGCAATTGGGGTGGTTCTACATCACCGAGCCGTGCGATACCAACTGGGCAGTGGCCCCCGAATTCCGATCCGGAGTTCCGATGCGGCTCACCTCCTTTCAAGAGAAGGGCCTGATCTGGGGATCTTCAAACGAGCTAACTGGGCTCCAGACGTGCGTCCAAAACATGATAGCCAAGAAGATAAAACTTGTTAATGTGATCCAGGTTATGCTCATTCGCTGGATCCTTCTATGCCAATCCCGGACCTTCTATTTGTGGGAGTTCGATCTGGCCAAGCACCAGACGCTGCTAGAGCTCTTTGGCATGACGCACGAAGACATCTGGAAAGTGCTCTTCAAGGCCGCTGAGACACCACTGCCTACGACCGAGGATCGTGGGATTAGCTTAAAGCGCCAGGCTAATTCGGTAAGTTCTTTCATGTTTTCAAGGTATAGCCTTTACAGACATATTTTTAGGAAGGAGTCTAAGCCTTCCTATCAATTTCCTTTTTAGGCCTGGACCGACATAGCGGGGCGGATTAATTGTCCGGCTCCGCTACCCGAAGACGAAGAAATACCACTCCTGACAAAGATGTTGTTTCCGGCACCTTATGATGTGCGGGAGAAGAAGACCAAGAAAACAGCCAAAGGTACCAGGAGTGGCCTTTGCCGAAAGGGTGCTTCGGACATGTCGTCCGAAGACGAGACTGACTATTCGGTCGCCGAAGATGTAGACAAAGAAGAAAGCGACTCCCCCCCCCAGAGGGTGAAGGAAGAAAAGGGGGGCCTCCACGAATCTGGAGGCGAAGGCACCCAAGAGGGGGAAGGGCTCCCTTGCGGATAACTCCATATGGGAGGTTGATAGTAGTCCCGAGCGAATGCCCAGGACCAAGCCTCGGACCGCCTCGTAAATACCAAAAACCTTATGCACATCCAAATACCTGGCCTTTCCACTTTATAATGTTAATATGTTTAAATTATGCCATTCCAGTCCGGCCCGCGATGGCTCCCCGCGATCCTCGACAGAGGGTTCGCTAGACTCAAAGGAGGTGGCTAGCATGTCTCCACCGCCCGCTCACTCTGTCTCGCCCAAGGGTGATGGCGAGCTGGTGTCCCAAAGGACCTTCCCAGACCGGGGGGAGGTTCCGGAGATCGTCAGGGTGGCGCCCTAGGATGACTCCTCGGCCGCCGGACACATGGGGGGAAAAGCCCCCATGGTGACTGGTGATGGGGGCCAAGTTCCATTCGGCCCTCAGCCGGATAACATTCCGGAGACCTACACGGCTCCGGAGTCCAGCGAACGGCCTTCCCCGAAAGGAGGAGGTGTGCCTATTCTGCCGGCGACCTCTGTCCAACCAGAGGCACCGGATAATCTACTCGAAGCGCTACGAGGCACCTCCATTGTGGATGAGCACCGTGTCCTTATGGGTACGGTGATCGAAAAGGTTCAGTCCGCCAAAAGCAGACTGACCGAAGCCTGCACTAGCCTTTTAACAGGTTTTGAGGTAATAATTGTAGAAAGAATATCATAGTGTGGACAATAGCCCCTGATGCTCTGTTCGGTGTTCGGAAAGAAAAAACCGAACAGAGGATCAAAACAATTTTTGCAAGAGTCTAACATAAGATGTCTATGTGAATAAGCAGGCGTCGCTGCTGGCTGCTGCCGCTCATACTGCGGAGGTCTCCGGCCTGAAGAAGAGCCTGGAGCGGGCCAACAAAGATCTCTGCCTCGTAAAGAAGCAGCTGGAGGACAGCCAAGGTATGCAGTAACCTGCGCGTATATTTTAGGAAGGGTGAATGTTTCGTGCTGACTAAAGCGTCATGAACTTTGTTAGGGGCCATGACCGAGGTGGCGGCCCTCAAGAAGGCGTTAGCCGAGGCCGAGGACAAAGCGGCCAAAGAGCGCGCCGCACGCAAGAAACACGAGGCCCGGGTCGGCGAGGTCCAGCAAGAGCTCCAGGATGCCGTCAAGAAGTATGAGCCTTGGAGCGTGATTCTAATACGCAAGCGTCCAAACTTGCGAATGCCCGCCGGAGCGCACAAGAGGCTCGAGCCGAGGCCCAGAGCGCCCTTCAGGAAATCCAAGCGGCCAAGAAGATCCCGGCGGGTAAGGCTTTCATTATGCAAAGAAAATCTATGAAGGAATTGTTCCTTTACTTACCCGAATTTGGAGCTCTCCAGGGGCGTTTACGGATTTGCCACGCAACGTATCAGATGCTGCCGAGTTCTATCGAGCCGAAAAAGGTAGTTCTACGGAGAAGCTGTTCTGGTCTCAATATATTGGACCAGAACATCCGTTGTCCTTCAGCGACCAGCTGAAACAGCTGGTCGAGCTGCACAAGGCGGCCGACTAGCCATGAAGGAGTTGATAGTCCGACTATGGCCTGCCGCGCTGATGCCCAGCAGCTACTTCAGACTTGTGAAGTGGCTTGTTGATGCCTGCCCACGGCTTGAGGTTATAAAGCGGTCAGTCTGTATCGAAGGTGCATGGATGGCCTTTGCCCGTGTCAAGACGCACTAGATGAAGATGGATGCCAAGAAGCTAATGACCGAGGGGCCGCCTGAGGGCAAGGAGCATCACTGACCCGAGTTATATTTTGATGGTGTCCTAGAGGGATCCCGCCTTGTGGTGGAGCAATGTACGAAGGATGATATATTCCCATGAAAACATCTGTATTATCCTCTCCTGTAATATGGAACAATGATGTTATGTAATATAATGCTTGTGAGTTTAAAATTTTACCTCCTGTGCGGCCGTTTATGAAATCTAAGGGTTGGCCAGTCGTCGGCTTCTGCCCCCACGTAGATAGTATGGGGGTGTTTGGGATAAATCTAAACACTCTTTACTCCATATTCTGGTCCTTAAAGGAGGTGTTTAGCGCAACGAACATGGCAATCAGACTATACGGCCTTTATCGCCCTCACTTAGCCATAGGAGTTTGACAATGAGAATTTTAGCGAAGCCCCTTGTATTCGGAAGGCCGAACTTGGGGCGTTACACGCACCTGATCGGATAAAAAACCGATTCCTCGCATAAAGCGGAAAAAAACTCTAAGGATTTGAAACCTCTCAAACAGCTGACCGGCTCGCGCTGCATCATGATAGTCAGTTTTTGGCTTTCTCTACTGAGGCGCTCATCCGGAAGAACTGGGACACAATCGCAGTAGTTCTCCCTTTACTACCCTAGACAATATAGCAGAACGTAAGGTAGTAAGCACAGGAGCCGGGCAACCCAACTATTGACCAAAGACATGATTCGAAGCCGATTCATATAATGCTATAAGTTCAGGGTGCAAAACTGCAGTGAAAAAGGTGTTCGGACTTTATTGTCGTACAGCGGGGCGCGAAAGCCCCTGGTGAAGTAGAGTGTACGTGTGCAATGTGTAATAAATACAAAGGTAAGGAAAAGGGAAAATTATGTAATAAGCTGACGCTACCATTTATTTACCATTGTAATGTGATTAATACGTCTAGGCGTACTTGTACCAGTGATGCGATAAGCAAGTAAGGCTATTTAACATGCCATGACCAAGAGCGAGTTGCGTGCGGGTATGTAAAACAGGTATAGCAATCGTTAACAGAGACTACTTGGGATTCCCTTGTACGCCAAAGCTCCTTGCCTCCTTGGTGTGTCCGACACACGGGTTGTCAGAATAAACCTCGAAAAGAGAAAAACCCGAAATGAAAAGGAAAAGTGAAGGTGTGTGAATCCTAGGGTCGGTCGAGCCGCACTTTGGATCGCGAGCTAGCTATGCCTCCGTCAATACCCATGGGATTTTGAGTGTGTAGTTATGTACGTGCGGTACGAATGTCGCTGTTTGATCGGGACTGGATCGGAGGCCAAATTGCTAATTAAGCTCTTGACGAGCCGGGCAGTCTTGTTGTGGAATAGTTCAGACTCTTTTAATGGTGTCCAGGGGCTTGGCCGCTGAACTAAGGTTCTGCTGGAAAATGCCGCGTTGTATTTCTGCTACTAAGGCTGTTGTATGCTCCTCGGTACGGAGGGAGCGTTCCGTATTTCCATTGATTGTTATGACGCCACGTGGTCCGAGCATCTTGAGCTTGAGATAAGTGTAGTGAGGTACCGCATTGAATCGAGCGAATGCGGTTCGTCCGAGCAGTGCGTGATAGCCGCTGCGAAAGGGGACGATATCGAAGATTAACTCCTCACTTCGGAAGTTATCCGGAGATCCGAAGACGACCTCTAGTGTGATTGAGCCCGTACAGCGGGCCTCTACGCCTAGTATGACTCCTTTAAAGGTAGTCCTTGTGGGTTTGATCCATGATGGGTTAATGCCCATTTTGCGTACTATGTCCTGATAGAGCGGATTGAGGCTGCTGCCACCGTCCATGAGGACTAGCGTTAGGTGGAGTCCGTCGATGATTGGGTCTAGGACTAGTGCGGCTGATGCACCGTGCCAGATACTGGTCGGATGATCTTGATGGTCAAAAGTGATCGGGTGCGATGACCATGGATTAAATTTTGGGGCGACTGGCTCTATCGCATAGACGTCCCTTAGTGCGCACTTGCGCTCCCTCTTGGGGATGTGTGTAGCATATATCATGTTCACCATTTTGACTTGAGGGGGAAACTTCTTCTGTCCCCCTGTGGTTGGCTGCAGGGGCTCCTCGTCATCGTCCTTGCTCTGTGATCCCTTTTCCTTATTTTCTGCATTTAACTTGTCGGCTTACTTAAAAAACCAGCAATCTCTGTTGGTATGATTTGCTGGTTTGTGCGGGGTGCCATGGATTTGGCATGGACGGTCAAGTATACGGTCCATGCTAGATGGTCCCTGATTGTTTCTTTGATACATCTTTTTCCGCTGACTGGACTTGGAGCCACTGAATCCGGCGTTTACAACAGTTTCATCGATGTTATCGCCATTGCTTCGGCGTTTGTGTCTGCTGCGTCGGAGCATGTTGTTGCTATTTTTGGCCTCGGAGGGGCCTGCCTCGTTGGCCGTATTTTTACTACGAGCCAGCCAGCTATCCTCACCCACACAAAAGCGGGTCATGAGGGCTGTAAGGGCGGCCATAGATTTCGGCTTTTCATGGCCGAGGTGGCAGGCGGGCCATTCGTCGCGGATGCTATGTTTAAAGGCCGCTAGGGCTTCTGCATCCGGACATTCAATGACCTGGTTCTTTTTAGTTAGGAACCTAGTCTAGAATTTCCTGGCTGGCTTCTCGGGCTGTTGAACTATGTGACTTAAGTCATCGGCATCCGGCGGCCGGACATATGTACCTTGGAAGTTCTCGAGAAAGGCTTCTTCCAAGTCCTCCCAACTGCCAATGGAATTTTCAGGCAGGCTATTTAACCAATGCCGAGCTGGCCCTTTGAGTTTTCGTGGGAGGTATTGGATAGCATGGAGGTCATCTCCGCGGGCCATGTGAATGTGGAGAATGAAATCCTCGATCCATACCGTGGGATCGGTTGTTCCGTCCTATGATTCAATATTGACGGGTTTGAACCCTTCGGGGAATTCATGGTCCATTACTTCATCAGTGAAGCAAAGAGGGTGTGTGGCGCTTCTATATCGAGCCACGTCACGACGTAGCTCCGATGGAGTCCGTCTATGGTTATCGGCTCGAGCGTGACTAGGTTTGTCACGTCCGAATAGGTAGCCGTCATCGCGTGTCAAGGCACGTCCTTGTGATCCGTACATCAATCTTATATATCCTGCTCTACTGTCCAGGTCTTGATGAAGGTCATATGCATAGCCTCGAGCTGTCTTATCCCTGCCTTTACGGCGAGGTGGGACTATCTGTTTTTCGGCTCGAGTTGTCGTTTTATCCCGGCCGCGGGGTGGCCGATCGACCGCATTGTGTGATGCTGGTGCGGGCTCTGGCGCCTCATCATCGAACTGAGGTAGCAATTTGCGCTTCTGGTAACTTTTGGCTAGTCGTTTAAGGCCGTATTCTTCGGCTGCCAAGACATCAGTCCATCTGCCATTGAGCAGGTCTTGATCAGCTTGAAGCTGCTGCTGCTTCTTTTTCAGGCTCCTCGTAGTGGCTATTAGCTGTAATTAAAGCGCTCCTGCTTGGGAGGTTCCTCAGGCACGATGAAGTCTTCGTTGCCGAGGCTCACCTCGTCCTCGAAGAGCGGATGGTAACTACCGTCCTCCGAGTCTTCTTCCGTGGCCTGTTCGTTAGGGCAGAATTGCCCCTCTTCCCAATGGTCTTGTTCGCCAGTTTGTTCCTCGGGCTCCTCTGTGTCTTCGGCACCATCCGGAGTGTTGTAATTTCCTGTGCCGGTATTGTTGTCTCTGCTGCGGCATGATTTAGAGCGGCGTCGTTGATGCCGGCGCTTTGGTTGTGTCTTAGGAGGGTCCTCCTTCACTAGGTTTTCCTTGTCATTGCCGCTATTATTTTTGGGCGTATCTACCATGTATACGTCATATGAGGAAGTGGTCATCCAACGTCCAGTGAGTGGCGGGTCTTGGCCTTGCTCCCGTTGGCATCGTCGTCCATATTGTCGATGTCTTCGGAGCCGTAATCAAGCATGTCAGTTAAGTCCTCGATAGTGTCTATGAAGTGGGTGCCAGGTGGGAAGTAAGATTCTCAATCGTCAGCCCCTAGTTCGAACCGGACATAGCTTGGTTGCGAGTCCCTCGCCAAGGACAGGCTCTTTAATGAGTTTAGCACATCGCCCAAAGGCGAGTGCTGGAAGATGTTTGCAGCGCTAAATTCGAAAATCAAAGAGCGATCGAGTTCGGCATCCGCGGGCTCACATGGTTCGGAACTTATAGCCAGAGACGAGTCTGGGATTCCGGTGACACAGATATTGTGTGACGTTAAGTCCATGTGTGGCTCCAACGCCGGGGAGTCTGTGGCCTCCGTGGTGGAGTCGAGCCTGTGATCCTTGGATGCCGCAGTGTGCTCTGGGTCTAAGGCCAGAGTGGTCACAGGAGCTATCTCGTGAATGCGGTCTGACGATAGATTTAGGTCATGTTCGTCAAGGTGACCAGGAGCAGTTACCGAGGTCTCGAATCCGGAGAAGATCAAATCTCCATGGATGTCCGCAACGTAATTCAAGCTCCCAAATATGACCTGATGGCCAGGGGCGTAGCTATCGATCTGCTCCAGGTGGCGAAACGTGTTGGCCCGCAGTGCGAAGCCGCCAAACACGAAGATTTGTCCGGGGAGGAAGGTTTCTCCTTGGACAGTGTCATCATTGACGATTGAAGGGTCCATAGAACCTTTTGAGGATGGCACAGTGGAACTCTCAATGAAAGCACCAATGTCGGTGTCAGAACCGGCAGATATCGGGTAGGGGGTCCCGAACTGTGCATCTAAGGTCGATGGTAACAGGAGACAGGGGACACGATGTTTACCCAGGTTCGGGACCTCTCTATGGGGGTAATACCCTACTTCCTTCTTGATTGATCTTGATGAATATGAGTATTACAAGAGTTGATCTACCACGAGATCGTAATGGCTAAACCCTCGAAGTCTAGCCTGTATGAGTATGGTAATGAGTATCCCCCTTTCCGGACTAAGTCCTCCAGTTTATATAGACACCAAGAGGATCTAGGGTTACACAAGGTCAGTTACAAAGAAAGGAATCTACATATCCGGTCGCCAAGCTTGCCTTCCACACCAAGGAGAGTCCCGTCCGGACACGGGTGCAATCTTCGATCTTCGTATCTTCATAGCCCATCAGTCCGGCCCATGGCTAACAGGTCGGACACGCGAGGACCCCTTAGTCCAGGACTCCCTCAATGGGCCCTAGTGGAAGAGAGGAGGCGGTGGCGAGGTGGAGGCGCACCCCCCCAAGCCCAATCCGAATTGGACTAGGGTTGGGGGGCTTTCCTTCTTCTCGTCCTTCTCTTTCCCACTTCCCCCTTCTTCGGAAAGGAAAGGGGGCCGAATCCTACTTGGACCGGGAGTCAAAGTAGGACTCGCCCCCTTGGCGCCCCCTCTAGGGTCGCCCTCCTCTCCTCCCCCCTTTACATACGTGGGAGGGGGGCAGCCCAAAGGCACACCAAGTCTTCTCTTAGCCGTGTGCGGTGCCCCCTCCACAATTACACATCTCGGTCATATCTTCGTAGTGCTTAGACGAAGCCCTGCGCCGGTAACTTCATCATCACCGTTGCCACGCCGTCGTGCTGACGGAACTCTCCCTCGTCCTCAACTGGATCAAGATATCGAGGGACATCATTGAGCTGAACGTGTGCTGAACGCGGAGGTGCCGTACGGTCGGTGCTTGGATCGGTTGGATCACGAAGACGTTTGACTACATCAACCGCGTTACTAAACGCTTCCGCTTTCGGTCGTACGTGGACACACTCTCCCCTCTCGTTGCTATGCATCTCCTAGATAGATCTTGCGTGATCATAGGTAAAAAATTTGAAAAATTGCGTTCCGCAACAGTGCCATCTCTAGTTTTCAAAAATAAACTTCTATTTTGTGTCTTTGTTTCGCTCGCGGAGCGGTGAGGGGTGGCTAATATTTTCCATGCTAAATGTGTTATTCTCAATATGAGTGTTTATTCACATGTCATTCCACAAGAGTAAGTCAAAGGTATTAGGGATGCCTAGTCCTGAAATAAAAAAATGAATTTACTTTATGTTGTCAAATAATAAATTCCTTGGAAAGTGTTAGTATGGAGGGCACCCGTGGATACAGTTCCATGGAAAGTGAAAGTATGGTGGAAAAAGGAGTAAACTTTATTTTCTGTTTGGGAACCACCTATGATATATCTAGCATGGAAAGTGTTGGGAACTCTAAGTCGTTTTCATTGGTGGGATGGATACACCTCTCAAAATGTTTTTATCTCTTAGTTTTTCGCTTTGAGCTCTGGCACCTCTACAAATCCCTACTTCCCTCTGCAAAGGGCCTTTCTTTTACTTTATGCAATTTTTATTTCGAATTTGAATCTCCATCTTCTCTTATAAAAGCACCAACTAGGAGGCAATATGATTGTACTTGAGTATTGAGTGTAGCTAATATGCGAGTGTGTTTCATGAATGGATCAATGATTGAGCATGATGGGCAAGGCATAACTTATTTTAGTGTTGATATTTTGAAAGACATGGTTGCTTGTTGATATGCTTGAGTATTTAAATCATCATGTCAAAACTAGACTATTGCTTTGAACAATATAAAAGTCCAAATGTCCATGCTATAAAGAAAGAAATAAGATATGACATGTTAGGCGGCATTCCACATCAAAAAATTTATTTTTATCACTTCCCTACTTGAGGACGAGTAGGAGTTAAGCTTGGGGATGTTGATACATGTAACATCCCAATTTTCAATTTGGATGTTATACATAGGAAATCAGATGCATATCATATTTTAATTGCATTTTGTTTGCGATCCTAGAAATCTTAAGCAACTCAAGGACCCAAGGAGAGAGTTGGAGATTTCATTTATTTTCATATTTGAATTTTTTTTCTCAAATATGAGAAGTGGATCAATTTCGTTTTAATATTTTTCTCGCCAAATATTTCCTATATTAAAAATAAAAGAGAGAAGATAATATGACTTCTTCAAAAAAAGAGGAATATTGGAGGAAAAATTTAAAATCAAATAAATATTTTTTTGCATTTTATTGCTATTTTATCCGAATTAGAGAAAAAATGCATTTTTCAAAATTGCATTATTAGGCCAGAAAAATGTTCACTTTCTTCTAAATATTTTATTTAGACGGTGAAAATTGTTTTTGGCATTTTAGATTTTTTTTAAATTTTATTAGGATTTTTCTACAGCAGAATTTATTTATTAAAAAAGGTTTCCCGCCCAACTGGGCCGAAGGCCCAGTGAAGCAGGCCGCAGCCCAAGCCGCCGCCGCCTTCCTCCCGCGCGCCGTCGTGCTCGGCACGGATGTCGAGGGGGAGTCCGAGTCGGACTCCGCCCCGGGCCCGCCCCTCCTCAAAGTTGCCGCCCCGGGCTTTATATAGGGTCGAGGCCCCGCCACTGCCACCACCCCACCGTCGCAGCCCGAGTCGCGCCGCCTGCCGCAAACCCCGCCGCCGCACGCCGCGCTCGCCGCGACTGCTCCGCCGCGCCGTCGCCCCACCTTGTCGTCGCCACACCGCTGCCGCAGGCCCCCCGCTCAAGCCGCCGCCCTACCGGAGCCCCACCGCGCCGGATCTCGCCTCCCCGCCGCCGGTTTTTTTCTTGAGGAACCGGTAAAAACCGCGACCGTCGCCGATTTTTTTTGTTTTTCGTTCTGGATCGATTAAGTCGGTTTTTTCTTCGGTTCCGCTATTTAGTGAACGTTCACCCGAACGCCTCAGTTCATGAACGTGTTCGTCCGTTCGTTTCTGCTAGCAAACATTCGCACGTTAGTCTTTTCTTTTATTTTATATTCGGTCAGGGGCCTATCCGCGATTATTTTTATTAAAGATTAGCCCCTGATCTTCAAACGCTCGTAACTTTTTAACCGTTCGTCCAAATCCAGTGAAACCAACACCAAAATCTTCCCCTCGAACCCCTCTTTCCAGTTAATCTACTTGAAAACGGTTTTGACAAATTAAAATTTGGTTTCAAGCAGATTTGAATTCGAACTTCTTTTGATCGTAGTTTGAGTTTCGTAGCTCTGATTTGATTGATTCTTTCTGCAAATCGAAGCACTTCAGTTGAACTTTCAGTTTGGACTTTCTCATCTGAGTTTTACCCTTGCATCTATGCTTGAGCACATATGTTGTCAGGACCCCAATTCTAAGTCACACCGATCTAGCCTGTAACACACCATATCACTTTGCGGCCTCACGCACGGTATTCCCATGGATGTCGCCTTACCATGGCCCGGGACCGTTTGCGCCTTTTGGCTCACGTATATGATAGTGTCGCTAGCATCCATATGACAGAGAACCCGGGCCGACATGACTAGTTGTGAACCCAAAGTGGCACCAACTTATGGGGACAGGCATACATGAATCAACATCAAGCATGTTGGTCAGCAGCGTGCGAATCTGGGCTGTAGCACTGGGCTAAAAGGACTCCGGGAACCCGGGCTGTAGCAGGCTAGGCAGGACTCCGGATGTCACTGTGTGACATTTCCCTGAAGGGACACACACAGGAACGAAGTGAATCACATGCCAGACAGTCAAGTGTTCCGGAGCAGTAGTGCTGGGCTAGCAGGACTCCGGTAAACCGGGCTGTAGCAGACTACCAAGGCTCAGTGGAAACACCAGACTACATTTCCCCATAAGAGGGGATACCAAGGATAAACAACTAGATTGTCGGATCCCACACATACCAAGCATTTCAATAACATACACACAATATGCTCGATATGTTCAAATACAACACGGCATCACAACAAAACTCGACGACTCAAAGTATTTATTCCTTAGGCTCCGAACAGCCAGATATTACAAACATGGGTCTCATGACCCAACATTCAGAGCATACCAAACAAAGCACAGGCGGAAGCTTAACATGTCTGAGTACAGACATCTACAAATGAAAAAGGCTGAGAAGCCTGACTATCTACCAGATCCTGCCGAGGGCACAAGATCGTAGCTGAGGTAACAAGCTAAACGTTGAAGTCCACGTGGAACTACTAGCGAGACTGAAGTCTCTCTGCAAAAACATAAATTAAGCAAACGTGAGTACAAATGTACCCAGCAAGACTTACATCAGAACTAGCTACATATGCATCGGTATCAACAAAGGGGGTAGTGGAGTTTAAGTGCAGCAAGCCAGCTTTGACTCGATGGATATCCTGAACTATGATTGCAAGTAACTCCTTCGAGGTGGCGCACACGAGTCCACATATTCACCATATCAATACACCACTATGGATCCGCTCCCGTCTCCCTGCAAGAATGCCATCCATAGCACTCACGCTTATCTTGCACATTTTAGAGTATCCACTTTCACTTGTCTATGAACTGTTATAGGCAACCCAGAAGTCCTTTATCATGGACACGCCTATTCGAATAGATCATTTATAACCCTGCAGGGGTGTACTTCTTCACACACGCTCTCGCCACTTACCACCATGTACAAGTTGTGTATCTCGGCAACCTTCAAGCGGAAGCCTGGCGAGGGAGTCGGCCCTGACCTGACTAACCACACAAGTCTCTAGTCCAGTTTTATCGCCTATTCGGGTTCCATCCGCGAGGAGATCCGGTCGGAGTTTCGCTCACAGCCCCAAACGATGTGTGCAGGGTTCCCGAGACACCAAACGGGCGCCCGACACACCGTGCCACGGTGTATCTACCGCATCATAGCCCACCCCTAGGGTCAGCGCTACGCACAGCCGCCAACACATATCCTACATACACCAAAAACTAGTTGCAACTCCTGGACAGAGATCAAGGCGGTTAATAAGTCGAGAGAGTCAATTAAGGATCCCAATGTGTGGTAGTAGTTGTTCATGGATCAGAAACACAGAACTCAGTTCCTGAGGACGGCTTCAATGAGACAACCCACCATGTACTCCTACATGGCCTCTCACCGCTACCTTTACCAAATCATGTTCACACACTTAGCTCACACATGGTAGGACATGTTCATCACCATTCCAATTCATTCCCGATGAATCAGACCCGACTCAACTCTAAGCAGTAGCAGGCACGACAAACAAGCATGAATGAGTAGGCACATCAGGGCTCAAACAACTCCTACTCATGCTAGTGGGTTTCATCTATTTACTGTGGCAATGACAGGTCATGCAGAGGAAAAGGGGTTCAGCTACCGCAGCATGTAACAGTTGAATCGATGTTGTCCTAATGCAGTAAAAGAGAGCAGGAGCGAGAGAGTGGGATTGTATCGGAATGAACAAGGGGGGTTTGCTTGCCTAGCACTTCTGAAGATGATATATCTCTTCATCGGTGTCACCGAACTCATCATCGGAACATACATCTACCGAGGGGGAACAACCACCGGCAAACACCGAAAGAACACAATCAATGCAATGCACAATATGATGCATGACCATGGCATGTCAATATGCTGTGATTTGAGCTGACGTAGCTAAGAACAGAAGGGTTTGAGTTGGTTGAACCAAAGGTTCAAATTCAAATTCAAACTAAGAACTTATAAGGTGCATTATCATGTTTTGATCTAAATAGCAAGGTTAAGTTGTTTAAACATGCATGAAACTAGTACATATGGATAGATTGGATTTTTCTGATCATTTTTCATATATAATTTTTTTGATTTGGAGCTACGGTTGATTTACTATGAATTTTAGAAGTTTCAACTATTTTTTGGAATTTTCTGAATTATTTAAAAATCCAGAAAATCACTTACTGCGTCAGCATGATGTCAGCAGGTCAACTGGGTCGGCCAGGTCAAATCTGACCTGTGGGACCCATACGTCAGTGTCTCAAGATGGTTTGGCTGGATGACAGGTGGGACCGGTTAACCTTGACTTGACCAAAGTCAAACCTGACACGTGGGGCCATCATGATTAAGTTAAAATCTAAGCAGGAATAAACTGGGGTTAATTAGTGCATGGGGCCCATATGTCAGTGAGCTAGTGGGTTAGTTAGCCCCGTCATTAGAGCTAATGACGGGTCCACATCAGCGACCGCCGGGGTTAGTCGCCAGTGACCTCACAGCGCAGCGGTGGCTCGCCGGACGGGCGATTCCGGCCACGAGAGCTCGCGCTCTTAGGCTCTACGGAACCAGCGTGACGAGGCGCTTCAGATCATGGCCGTGCCTGGCCGTGGGGTGGTCCGTGGCGACGACAACCACGACGACGGCGGGGGCCGGAGCTACGGGCGCGTTCCGGCGTGGGGCTGGAGTGCGAAATCGAGCACGAGCAAGGAGAGGAAACAGAGGGGAGCTCACGGTAGGTCGACGGGCGTGCTCCGCGGGCTCGCGGGAAGACGAACGGTGATGGGGTGTTGTCAGCGATCTCGGCCGGCCGGGGTGGAAGACGACGTCGATGGCGGTGATTCAATGCGCCTCAGGTTGCGTGGCTCGGCGAGGATGACGCAGGCATCGAGGCGGAGCACTAGAGCACAACCATTGGGTGGGGGAGGGCTGGTGGCCGTGGTGGACGGTGTCGGCGGCGACGAGCTCCGCTCGGTCGCGAGAAAGAGAGAGAGAGCAAAGAGGGGAGTGAGGTCCAGGGAGAGGAGGGGAAAGCGAGAGGGAGCGCTGGGCATCTCCGTGGTATGTCTGGAGGGGTCGGGGTCATGCTGCTGAAGCAGGAGGTGGCAAGGCATCGTCGGCGCGCTCGCCACGCACCTGTCTGTCCTCCTGGCAGGAGGAAGAAGACCACTCAGCCCCTGGTGGGCTGGGCCTCTTCTGCCAGGTAAGGCCCAGGTGAAGTTTCTGTCTTTTCATAATTTCTGTTCTGTTTTCTATTTTGTTTTTTGTGTTCTGATTTAGTTCAGGCACTAAACTATTTTTTTAGCTTCTGAAAATAATCATGTGGCTATGTATAACATATTCAAAGCCACCCACCAATTTTCAGAATTATTGGATTAGTAAAATAGTTATTATGAATATAATCCAATTCAAATACTATAGGATTTAACTCAAAGGCCCAAGATAAATACTTTTGAACCTCCAAAAATATTGGTTTGAATTTTATTCTTGCCAATATTTTTCAAAGCTGAAAAGGAACATTTCCTTGGAAACATTTGAAGCAATTTTTATTGTTGATCATTTTTAGAAATGATTTCTGAGGCTCTCCAATTCCCCATTCAAATTTAAAAGAAATTTAGACATGATGCAGGGATGCAAGAAAAATCAAGCAAGGGCTGATCTGGGGCTATGACAGCTCACCCCCACTAAACAAGAATCTCGTCCCGAGATTCAAGACGTGAATAAGAGGAAAGGGGGGTCACAAAACTATCACAATCTTCATAATCCATTTGCCCTTCTCAAAGATGTTGATTCATTGCTTCAAATTGATCTTGACATCTTTGCTTTCAAGATCTTTATCCAACACGATGACGACAAAAGAAAACTCTATAGAAAATGATATCCTCAAAGATCGAGCAATTCACGATCAACTCTAGGATGAGACACAGTAACTCTCTTGAGTTGAGACACAAACACACATCAAGAGGTTTGGAAGAAACAGATGGCGAAGGTTCGATTTGATAGGCAACAATTCCACGCCTAAATAGATGGTTTGGGGGTTCCAAGGTAGCGATGAGTTAAGTTGCCCATGATACCATAACGAGACATCTTAGGGGAGATGACTCGTAGAGTTATTCCCTTAAGTGGCAAAAAGAATTACTTTTGATACTAGGATCATTGAAACTCTCTGTACCAGCCTAAGGCAATTCACCAACAATCGTTTGGCGGAGTTCAGAGGAATGGCATACCCGAACTAGAATGGATGATGTGGACTACCTTGTCGAAGACAGCGCAATGGATGATTTTTGCTTATCATCGGAAATGAATGGGACTCATGGTAAGTCTACCTTTGAAGATGATCCTGGACAGCAACTGCTGAGAAGGGCAGCCCATGGGAAATTGGCACGATGGGGTGCAATCTGGGAACAAAATGCAAATGCTGGGAATGTTCCAACCATCATATCTACCTGAGATTCAGATCTGGTTAGACACGGGATACTTCAGACTCACATGTTTGAGAAGAAGAGTTGCAGCACAAATCGACGAGATAACATTGTGAGACTCTCGGGAGATGAACTACGATAGCAAGCTTCAAAACATGAGCTGGTTCTGCTACATACATGTGAACATGTTTCCCAAGACAAGCATGACCACATAGAAGTCTTACAACGAAGCACTACTAAGATCTGATTGGGAACCATCATTGCGGAGAGCGAAGTCTTGCGCATGTACCTTTGGGTCCTTAAGGATTAGCACCTAAGAACTTCTTTTCCATGAACAAATCAGCCAGTGGCTTGGTGTGCTAGGGAAATGTATGGAGTGGAGGTAATTAATCTACCAAAGCATAGAATACTTCGCACGTATGCATGACTGATTTGGGATTATTCCAGGGGAAACAGAACAAACCTTTCTCAAATTGATGGTGGCAACTTACACCTAATGCATGTGAACTTAGAGAAAGTCACTTCTTTCACCAAACATATACCTCATGAGCGGAACACGAAGGAAATGCTTGCAAAGTTTCAACACTAGCTCAATGTTCAACATGAATCATGGGGGAGACAAAATACCGCTGATGATCTCAATAGCAACTCATCAGAATTTCCATATCACTGGACTTCCACCATCATGTGAACACGGTGATAGCATTGGTCAGACCAAAAGATGTAATCGTGTATGCTCGAGGGATCAACCACGAGTAAGACAACATTACGAACATCGTCGGTTCTGATTTGACTTGAGGATAGCCCATACTCAAGTCAAAGTTTTGACAAGGCAATGGATCCAACAACTAATCAGAGGACCAATCGATGGAGATATCATCTTTCTTCAACAAACACACTAACACAAGGATATCCCTTTGGAGATGGACTAAGCGGGACAAGCTTCCATCTTCCAACTCTCCAAGTTGTTGTCTAGCTCAACCAACTAGCTCAGGGATATCCAACATAGATTCTTGGAGAAGGGGTGGTTTATAAGAAAACCAATTTGATCACGAGCTCAACATAGCGGCCAGGTGAAAACCTGGTAATACTTTCGAGAAGATATTCGGAAAATCACGAACCACCGATATGTTACTATGCTCGAGAACAATCTTGCTTTTCAGGGCAAGATGATATGATTAAAAGGGTGAGGGATTGAGACAATCCTAACTCATTGATCGAAAAGTGCACCAGAATAAGGACTAGGTAGCACGATCTATCTTAGAAGGATGATTCAATAACCAACATGCTAAGAATGAAATGATTGTCCTTTAACTACAAAGCAACACAGTTGCTAGGAGTATTGATTTCACACACTATAGTTCACTTGTCGGTATCCGGTTATAACAACATAGGGACCGAGGAATGAACAATGATGGCGAAGAGTATCACTACGTCAAGAATTCATAAGTTGGTGTGCAATTCCTATGATATTCTTGACAAAAGAGGGTAATACTCCAGGTAGAACAGAACAAAAGCTAGATTGGCATTTTGATCTGCGGAACACAACTGCTTTAACCAGCCCAAGAAATGGACGAGGTACTGGAGTTTGTTTCTCCTAGTCATTCCAGAATAGAATGGCTTGACAGACCACAAGAATAATAGGCATCATTGAACGAATGCACGCATACTCTTGACTATCAATTGATATCCGAAGGTCAGGAAACAACTAAAGAGGGACAACTCAAAGGAACATATAACTTTCTGAGTTGTGGATGCATAGATTAACATGTCGAACGAGTTCAACATAATTCTTCCGAATAACCCATGCAGAAAGGTAGAATTGGCAAAGTCACAACATAGAATCAAGAACTCATCAAGAGCACTCTAGTTGTGATCTTTTGGTTCCGCGGGGAACTTCTGCCATAAGCAGTTCATGATATTTGGAAGAAGGATATACCATGAACCTCGAGGACTATCGCAAAGATTACTAATATCCTAAAGGTACGAGCAACACTATCAACACGAGGTAAGTAGAGTGGATCTTGGGTCAAGAACCCAGGAGTAGAATACCTACTACTAAATGGCATCACGGGATGCTCTCGAGAATGGTGGCCAGAATCATCACATCGGGAACACAAAACATGGCTAGATTACTAGGTGACTCCCTAAAACTCCTAGGGTCATAATAATAGCCCCAACATATATACCGACCCAACAGAGTACCTCAACTCACCGATTAGTGCGATTAATCTGGCCCAAATGGACATCAGGAACATGGAAAGGATTTGCAAATGCACCAGACTGTTTTAGAAACTTGGGATGACTCGGACGGCATAACGGTTGTAAATTCTCAGAAAAAGATTTGAAACATTCACGAGGATTTGCATAGTCACTTAACAACATCATATCAAGGTTCTGGTTCAACTAACAACATACTAAAAGTAGTAGACACTGAACTGAGGCCTGGAACCAACAATCCTAAGATTCTACGGATTAGCAACACGTGATCCTGATAGAAAGCTGAGAAGCCTAGTTCTTAAACCCCGTAGAAAAGAAGAGGATGACTCAGATCAAAAGGCATAAGGTAAAGGAGTAAAAAGAGCCTTGCGTTCCTGTAACATCCCAAATTTTCAATTTGGAATGTTATACATTAGATCATCTATGCATATCATATTTTATTTTGCATTTGGTTGATCCTAGAAATCCTAAGCAACTCATGGACCCACGGAGAGAGTTGGGGGTTTCGTTATTTTCATATTTGAGTTTTCTCAAATTTTGATAATAGGATCATTTGATTTTATTATTTTATCATCAATTATTTCTATTACAAAAATATGAGAGAGGGAATAAAATGACTTTCCCAAAATAAAGAAATATTGAGGATCAAATAATAAAATCAAAAAAGATTTTATTTTGGAGTTTTTTGGTGTTTTATTTGAATTTAGGAAAAATGTGCGTTTTTCAAAATTGCATTTAGGTCCCAAATAAATGTTCACCTTGTGCGGCTTGATTTTAGAAGCCCGTGAAAATTTATTTCGGAATTTTTGGAGTCCGTTTAGTATTTCTTTTTTTTCTTCTGCGCGTTAAAAAAACGAACCGACCTACGGGCCGTGTCCGGCTAGGACTCCGGCCCGAGGTGGCTTTATAAGCCGGCCTAGCCCCGGGGGAACCATAGGCCCGAGCCGCCCCAGCCGCCCGACCCCGCCGCTGCCGTGC
>NC_041384.1:450131915-450152645 GCF_002162155.2 Triticum dicoccoides
CGCCCCGCTAGAGCCGCCGCCCCGCCCGCACGCTCGCCGAGGTTCGCCGCTGCCTCAAAATCCGTGCCCGGTTTTTTTAGAAAACCGATCGGTTTTCCATCGGTTTTTTCGTCGTTTTTTTAGATTCAGTTATTTTTAAATAGATCAGTTTTTCCAGTTTATTTAAATAGCGAGCGTTCGTCCGTTCGTTCGTTCTAGCGAACGTTCGTCGTTTTTCTTTTTCTCGGATTAAATTTGCGATTTTTCTGATCGCGATTCCTAATCCGATTTTTGTTTTAGTATAACTTTTCGCTCGTTTATCGGAATCAGGCGATTCAAGCGCCTGGAGTTTCGTCTCGAAACCCTCTATCCGTTTAACCAACTTAAACAAGATTTTGCTACTATAAAATTTGCCCTAGATCCAGATTAGTAGAATGAAGTTGTTTTCTTTCACCGTTTGACTTTCGTTGCTTCGTTCGATTTGATTCTTTTTGCCAACCGAAGTTCTTAAGTTGAACCTTCTAGTTAGATCTCTTACTTGAGTTTTACCCATGCATTAGATGAGTACTTATTGTATGCTTGTTTGTTTGTCTGCGATAGAATACCCGGAGTGCGCCGCTTGTTACTTCGAATCGCTAGGTTTCCCAGATCATCAGCAAGGCAAGTAACACTTTGATCATACCTTTCCTACTACCCAGTTTTATTGCATTAGATCAATCCTCACACATTGCATGATTAGGATCTAATTAAATTGTGGGATGGGAAGTAGTTGAGGTAGTACCTATTACCTGTTTATTATCAAACCTTTGGGAGTTACTTCTACGTTTGCTTATTATGCCATGCTATGCTAGTAGACGTGGATTGGGTGAGTGATATCCATGACAGATGCGAGTTTGGTTAATTAATGATTTATCTAAGGTGGCAACTTAAACACACATCTGGGTGGATTGAGGCACCTGGGTATTCCAGGACTTGCCTGTTTTCTTTTGGACCGCCACCCAGGCTCAAAGGGATCATGAGATTATTCATGCTAGAAACTTCCGTGTGCAGCCACAAGCTATTATGGGCTCTAGCATAGTTGACTAAGTCGTGCGAACTCTTACAGTGGTAGACTAGCAGATGTAGGGGATGTAGGTGGTACGGTCTACCCGATCGTAAGGTGCTAGCGCTTCTGAAAGACTATGTCTCGGTCATCCGTCTTCTCAAACACCTTGTAGTGCGAGAAACCAAACGGAGGCGATCGAGTCTTATGGGGAAAAGTACGCAAACCTCTGCAGAGTGTAATAAACTAATCATGATTAGCAATGTCCCCGGTTATGGACATCTTGAGTATCTAGTACCTGGATTTTTATGTGAATCTCAACATGTTACTCTAAATTAATTTTGTTGGGTTTTGCTTAATGATGATGCTTAATTGGGATTGAGAATGCTGTCAACCATTCTCAATGTTTAACAACTACCATGATAGATAAATAAATTTTATTCCTTTGAAGTAGGGGAAAATTGGCTTTACGCAAAACTGTAACCATAGAGCTTTCCACCAGCCAAATATGCATATAGTATAGCTGTTTCATTCCATTACTCTCTAAGTGTTACATTGCCAGCATATTCCATGTGCTGACCCGTTTCGGGCTGCAACGTTAATGTTGCAGACTTTTCAGACGACGATTAAGGAGTTTTTAGGTCGTGGTTCTATACTCAGTGATGCCGTTGGAGTTGATGGACTCACTTATCTTCCAAGCCTTCCGCTTTTATCGTATTTAGATGGCCTTACGCCATATTTATTGTAATAAGTTCTCTTTTGAGACACTCGATGTAATAAGTGTGTGATTGCTACTCTGTTATAAATCCTCCGAGTACTGTGTGGTGTCAGCATTACAGATCCAGGGATGACACCGGAGCACAGAGATCATATTGTTTGAGGTCTGGTCGCTACAGAGATGGTATCAGAGCCCATGCTGACTGTAGGACACGACCACTAAGCTCAAAGACCTAGATCACTTTTCACTCTCTTCTCTTCTGACTTCTCATCTTTTCTACTCTTTAGGATGGCGGATGCAAGGAACAAGTTCACGCAACCGGATGAAGATACACCCTTTGGACGTCACTTGAAGGAAGTCACTAGATACCTGAATATAGGAGTAACAAGCTTCACCGGAACCTACAACGCCACTTTACCTGAAGAAGAGCGCTGGATGATTCAAGTTCAAGTTCCAGGAAGGACGTTCATGCCAGTCACTGAGCCCATAGAGTTTTCTTTTGATGCACCAACTTGGAGTCTAGGAAAGAGCACGGCAGCTCACATCGCCATGGGACGCATTGGATAAGTCTACCGCAAGCATCTCAAGGATACTATCTACCAGATTTGTGGGTGCCGAGATGAGCACTGGGAGTTGATCAGCACCAGGAAGGATAGATCAATCGCAGCTTTTATCCAGGAGTTAAACCAGCACATTTGATGACAGGAGAACCAGATGTGTGCCGACATGATAGATCTGAAGAAGGCTAAGACTAGAATCAAGGAACTGGAGGAAGAACTCAAGGCTACACGTGAAGATTATGAAGAGGAAATTAAAGTATTGGTGGAGAAGAATGATGACTGATCAAGAAGATTGGAATATTTATGGAAGGCCCTACACGAGTGGAGGAAGATGAAGAACCCAAGGAGATTAGCCCGGAAGACTACATCATCATCGACGACACCGACTTAGATCCAGATACTAGCAATGATGACTATGTTGATGAAGCTAGAGCTGATATCATGGAGTCTGCAACCGAAGAATATTAGTATTAGACCACCTCATCAGTAGTAGTAGCCCACCATGTAAATATAATAGTCCAAGCACTTTTGCAATAGATAGATCGATTGTATGCCCTTGTTTGATTGAATGAAGTGAATTGTTTGTTTTTGCCTCATGTGCATATGGGTAGTGTTTTCTCTTTAGACCCCCTCTATTCTTACATCTCATCTTTTCTAAACCCCTCAGATGCCTCCGAGACATGACCCCGGATTTGCCTTTTCACCGGAGCTCACCCAGTTGATCCAGCAGCAGAACACATTGATGCAATTGCTAGTCCAGAATCAGAATCAGGGGAACAACAACAACAACCCACCACCACCACCACCTGTTGACCACTTAGCCCGTTTTCTTAGGCTGAATCTGCCGATATTTTCCAGTAGCACCGAGCCGATAGTAGCAGATGATTGGCTCCGCAAGACAGCTAGGCAGTTGACCACAGCAGGATGCACAGATGCGGAGAAGGTGAAGTTTGCCGCACATCAATTTGAAGGACCCGCAGCATCATGGTGGGAGAATTTCACAGCCACTTTCCCTGTCGACACTGTAACATGGGACCAGTTTCAGCAGGCTTTTCGTACTGCCCATGTTTCAGCAGGAGCTATGGCCATGAAGAAGAGTGAGTTTTGCAACTTGCGCCAAGGAGGACGGACAGTTGGCCAGTATGTGGAGGACTTTAGTAAGTTAGCACGTTATGCACCAGATGACGTCGCTACGGATGCAGCTAAGCAGGAGAAGTTTCTGGAAGGACTGAATGATGAGTTGAGCATGCAGTTGATGGTAGCCACCTTCAACAACTACTAGGAGTTGGTAGATTGTGCTCTTATGATTGAAGGGAAGCAGCAGCAAATTGAGAATCGCAAGAGGAAGTATGGACAAGGAAAGTACACTTCAGGAGCTCAGCAGAAGCCACATTTTACCCCTAGACCGGGAGGACATTTTCAGCATACCCATGGTGGAGGTAGCTCACACAATCACAATGGCACCAAGAATGGTAATGGCAATGGAGGAAGCAACAGCCAGAATCGCACCAACCCATCAATCCCAGCCAAGAAGGACCTGAGCCAAGTCACTTGCTTTAAGTGTCAGAAGACCGGACACTATGCCAATGAATGTCTTGAAGGCCAAAATGGCAATGGAAGTTCTGGGAAGAAGCCGAACCCTTTCAACAGGGGACAGGTGAACCACGTTAGCATGGAGGAGGTTGAAGCTCAGCCTGATGTAGTAATAGGTAAGTTTTTGGTTAAGTCATTTACTGCACTCGTTCTTTTGATACTGGTGCATCGCATTCATATATCTCAAGGGGATTTGTGGATAAGTATAACCTATCAACCCAAGCCCTTAGGTCACCCATGTTAGTAACCTCGCCTGGAGCAGAATATATGGCTAGTCTATCGTGTGATCGGTTACCATTAAGGATTGGTAACTATGTTTTTCCCTCAGACCTAATAGTATTGGAATCCCAAGGATTGGATGTGATATTAGGCATCGATTGGTTATCAAAGTATGAAGGGAATATTGAATGTGCTAGTAAGTCAATTTTGCTTACCACCCCAGAAGGGAGAAGGATCAAGTATGTATCCCGGCATGTGCCAAAGAGGACTCGAGTAAATTGCCTAACAGGAGTTGTGCAGGAGGAAGTACCAGTGGTAAGGGATTTCCCTGAAGTATTTCCAGAGGAGTTGCCAGGCATGCCACTGGATAGAGATATTGAGTTTTTGATTGAGCTATTGCCAGGCACAGGGCCAATATCAAAGAGATCATATAGGATGCCAGCAAAGGATTTGGTGGAAATTAAGAAGAAGATTAAGGAGTTACTGGATAAGGGATATATTCTCCCAAGTTCTTCACCTTGGGGATCACCAGTACTTCTAGTGGAGAAGAAGGATGGATCGTTAAGGATGGTTGTTGATTATCGAGGATTGAATGAAGTAACGATCAAGAACAAGTACCCACTACCGATGATCAATGAGCTGTTCGATCGATTGCAAGGAGCTAAGGTATTTTCCAAGATCGATCTGCGATCAGGATACCACCAGTTGAAGATTCGAGAACAGGATATTCCGAAGACAGCTTTTACCACCAGGTATGGGCTGTACGAGTATACCGTTATGTCATTTGGTCTGACTAACGCACCTGCCTATTTTATGAACATGATGAACAAAGTGTTTATGGAGTTTCTGGATAAGTTCGTCGTGGTGTTCATTGATGATATCCTGGTTTACTCAAAGAATGAAGAGGAACATAAGGAACATTTGCGTTTGGTACTTGGAAAGCTCAGAGAACATCAATTATATGCCAAGTTCAGCAAATGTGAGTTTTGGTTGAAGGAAGTAGGATTCCTCGGACACGTTATATCTGGAGAAGGTATAGCAGTTGATCCCACTAAAGTTGATACCGTGACCAAGTGGGAAGCACCAACTACCGTTGGGGAGATCCGGAGTTTTCTTGGACTCGCAGGGTACTACCGGAGATTTATTGAGAATTTCTCAAAGATTGCGAAGCCTATGACTGAGTTGTTAAAGAAAGATACCAAGTTCATATGGATGGAGGAATGTGAGGCTAGTTTCCAAGAGTTGAAGAAACGTTTGGCTAACTCACCAGTGTTGATTTTGCCAGACCAGACTAAAGATTATGAGGTGTATTGCGACGCTTCACGTCGAGGACTTGGAGCAGTGCTTATGCAGGAAGGGAGAGTTGTTTCATATGCCTCAAGACAACTGAAGCCTCATGAGTTGAATTATGCCACGCATGATTTGGAGTTAGCAGTCGTAGTGCATGCTTTGAAAACATGGAGGCATTTCCTCATTGGAAACCATTGTGAGGTGTACACGGATCATAAGAGTTTGAAGTACATTTTCACACAGAAGGAGTTGAATCTCAGGCAAAGGAGATGGTTGGAGCTCATCAAGGATTATGATATGAAATTGCATTACCATTCCGGAAAGGCTAATGTAGTAGCTGACGCCTTAAGCCGTAAGAGTCATGTCAATACGTTAATGACGGGAGAAATACCCAAGTAGTTAGCAGAAAATCTTCGTGAACTATGTTTGGAAATAGTTCCGAGAGGCTATGTAGCCGCATTGGAGATTCAGTCAACTTTGATGGATAGAATCAGAGAAGCTCAAAGGACTGATAAAGAGATTGCCGCTATAAAGGAGAAACTTAGTAAAGGAAAAGCTAAAGGATTTCGTGAGGATGAGCACGACACCCTATGGTTTGAAGACCGTGTTTACGTGCCCAATGACCCGGAGATCAGGAAGTTGATTTTGTAAGAGGCACACGATTCACCATATTCAATTCACCCAGGAAGTACCAAGATGTATTTGGATTTGAAGGATATTTTCTGGTGGACCGGAATGAAGAAGGATATTGCGGAGTACATATCAGTTAGTGATGTATGCCAAAGAGTAAAGGCAGAGCATCAGAAGCCAGCAGGGTTGTTACAACCATTGCTGATACCCGAATGGAAGTGGGATAAGCTAGGCATGGATTTTATCACAGGATTACCCAGGACTCGTTCAGGCTATGACTCAATTTGGGTTGTAGTTGATCGATTGACGAAAGTAGCTCATTTCATCCCGGTAAAGACCACTTACAACAGTGCTAAGTTGGCAAAGATATACATGACCAGGATCGTATGTTTGCATGGAGTTCCAAGGAGTATCGTGTCAGATAGAGGAACCCAGTTTACCTCAAAGTTCTGGAAGCAGTTGCACGAAACCTTGGGAACCAGGCTAGAATTCAGTACAGCTTTTCATCCACAGACAGATGGACAGACCGAGAGAGTCAATCAAATTTTGGAGGATATGCTGAGAGCTTGTGCGCTAGATTATGGATCTAGTTGGGACGACAATTTGCCATATGCAGAGTTCTCTTACAACAACAGTTACCAAACCAGTTTGAAGATGGCCCCTTTCGAAGCTTTGTATGGAAGGAGGTGCAGGATACCGTTGTCATGGGACGAAGTTGGAGACCGCCAGTTGTTTGGTCCTGACTTGATTAAAGAGTCTGAACACAAGGTGAAGTTGATTCGCGATAGGCTCAGGATAGCCCAGTCCAGGCAGAAAAGTTATGCAGATTCTAAACGCAAGGAGACAGTTTACGAAGTCGGAGATAGAGCTTATCTTCGAGTATCTCCACTTCGGGGAACAAAGCATTTTGGAGTTAAAGGGAAGTTAGCGCCATGATTTGTAGGACCATATCGAGTTTTGGAGCGTATGGGAGAAGTGGCCTACAATTTGGAGTTGCCTGAAGGATTGTCAGGAGTTCATGATGTGTTCCATGTTTCTTAGTTAAAGAAGTGCCACGCGGAGATGGCTGACATACCTTTGAGAGACACAGTGCCATTGGAAACTATTCAGTTGGATAACAATTTGACCTATGAGGAGAAACCATCTAAGATTGTCGAGTTTGCCAGCCGAGTTACTCGCAGCAAGGTTATCAAGTTTTGCAAGGTTCAGTGGAGCCACCACACGGAGGATGAAGCCACCTGGGAATGAGAGGAAGATTTTCTCAAGGACCACCCTCACCTATTTTCTAGCCAACCCGAATCTCGAGGGCGAGATTCATCTTAAGGGGGGTAGGTTTGTAACATCCCAAATTTTCAATTTGGAATGTTATACATTAGATCATCTATGCATATCATATTTTATTTTGCATTTTGGTTGATCCTAGAAATCCTAAGCAACTCAAGGACCCACGGAGAGAGTTGGGGGTTTTGTTATTTTCATATTTGAGTTTTCTCAAATTTTGAGAATAGGATCATTTGATTTTATTTATTTTATCATCAATTATTTCTATTACAAAAATATGAGAGAGTGAATAAAATGAATTTCCCAAAATAAAGAAATATTGAGGATCAAATAATAAAATCAAATAAGATTTTATTTCGGAGTTTTTCGGTGTTTTATTTGAATTTAGGAAAAATGTGCGTTTTTCAATATTGCATTTAGGTCCCAAATAAATGTTCACCTTGTGCGGCCTGATTTTAGAAGCCCGTGAAAATTTATTTCGGAATTTTTGGAGTCCGTTTAGTATTTATTTTTTTCTACACGTTAAAAAAACGAACCGACCTACGGGCCGTGTCCGGCTAGGACTCCGACCCGAGGTGGCTTTATAAGCCGGCCCAGCCCCGGGGGAACCCTAGCCCCGAGCCGCCCCAACCGCCCGACCCCGCCCCGCCGCGCCGCTCGCCGCCCGCCGCCGCCGCCCACGCGCCGCCCCGCCCGCACGCTCGCCGAGGTTCGCCGCCGCCTCGAAATCCGTGCCCGATTTTTTTAGAAAACCGATCGGTTTTCCGTCGGTTTTTTTAGATTCAGTTTTTTAAAATAGATCGGTTTTTCCGGTTTATTTAAATAGCGAGCGTTCGTCCATTTGTTTGTTCTAGCGAAAATCCGAGAATTTTTCTGATCGCGATTCCTGATCCGATTTTTGTTTTAGTATAACTTTTCGCTCGTTTATCGGAATTAGGTGATTCAAGCGCCTAGAGTTTCATCTCGAAACCCTCTATCCATTTAACCAACTTAAACAAGATTTTTCTACTATAAAATTTGCCCTAGATCCATATTAGTAGAACAAAGTTATTTTCTTTCGCCGTTTGACTTTCGTTGCTTCGTTCGATTTGATTCTTTTTGCCAACCGGAGTTCTTAAGTTGAACCTTCTGGTTAGATCTCTTATTTGAGTTTTACCCGTGCATTAGATGAGTACTTATTGTATGCTTGTTTGTTTGTCTGTGATAGAATACCCGAAGTGCGCCGCTTGTTACTTCAAATCGCTAGGTTTCCCGGATCATCAGCAAGGCAAGTAACACTTTGATCATACCTTTCCTACTACCCAGTTTTATTGCATTAGATCAATCCTCACACATTGCATGATTAGGATCTAATTAAATTGTGGGATGGGAAGTAGTTGAGGTAGTACCTATTACCTGTTTATTATCAAACCTTTGGGAGTTACTTCTACGTTTGCTTATTATGCCATGCTATGCTAGTAGACGTGGATTGGGTGAGTGATATCCATGACAGATGTGAGTTTGGTTAATAAATGGTTTATCTAAGGTGGCAACTTAAACACACATCTAGGTGGATTGAGGCACATGGGTATTCCAGGACTTGCCTGTTTTCCTTTGGACTGCCACCCAACCTCATAGGGATCATGAGATTATTCATGCTAGAAACTTCCGTGTGCAGCCACAAGCTATTATGGGCTCTATCATAGTTCACTAAGTCGTGCGAACTCTTACAGTGGTAGACTAGCAGATGTAGGGGATGTAGGTGGTACGGTCTACCCGATCGTAAGGTGCTAGCGCTTCTAAAAGACTATGTCTCGGTCATCCGTCTTCTCAAACACCTTGTAGTGCGAGAAACCAAATAGAGGCGATCGAGTCTTGTGGGGAAAAGTGCACAAACCTCTGTAGAGTGTAATAAAACTAATCATGATTAGCTGTGTCCCCGGTTATGGACATCTTGAGTATCTAGTACCTGGATTTTCATGTGAATCTCAACATGTTACTATAAATTAATTTTGTTGGGTTTTGCTTAATGATGATGCTTAATTGGGATTGAGAATGATGTCAACCATTCTCAATGTTTAACAACTACCATGATAGATAAATAAATTTTATTCCTTTGAAGTAGGGAAAAAATGGCTTTACGCAAAACTGTAACCATAGAGCTTTCCACCAGCCAAATATGCATATAGTATAGTTGTTTCATTCCATTACTCTCTATGTGTTACATTGCGAGCATATTCCATGTTCTGACCCATTTTGGGCTGCAACGTTAATGTTGCAGACTTTTCAGACGACGATTAAGGAGTTTTTAGGTCGTGGTCCTATACTTAGTGATGCCATTGGCGTTGATGGACTCACTTATCTTCCAAGCCTTCTGCTGTTATCGTATTTAGATGGCCTTAAGCCATATTTATTGTAATAAGTTCTCTTTTGAGACACTCGATGTAATAAGTGTGTGATTGCTACTCTGTTATAAATCCTCCGAGTACTGTATGGTGTCAGCATTACTGATCCAGGGATGACACCGGAGCACAGAGATCAGACTGTTTGAGGTCTGGTCGCTACAGTTCCCTTCCACAATCAATTCCCCTACATAACTAAAGCATTTCTAGACTCAACTTCGACTAGTTTGGCTTGGTAATCCTACAGGCAGTCAGGCTCTGATACCAAAGCTGTCAGGACCCCGATTCTAAGTCACACCGATCTAGCCTATAACACCTCATATCACTTTGCGGCCTCACGCACGGTATTCCCACGGGTGTCGCCTTACCATGGCCCGGGACCGTTTGCGCCTTTTGGCTCACGTATATGATAGTGTTGCTAGCATCCATATGACAGAGAACCCGGGCCGACATGACTAGTCGTGAACCCAAAGTGACACTAACTTATGGGGACAGGCATACATGGATCAACATCGAGCATGTCGGTCAGCAACGTGTGAATCCGGGCTATAGCACTGGGCTCACAGGACTCCGGGAACCCGGGCTGTAGCAGGCTAGGCAGGACTCCGGATGTCACCGCGTGACATTTCCCCAAAGGGATAAACACAGGAACGAAGTGAATCACATGCCGGCCAGTCAAGTGTTCCGGAGCAGTAGTGCTGGGCTAGCAGGACTCCGGTAAACCGAGCTGTAGCAGACTACCAAGGCTCAGTGGAAACACCAGACTACATTTCCCCATAAGAGGGGCTACCAAGGATAAACAACTAGATTGTCGGATCCCACACATACCAAGCTTTTCAATAACATACATACAATATGCTCGATATGTACAAATACAACATGACATCACAACAAAACACTACGATTCAAAGTATTTATTCATTAGGCTCCGAAGAGCCAGATATTACAAACATGGGTCTCATGACCCAACATTCAGAGCATACCAGACAAAGCACAGTTGGAAGCTTAACATGTCTGAGTACAGACATCTACAAATGAAAAAGGCTAAGAAGCCTGACTATCTACCAGATCCTGCCAAGGGCACAAAATCGTAGCTGAGGTAACAAGCTAAACGTCGAAGTCCACGTGGAACTACTAGCGAGACTGAAGTCTCTCTGCAAAAACATAAATTAAGCAAACATGAGTACAAATGTACCCAGCAAGACTTACATCAGAACTAGCTACATATGCATCAGTATCAACAAAGGGGGTAGTGGAGTTTAACTGCAGCAAGCCAGCTTTGACTCGGTGGCTATCTTGAACTACGATTGAAAGTAACTCTTTTGAGGTGGCGCACACGAGTCCACATATTCACCATATCAATACACCACTATGGATCCGCTCCCGTCTCCCTACGAGAACGCCATCCATAACACTCACGCTTATCTTGCGCATTTTAGAGTATCCACTTTCACTTGTCTATGAACTATTATAGGCAACCCAGAAGTCCTTTACCGCGGACACGGCTATTCTAATAGATCATTTATAACCTTGCAGGGGTGTACTTCTTCACACACGCTCTCGCCACTTACCACCATGTACAAGTTGTGTATATCGGCAACCTTCAAGCGGAAGCCTGGCGAGGGAGTCGGCCACGACCTGACTAACCACACAAGTCTCTAGTCCAGGTTTATCGCCTATTGGGGTTCCATCCGCGAGGAGATCCGGCCGGAGTTTCGCTCACAGCCCCAAACGATGTGTGCAGGGTTCCCGAGACACCAAACGGGCGCCCGGTACACCGTTCCATGGTGTATCTACCGCATCATAGCCCATCCCTAGGGTCAGCGCTATGCACGGCCACCAACACATATCCTGCAAACACCCGAAACTAGTTGCAACTCCTGGACAGAGATCAAGGCGGTTAAGAAGTCGAGAGGGTCAATTAAGGATCCCAATGTGTGGTAGTAGTTGTTCATGGATCACAAACACAGAACTCAGTTCCTGAGGACGGCTTCAATGAGACAACCCACCATGTGCTCCTACATGGCCTCTCACCGCTACCTTTACCAAATCGTATTCACACACTTAGCTCACACACAGTAGGACATGTTCATCACCATTCCAATTCATTCCCGATGAATCAAACCCGACTCAACTCTAAGTAGTAGCAGGCACGACAAACAAGCATGAATGAGTAGGCAAATCAGGGCTCAAACAACTCCTACTCATGCTAGTGGGTTTCATCTATTTACTGTGGCAATGACAGGTCATGCAGAGGAAAAGGGGTTCAGCTACCGCAGCATGTAACAGTTGAATCGATGTTGTCCTAATGTAGTAAAGAGAGCAAGAGCGAGAGAGTGGGATTGTATCAGAATGAACAAGGGGAGTTTTACTTGCCTGGCACTTCTGAAGATGATATAGCTCTTCATCGGTGTCACCGAACTCATCATCGGAACATACGTCTACCGAGGGGGAACAACCACCGGCAAACACCGAAAGAACACAATCAATGCAATGCACAATATGATGCATGATCATGACATGTCAATATGCTGTGATTTGAGCTAACAGAGCTAAGAATAGAAGGGTTTGAGTTGGTTTGAACCAAAGGTTCAAATTCAAACTAAGAACTTATAAGGTGCATTATCATGTTTTAATCTAAACAGCAAGGTTAAGTTGTTTAAACATGCATGAAACCAGTACATATGGATAGATTGGATTTTCCTGATCATTTTTCATATATAATTCATTTGATTTGGAGCTACGGTTGATTTACTATGAATTTTAGAAGTTTTTACTATTTTCTAGAATTTTCTGAATTATTCAAAAATCCAGAAAATCACTTACTGCGTCAGCATGACGTCAGCAGGTCAACTGGGTCGGCCAGGTCAAACCTGACCTGTGGGACCCATACGTCAGTGTCTCAAGCTGGTTTGGCTGGATGACAGGTGGGACCGGTCAATGTTCACTTGAGCAAAGTCAAAGCTGACATGTGGGGCCACCGTGATTAAGTTAAATCTAAGCAGGAATAAACCAGGGTTAATTAGTGTGTGGGCACCAAATGTCAGTGAGCTAGTGGATTAGTTAGCCCCGTCATTAGAGCGAATGACGGGTCCACGTCAGCGGCCGCCGGGGTTAGTCGTTTGTGACCTCATAGCGCGGCAGCGGCTCGCCGGACGGGCGATTCTGGCCACGAGAGCTCGCGCTCTTAGGCTCTACGGAACCAGCGCGATGAGGTGCTTCAGATCATGGCCGTGCCTGTCCGTGGGGTGGTCCGTGGCGACGACAACCATGGCGACGGTGGGGGCCGGCGCTACAGGCGCGTTCCGGTGCAGGGCTGGAGTGCGAAATCGAGCACGAGGAAGGAGAGGAAACAGAGGGGAGCTCACGGTGGGTCGACGGGCGTGCTCTGCGGGCTCGCGGGAAGACGAACGGCGATGGGGTGTTGCCGGCGATCTTGGACGACCGGGGTGGAAGACGACATCGATGGCGGCGATTCGATGCGCTCCGGGTTGCGTGGCTCCGCGAGGACGATGCAGGCATCGAGGCAGAGCACTAGAGCACAACCATTGGGCGGGGGAGGGCTGATGGCCGCGGTGGATGGTGTCGGCGGCGACGAGCTCCGCTCAGTCGCGAGAAAGAGAGAGAAAGAGCAGAGAGGGGAGTGAGGTCCAGGGAGAGGAGGGGAAAGCAAGAGGGAGCGTTGGGCATCTCCGTGGCACGTCTGGAGGGGTCGGGGTCGTGCGGCTGAAGCAGGAGGTGGCAAGGCGCCGTCGGCGCACTCGCCACACACCTGTCTGTCCTCCTGGCAGGAGGAAGAAGACCACTCAGCCCCTGGTGGGCTGGGCCTCTTCTGCCAGGTAAGGCCCAGGTGAGGTTTCTGCCTTTTCATAATTTCTGTTCTGTTTTCTATTTTGTTTTTTGTGTTCTGATTTAGTTCAGGTACTAAACTATTTTTTAGCTTCTGAAAATAATCATGTGGCTATGTATAATATATTCAGAGCCACCCACCAATTTTCAGAATTATTGGATTAGTAAAATAATTATTATGAATATAATCTGATTCAAATACTATAGGATTTAACTCAAAGGCCCAAGATAAATACTTTTGAACCTCCAAAAATATTGGTTTGAATTTTATTCTTGCCAATATTTTTCAAAGCTGAAAAGGAACATTTCCTTGGAAACATTTGAAGCAATTTTTAATGTTGATCATTTTTAGAAATGATTTATGAGGCTCTCCAATTCCCCAATTCAAATTTAAAATAAATTTAGACATGATGCAGGGATGTAAGAAAAATCAAGCATGGGCTGCTCTGGGGCTGTGACATATGTATGCTATTGTTTGTTTGCGATAGAATTTCCGGAGTGTGAAGCGTGCTACTACGAGTCTCTAGGGTTTGCAGATCGTCAGCAAGGCAAGTAACACTTTGATCATACCCCTTTATTACCCAGTTTTTATGCATTAGTTTTAACCCTCAAACAATGCATGAATATGATCTGTTTAACTTATGGGTTCTGGGAAGTAGATGTTGAGGTACTACCTATTGTCCTTTTATTCAAACCCTGGGAGTTACTTCTATGTTATGCTTACTCTATGCTATGCTCATAGACGTGGTTTGGGTGAGTGATTCATGACGGTTGTGAGAATAATTGTTAACTAAAGATTTACTTAAGGTGGCTACATTAACACACATCTAGGTGGATTGTTTATGGGCACCTGGGGCAATCCAGTGTTGTCCAAGGAGATCCCGGGAATCCGTGTGATCATCCTATGGTCCGCCACCTAGGCTCAAAGGGATCATATTGTTATTCATGCCGGAAACTTCCGTGTGCAGCCACAAGCCATTATGGGCTTTGGCATAGTTGAGTATGTTGTGTGACCTGTTTCAGTGGTAAACTAGCAGATGTAGGGGATGTAGGTGGTACAGTTTGCCCGTCAAAAGGGCTAATGCTTCTGAAAGACTATGTCTCGGTCATCCGTTTCTCAAACGTCATGTCGTGCGAGAAATCAATGGAGGAGATCGAGTCTTGTGGGAAAAAGTGCGCAAACCTCTGCAGAGTGTACAAACTAATCTTGGTTAGCCGTGTCCCCGGTTATGGACATCTTGAGTATCTAGTACTTGAATTATTATGTTGATCTCATCACTTTACTCTAATTAATTTGTTGGGTTGATGATTACTTTAATTGGGATTGAGATGGGGTTTCCATTCTCAATGTTTTCAACAAACCTAGTAGTTAAGCAAAAATATATTCCTTTGCAGTAGGGAAAAATTGGCTTTACGAAAAAACATTAACCTTAGAGCCTCCACCAGCCATATATGCATATAGTTACGGTTGTTACATGTTCTTTGCTCTACAGTGTTATATTTTCCAGCATATTCCTTGTGCTGACCCATTTCGGGCTGCAACGTATTATGTTGCAGACTTTTCAGACGAAGAGTAAGGTGCGCTAGGACGTTATTGTGCACTCAGCTATGCCATTGGAGTTGAAGGACTTGCTTTATCTTCCAAGTCTTCCGCTGTTATCTTATTTAGATGGGCTTCAGCCATATTATTGTAATAGTTCTCTTTTGAGACATTCGATATAATAAGTGTGTGATTGCACTCTGTTATAAACCCATCAAGTACTGTGTGTGTCAGCATTACCGATCCAGGGATGACACTTATGCACAAAGATTTGACCGTCTGAGGTCGGATCGCTACAAGATGGTATCAGAGCACACGCTGACTGTAGGACGCGACCACTAAGATAAGCCATAGGTCACTCTTCTCTACTCACTTCTGACTCTTCTCCACTTTCTACTCTATAGATGGCGGACCCAAGGAACAAGTTTGCTCAACCGGATGAAGACACCCCTTTTGGACGACACTTGAAGGAAGCCACTAGATACCTGAACATCAGAATACCAACCTTCACCGGGACCTATACTGCCACTCTACCTGAAGAAGAGCGCTGGACCATTCGAGTTCATGTTCCAGGAAGGACATTCACACCAGTTACTGAGCCCATTGAGTTTTCCCTTGATGCACCAACCTGGAGTCTAGGGAAGAGCATGGCAGCTCACATCGCCATGGGACACATCGTTGAAGTTTGCCACAAGGATCTTAAGGACACCATCTACCAGATATGTGGATGCCGAGATGAGCAATGGGAGATGATCAGCGCCAGGAGGGACAAGTCCATTGCAGCCTTTATCCAGGAGTTAAACCAACACATTCGCCGTCAGGAGAACCAAATGTGCGCCAGCATGATAGATCTGAAGAAGGTGATCACTAGGAACATGGAGTTTGAAGAGGAACTCAAGTCTACACGTGATGGATATGAAGAGGAGATTGCAGTACTAGCGGAGAAGAATGAAGACCTAAAAAAGAAGCTAGGAATATTCATGGGATACCCTACGCCAGGAGGTGACGATCATCATGAAGACTACATCATCATCGACGACACCGACTCCGACCCCGACAGTGATGATGACTATGAAGACGAAGCTGGAGCAGATATCATGGAATCTTCTTCCGATCAAAATTTCTAGTCGGCCACAATACTATCAATAGTATCCCTCCATGTATATAGAATAGTCCGAGTATATTGTAACGATACTTAGATCGATTGTATGCCCTTGTTTGATTGAGTTTTGTGATATGAATGTGTTTGTCTCATGTGCATATGGGTAGTGCTTTATCTTTAGACCTCATTCTATTCTAATCTCTCCCCTGTAAACCCTTCAGATGCCTCCGACACGTGACCCCGGATTTGTCTTCCCACCGGAGCTCACTCAGTTGATCCAACAGTAGAATGCCTTGATGCAGCTACTAACAACAACAACAACAATGACTGGTGTCGGTGTCAAAACCGGCGGATCTCGGGTAGTGGGTCCCAAACTATGCGTCTAGGCCGGATGGTAACAGGAGGCAGGGAACACGATGGTTTACCCAGGTTTGGGCCCTCTTGATGGAGGTAAAACCTTACGTCCTGCTTGATTAATATTGATGATATGGGTAGTACAAGAGTAGATCTACCACGAGATCAAGGAGGCTAAACCCTAGAAGCTAGCCTATGGTATGATTGTTGTATATGGAGTTGATTGCCTACGGACTACAACCCTCTGGTTTATATAGACACCGGATAGGGTTAGGGTTGCATAGAGTCGGTTACAATGGTAGGACATCTTGAATATCCGCATCGCCAAGCTTGCCTTCCACGCCAAGGAAAGTCCCATCTGGACACGGGACGAAGTCTTCAATCTTGTATCTTCATAGTTCAGGAGTCCGGCTGAAGGTATAGTCCGGCCGCCCGAACACCCCCTAATCCAGGACTCCCTCAGTAGCCCCTGAACCAGGCTTCAATGACAACGAGTCTGGCATGCAAATTGTCTTCGGCATTACAAGGCGGGTTCCTCCTCCAAGTCCTTCATAGAAGATTGTAAACACCAAGAGTAGTGTCCGGCTCTCCAAAATAAGCTTCCACATATTGCCATAGAGAGAATAATATTAACACAAATCAAATATGCTGACGTATTCTGCAGTGCGTCATCACACTACAGCCAAGTGCTTCACTCGAATCATTTTCACTTTTCCACCTCAGCGTGTTTTGCGAGGCGGTTTCCTTGGCACGTCTTGTCAAAGCAGAGATCGTGTGCCCCCCTTTTACGGGATTCTCATCAATACGGACGTGGGTAACCCAATCGTGCTCGTTAGCATGTTTTCTTGATTAAAGGCGAGTCCCAAACGGTTACGGGGAGGGCTCCTGGTATTCAACCTCTTATAAAGAGACCAGGGCCTTACTCCTTTTCTCCAATCCCAAAACAAGTTCGCCCGTCGCCTCGAGTTCCAACACCCTAGGCTCTAGATTCCGGGCGCCTCAGACCTTCGATAATGTCTGGTTCCGACCTTCAAGGCCGATGGATGCCCTCCTCCGTCACGGAGGAGGACGTGCTAAAGTTGAGAGAGGCTAAGTTCTTGACCGCCGAAATTTCGCACAGGTTGCCTGCTCAAAGGCAGGCTATCCCCAGTCCCCAACCCGGTGAGAGCGTAGTGTTCGTGTCTCACTTCCTTTGGGGGTTAGGCTTCCTGATGGACCCCTTTGTGAGGGGACTGCTGTTTTATTGCGGGCTGAAGTTTCGCACAGGTTGCCTGCTCAAAGGCAGGCTATCCCCAGTCTCCAGCCCGGTGAGAGCATAGCGTTCGTGTCTCACTTCCTCCGGGGGTTAGGCTTCCTGATGGACCCCTTTGTGAGGGGACTGCTGTTTTATTACGGGCTGGAATTCCACGACTTAGCTCCGGAGTCCATCCTCCATATCTCCTTGTTTATCATTGTATGCGAAGCGTTCCTCCGTGTTACCCCTCACTTCGGATTATGGCTCAATACTTTCAAAGTGGAGCCGAAGATGATCAAGGGACGGCACGCAGAGTGCGGAGGCGCTGTTATAAGCAAAAATGTTGATGCTCCATGGCCCGAGGGCTCTTTTCAAGAGGAGCTAGGCTTGTGGCAACGAGAGTGGTTTTATATCACCGCTTCCCGGAGTACCAAGTGGGTGGCGCTTCCTGCCTTTTGCTCGGGTCCCCCACCACGGCTAGAGTCATGGGTTAATAGAGGGTTAGATTGGGGTTTGCCCAAAGACGTGCCCCTGTTACAGGGCCGAATTAAGGATCTCTTGGAAGGAGACCTCAGCTTGGTCAAGGTGACGCAGGTCATGCTGATTCGCCGAATATTGCCCGGCAAACGTCGCCCCTTCGCCTGTGGGAGTTTAATCCAGAGGCACCGCGAGCTCTCCAGAACTTTATGGTCGCAACGCCCACGGAGATGTATAGACTGTTCTTCGGATCACAAGAGATGTGTCCGGATTTAACCGAGGACGCAGGCCTAAGCTGCATTCGCCCGGATACTCAAGTAAGCAACCTTGTGCCCGGACCTTCTATCCGTATAATTGTCATAAACTTGCCCCTAAAAGAGCCGTCCTTTTAAACAGGAGTGGATAGCGAAGGCAAAGCTGATCAGGTGTCCGGATCCCCTTCCTGAAACCAGGCCGGATCCCGTGCTGGTCAGGATGCTGGAGATAAAGCCTTTGGAGGGGGAGGACAAGGAAGTTATGGCCTCCTCGAAGGAGGCTGCTCCGAAGGGAGGAACCGACAATTCCTCTCCTAAGGGGAAGAAGAGAGCCGCCTCTGACGACCCGGAAACCATGGCCTCAAAACGGGGGAGAAAATCCTCGTCAGAGGGTCCGACACCGAGGAGTTCCTCGGTCGGACTACGCCCTCAAGGGGATCAGCCCTCCAGCGAGCCGTAAGTGGAGAAAAGATTTTCCTTTTGAGGGATGAGGGAAGTCCTTGATTTATATTTGAGAAGATTAACCAAACCTTTATCTTGTAGCTCGGACCTCAGCCCTTCTCAGCAGAGCTCATCTTTGGGGGATCTCCTTCCGGAGATGATGGAGAGCGGGACGCCTCCCCCTGCCATGCCGCCTAGCGAGGCGGGCGACCCTGAGGTGTCGTCGCGGAGGGTTTCTCCAAATCCGGCAGGGGCGGAAGGTGGCTATGCGGCCCCCCGAGGTTCTCCGCGTCCGGCCTTCGAAAGAGGTCATGTGACGAGCCCGGCACCGTCTAGTGCTCGGCCGGAGGAGCTAAAGATTCTGCTGGGGCGAGCTTCTATCTCAGAGGAGCACCACGCATTGATGGGCACGGTGATTGAAAGGATTTCATCCGTAGAGAGCGGATTGTATGAGGCCGTCAAAAGTTTACTGACGGGTTTCGAGGTACATTACATAATGTATACTTTTGTCAGTTGCGCATGAGTAAGATGCGCCCTGTGTAGATAGTAGCCCCTGAGACTCTGCGCGTCATCAAGAAATGACGGCACGCGGAGGATCATAATCCCAGGTCTAAGATGTCGCCTTTGAATGTAGGCGGCTGGGTGTCCGGAATCGAGCCAAACTGACGATTTTGCCGAACTAAAGCGGAAACTGGACGTGGTAGATGCCGACATCACGCTTGTCAATAAGCGGCTTGATGAGGCTCAAGGTATGTAATTCCTCGGGCGGCATCAGGTAAGAACAGTTTTATGCCTGTGTCTTACGATCTGTGTGCTTGACGCAGATGGTGCGGCCGCCGTGGAGAGTCTTAGGGCAGAACTTGCCCGAGATAAAGAACAAGCCAGCGAAAGTGATGCGGCCACCAGGAAAGCCCTTGAAGAGATGAGAGCCGAACAGGCTGCTCATTGCCGAAGCAAGGAAGAGATGGCCGAGATGGCCAAAAAGTTAAAAAGCTCTACAGACCGTTGCAGACTTCTTGAAAAAGAAGACCAAGCAAAACATACGGAGTTAGAGAAGGCCGTTGCCAATGCCAAGGACGCGCTCTCTGTGATGAGAGCTGCGAAGGAGGAGCTATGTCAGGCCGAACAGATTGCGGCTGGAAAGCCCTTTATGCTGCGAAGGAAATTTTGTGATCCGAAGTTTGCTCCGTTGGACCGGATGTGGAGTGTGGAGGATATCTATCTGGACTTGGCAGCGAGTGCTGCTGATGCGACCGAACACTTTCGAGATCAGAAAGATCACGAAGTGGAAAACCTTTTCTGGTCGCAGTTTCACAATCCAAAGCATCCACTGGCAGTGGATGATCGTTTGGCTCAATGGGCCGAACTGAATAGGTTGTCTGGACTCGCCATGAAGTACGTCATGGGTCACCTGTGGTCGGGGAGATCGGAGCCGAAGAGTTATTTCAGCTTGGTGCAGCAATTCATTGACGCGGTGTCGCGTATAAATGCAATGAAGAGGTTAGCATGCATAGAGGGCGCTAGGATGGCTCTTGCCCGTGTTAAGACATACTGGGCAGAGATGGAGACCACCGTTGTTGCGTCCCGAGATTCGGACAAAAGCCGAGTACCCTCCGAGCACTATTTTCAGGAAGTTCTTGAAGGCGCTCGTGTAATAGAGACGCAGTGCCCGAAAGATGCTATGTTATGATAGCATATGTAATTATAAAGTAATATTTTGATAAATTGTAGTGGCCTTTTTTATACTTGTGCCTCCAAGTATTGGGAATACCTCTTGTGCGGCCGT
>NC_041384.1:450152957-450162199 GCF_002162155.2 Triticum dicoccoides
AAGATGGCAGCCGTTGGCTTCAACCCCCACGCACATAGTGCGGGGGTGCTCACAGAAGACGCATTTTCACACTTAACCCAACGTCTTGGTCCTACAAAGGAGCTGATAGCGCAGCGGGCCAGGCAACCGGACTATAATGCTTTAACACTTTCACTTAGCCATGGGAGTTTGACAGTGAGACTATTTAGGTAGCCCCTTGGTGGCAACTGCGCTCGTCCGAGTTCGGGGTGCGTATGTGCCTGACCGGGAAGCGGCCCTTCGTTAAAGCGGAGGAATCCGATAGATTCCGATAGGTCATCGAGTGGCTGACCAGTCTCACGCTACATCATGACAGTCAGTTTTCAGCTTTCTCTACTGAGGTGCTCGCCCGGCCGAACCGGGGCACAATCGCAGTAGTTCTCCTGGTGCTACCTTAGCCGATAGAGCGGAACGTAAGGTAGCCGAACTCAGGAGCCAGGAAACCCAATATTTGACCAAAGACATGATTCGGAGCTGATGCATATAATGCCAAAACTTGCGACGTTGAACAGTCCCTAAGGTGTTCGGTCTTTATGAGTGCGGGCGAAACAACACTCTTTATTAAAAAAGCCCCTAGTGTCCAGGTACGTGCAAAAATTCTGACGTGGCCACATGCCAAGACGCCAGCCTCCTCCTTGGTTATATCGGAAAGAAAAAACCAGGGGATGTGTAGCAACAAGAGACAGTAAAAAAGGTTTACGCAGGGTCTTAATCTAAAAATAATCCTTTGGGACGGGTCCCTACTGCACGTCTGCGCCTGTGTCTCCGTTGTGCCGTATCCTGGACGGGCGCCGCACGACGTTCATCTGTAAAAGAGAGGAACTGAGTTGAAAACGGGTCGTGCCGAAAAAGTTTAAAATAAGCAAAGTATAAAGTAAGATATAAAGTAAGATATATAAGATTGAGCTTTATTGTCTCTTATTGTATATGCGTGGAGCCCCTAGTGCGGGGGTATATGGCTTCTAGCCCTGCATCAATGATGATTTTGCACCGAACTCGTCTATCCGCGTTCGTGGTCTTGAATGACCTATTTCGAAGTTTTTTGGCCGGTGAGGCCGTTTTGCTGTGGGGCTGTCAAAGCGGCCGCACAGTCCTCCGCTTGGGGAGGCGCACTTTAGTGCTTCCCCTTCAAAGAGATGATGCCTCGTGGACCGGGCATCTTAAGCATAAGAGATGCATAATGTGGTATTGCGTTAAAGCGAGCGAAAGCTTCGCGTCCCAGTAGTGCTTGATAGCGACTTGAGAACGGGATGATATGGAAGGTCAGCTTTTTGCGGCGGAGGTTATCAGCAGAGCCGAATATGACTTTGAGCCGGAGAAAACCCATACAATGGGTGTCCGGACCAGGTATTACCCCTTGAAAGGAGGTTTTGCTGCGGCGGATTCTTGCTGGGTTTATCCCCATGTGCTGGATTGTATCCTGATATATCAGGTTTAGTCCACTACCGCCGTCCATAAGGACATTTGAAAACTGGAGTCCGCCAATTATTGGATCGAGTATCAAGGCAGTCCAGCCTACATTCTTGATATTCCTAGAATAATCTAGCTGGTCGAAGATGATCGGTTTTGACAACCAGTGGCAGGACCCTTTGGGGATGGGCCGTGTGGTGCGTACCTTTACGGGCGCCGCATGTTTTATTATGTGAAGTGAGTTCACTGTTTTTACTTCTTGTGGGAAGTTCTTTTGTTTCCTGGTGCTCTGCTTTTGGGGTTCGTCCTCGTCTTCGCTTGGTGTGTTGAGCCCCTTGTGTTCGGCATTGAGTCTGTCGGATTGTTTGAAAACCCAACAGTCTCTGTGGGTATGGTTAGTAGGCTTCCCGGGAGTACTGTGTATCTGACATATCCTGTCCAGGATTTTATTTAGGTTGGATGGATCGTCCCTGTTATCCTGGGGGGGCGATTTTTCCTGATTTTGCCGTGAGCCTTTGAATCCGGCATTGACTGCCGTGCTCTTCGGACTTTTGTCCTTAGTCCAGCGACGGTCCTTGTTGCGTCGCGGTTTTCCGTTTCTATCCCTAGTTTCGAATGTACTTGGGTCGTTGGGGCTGCACCTTGCCAACCAGCTGTCCTCCCCTGCACAAAAGTGGGTCATGAGGCTTGTTAGTGCGGCCATTGTTCTTGGCTTTTCTTGGCCGAGGTGTCTGGCGAGCCATTCGTCTCGGACGTTATGCCTGAAAGTTGCTAAGGCTTCAGCGTCCAGACAGTCGACTATCTGATTCTTTTTAGTGAGGAATCTATTCTAGAACTGTCGAGCTGATTCTCCGGGTTGTTGAGTTATGTGACTAAGATCGTCTGCATCCGGAGGGCGGACATAGGTCCCTTGAAAGTTTGCTCGGAAAGCATCCTCGAGCTCTTCCCAGCTTCCAATTGTGTTTCCGGAAGGCTTTTAAGCCAATGCCGGGTTGGCCCTTTAAGCTTAAGGGGTAGATATTTTATGGCGTGGAGATCATCTCCTCTAGCCATGTGTATGTGGAGGATATAATCCTCGATCCAAACTCCAGGGTCTGTTGTTCCATCATATGCCTCTATGTTTACAGGTTTGAATCCCTCTGGGAATTCATAGTCCAGGACCTCATCGGTGAAATATAGGGGGTGTGCGGCGCCCTGTATTTGGGTGTGCCGGATTCTGATGATGGCTTCATAGTGTTGCTTACGAGAGCTTGCTTTCTTGGCCCATAAATGGACCTGACTAGGCCATGATGCGAATCCTTAAGAGGGTCGCATGCCGATTTAGGTGTGGCGTCGCTTGCCGCTTTATGGGATCGTCTATCCGACCGTGTGGCTTTTTCATTTTTTGAATGCGAGGGCTCTAGGGCCTCTTCGTCGAATTCAGGCAGTAGCTTTATTTTCGGATAGCTTTTAGTGCGGCGACTGTCGCCGTACTTATCTGTGGAATTGATTACTTTGCTCCATCTAATTCAGAGTGCATCTTCCGCTGTTTTTAGCTTCCACTTCTGCTTTTTTAGGCTGCGTGCAGTTGCAACGAGCCTCTCGTGGAGATTCTTCTGCTCCATAGGTTTATTCGGCGTGAGGTCGTCCGGAATGCCGTTTTCGCCGGAGGAGGGATGTTCGGTTTCTCTATCCGTGTTGCCCTGTTTGGACGGTTGCTCTAAGGCCTGCTTGTCGTCTACCGGCTCGTCCTGCTCTATGGCTGGGTTTTTGTCGAGGCGGGGCTTGGGTAGGCGTTTACGCCAACACTTTGATTGCTTTTCGGGGGGTCGATCTCCTGTCCCATCCCCTTTCTCCTCATTGTCGCTTCCTTTAGGGGTGTCCACCATGTACACATCGTGAGATGAGGTGGCTGTCCAATGCCCTATGGGCGTTGGTTCGTCGGTAGCTCCTGCATCGTCATCCATGCTGTCGATGTCTCTGGAGTCGAAGTTGAGCACGTCGTTTGAATTGTCAATAGTGGCTACCAAGTGGGTGGTGGGTGGGCTTTGAATTTCTTCATCGTCCATATCCCATCCTCGCTGACCGTAGTTCGGCCAGGGCTCTCCTGATAAGGAAAGAGACTTGAGAGAGTTCAGGATATCGCCACAAGGAGAGTGCTGAAAGATGTCTGCGGCGGTGAACTCTATTATCGGCGCCCAATTGGATTCAATCGGCAGGGGCGCGGGGGGGTCGGAGTTCGGAAAGGAGTCCGGATCCTCGGAGTCACGGATCATGCAGAGTGCGGGGCTAGCGTTCAGCTTGATCGCCTTTGAGGTCGAAGCCCCCGAGGTGACGTCCAACTTCTCATCCTCGATTGGCGCAATAGGCTCCGAGTTAGGGGTCGGAACCGATGCGTGTGTGGCCTGCAGGACATTGTCCGGAGGCAGAGCTAGATCATGCCCCTCGAGATAGTGCGGCGCGCTTGGCCGTGGCTCGAACCCGTCGAAGATCAAGTCTCCGCGGATGTCAGCCGTGTAGTTTAAGCTTCCAAACCTGACTTGATGGCTAGGGGCGTAGCTTTCGATCTGCTCCAGGTGGCCGAGCGAATTGGCCCGCAGAGCGAAGCCGCCGAAGACGAACATCTGTCTGGGGAGAAAAGTCTCACCCTGGACCGTATCGATGTTGATGATCAAAGGAGCCATCGGGCCTAAAGGCGACGACACAGAGGAACTCTCAATGAAAGCACCAATGTCGGTGTCAAAACCGGCGGATCTCGGGTAGTGGGTCCCGAACTGTGCGTCTAGGCCGGATGGTAACAGGAGGCAGGGAACACGATGTTTTACCCAGGTTCGGGCCCTCTTGATGGAGGTAAAACCCTACGTCCTGCTTGATTAATATTGATGATATGGGTAGTGTAAGAGTAGATCTACCACGAGATCAAGGAGGCTAAACCCTAGAAGCTAGCCTATGGTATGATTGTTGTATATGGAGTTGATTGCCTACAGACTACAACCCTCCGGTTTATATAGACACCGGATAGGGTTAGGGTTACATAGAGTCGGTTACAATGGTAGGAGATCTTGAATATCCGCATCGCCAAGCTTGCCTTCCACGCCAAGGAAAGTCCCATCCGGACACGGGACGAAGTCTTCAATCTTGTATCTTCATAGTCCAGGAGTCCGGCTGAAGGTATAGTCCGGCCGCCCGAACACCCCCTAATCTAGGACTCCCTCAACTGGCTCCACAGGATTGGAAAGGTGCTGACCACCGTAGGCTGCACAGATGTGGAGAAGGTGCGCTTTGCCGCACACCAACTGGATGGACCCACAGCTCATGGTGGGAAAATTATACAACCACTTCTCCCATAGCCAATGTCACATGGGATCAGTTTAAGCAAGCTTTCCGCATAGCCCATGTCTCTACAGGAGCAATGAATATGAAGAAGTGTGAGTTTCGCAACTTGCGCCAGGGAAATCGTACCGTGGCACAGTACGTGGATGAGTTTAGTAAGTTAGCTCGCTATGCCCCAGATGATGTGGCCACAGATGCCGCAAAGCAGGAGAAGTTCATGGAAGAGCTAAATGATGAGATAAGTATGCAGTTGATGGTGGCAACATTCAATAACTACCAGGATTTGGTAGACATGGCCCTTATGATTGAGAACAAACGGCAGCAGATAGAGAGCCGCAAACAGAAGTATGGACAGGGGAAGTACAATTCTGGAGCTCAACAGAAGCCTCGATTTACCCCTAACTCTGGAGGTTACACCCATAACCATGGAGGCCATACTCACAATGGCAGAATTTCCCATAACCACAGTGGGCCTAAGAATGGAAACGGGAATGGAGCAAGCAGTAACCAGAACCGCCCCAACCCAGTAAGGCCTGCCAAGAAAGACCTGAGCCATGTTACCTGTTACAAGTGCGGGAAGACTGGGCACTACGCTGATGATTGTTTTGAGTTGAAGAATGGCAATGGAAATGGAAGCTTAGGAAAGAATCATAATCCCTTCACCAGAGGTCAGGTGAACCACATCAACATGGAGGAGGTTGAAGAACAGCCTGACGCTGTGATCGGTAAGTTTTTGATTAAGTCATTTACCGCTCTCGTTCTTTTTGACACTGGTGCATCACATTCGTACATATCAAGGGAATTTGTGGATAAGTTTAACTTGCCAACCTTAGCCCTCAGGTCACCCATGTTAGTAAGTTCGCCAGGAGCAGAGTATATCGGTTACCCCTAACCATTGGTAGACACATTTTCCCCTCAGACCTAATAATTTTTGAGTCCCAAGGATTGGATATAATATTAGGCATGGATTGGTTATTGAAGTATGGAGGAAACATCGACTGTGCTAGGAAGTCAATTCTACTCACCACCCTGGAGGGAAAAGGATCAAGTATGTATCCAGGCATGCGCCAAGGAGGATCCAAGTAAATTCTCTCTCGGGAGTTTTTAAGAAGAACTGCCTGTTGTGAGGGATTACCCGGATGTATTTCCAGAGGAACTACCAGACATGCCACCAGATCGAGACATAAATTTTTGATTGAGCTATTGCAAGGTACCGGACCTATACCGAAGAGACCCTATCGGATGCCCGCAAACGATCTGGAGGAAATTAAGAAGCAGATCAAGGAGCTATTGGAGAAAGGTTACATTCGACCTAGCTCATCACCGTGGGAAGCCCTAGTGCTCTTAGTTGAGAAGAAGGATGGATCGTTGAGAATGGTTGTTGATTATCGGGCATTAAATGAGGTGACAATCAAGAACAAGTACCCACTACCAATGATCAACGATTTGTTTGACCAGTTGCAAGGAGCTAAAGTATTCTCCAAGATCGATCTTCGATCAGGATACCACCAGTTGAAGATTCGGGAACAGGATATACCTAAGACAGCTTTTACCACCAGGTACATGCTGTATGAGTACACGGTCATGTCATTTGGATTGACTAATGCCCCTGCCTATTTTATGAGTATGAGGAACAAGGTGTTTATGGAGTTTCTGGATAAGTTTGTAGTGGTGTTCATTGATGATATTTTGGTATACATGAAGAATGAAGAGGAACACAAGGAGCATTTGCGTTTAGTTCTCGAGAAACTCAGGGAACATCAGCTATATGCCAAGTTCAGCAAGCGTGAGTTTTGGTTGAAGGAATTTGGATTTCTTGGGCATGTTATATCAGGAGAAGGTATAGCAGTAGACCCTACCAAGGTTCAATCAGTCACTGAGTGGTTGGCACCCACCTCAGTTGGAGAGATCCACAGTTTTCTGGGGCTCGCAGGATATTATAGACGTTAATTGAGAATTTTTCAAAGATTGCGAAACCCATGACAGAGTTGTTGAAAAAGGACACCAAGTTTAAATGGACCGAGGAGTGTGAAGCCAGTTTTCAGGAGTTGAAGAAACATTTGGTTATAGCCTAGTGCTGATTCTTTTGGATATATGCAAGGATTTCCAGGTGTATTGCGATGCTTCTCGCTTAGGACTTGGATGTGTACTTATGCAAGACAAAAGAGTTGTTTCATATGCTTCACGTCAGTTGAGACCCCATGAGTTGAATTATGCCATGCATGATTTGGAGTTAGCAGGCGTAGTACATGCGCTCAAGACCTGGAGACATTTTCTGATTGGAAATAGATGTGATGTGTACACGGATCACAAGAGTTTGAAGTACATTTTTCACCAAAAAGGAGCTAAATCTCAGGAAGAGGAGATGGTTGAAGCTCATAAAGGATTATGATATGAAGCTACACTATCATCCAGGAAAGGACAATGTCGTAGCAGATGCTTTGAGCCGGAAGAGTTATATCAATACCCTCGTAAGCGGAGGATTACCGCACGAGTTAGTTGACAATCTCAAGGAACTTCATTTGGAGATAGTTCCAAGAGGCTTTGTTGCAGCAATGGAGGTTTAGTCTACGTTATCGGGAAAGATCCGAGAAGCTCAGTAGGATGACAAGGAAATTGCTGAGATAAAGGAGACTATGAATAAAGGAAAAGCCAAAGGTTTCCGTGAGGATGAGCACAGAACTTTATGGTTTGAGGATAGTGTTTATGTGCCAAATAGCGCGGAGATCAGGAAGTTAATACTTCAGGTAGCTCATGACTCGCCATACTCGATTCACCCCGGAAACACCAAGATGTATTTGGATTTGAAGGAGCGTTTCTGGTGGACAAGGATGAAGATGGATATTGCCGAGTATGTAGCAGTGTGTGATGTATGTCAGAGAGTGAAGGCAGAACATCAGAAGCCAGCAGGATTGCTACACCCTATGCCGATACCCGAATGGAAGTGGGACAAACTTGGCATGGATTTCATTACCGGATTACCCACGACCCGATCGGGATATGATTCAATCTGGGTAGTAGTTGATCATTTGACAAAGGTAGCTCACTTTATCCTAGTGAAAACCACTTATACAAGCGCGAAGTTGGCCAAGATATATATGACCAGGATCGTATGTCTGCACGGAGTTCCGAGGACCATCGTATCAGATAGAGGAACACAGTTTACCTCGAAGTTTTGGAATCAGCTGCACCAGACTTTGGGTACCAGGCTAGAGTTCAGTACGGCCTTTCATTCGTAGACTGACGGACAGACTGAGAGAGTAAATCAGATTCTAGAGGACATGTTAAGAGCCTGTGCGCTAGATTATGGATCTAGTTGGGATGATAATTTTGAAGGAAATATGCCCTAGAGGCAATAATAAAGCTATTATTTATTTCCTTATATCATGATAAATGTTTATTATTCATGCTATAATTGTATTAACCGGAAACATAATACATGTGTGAATACATAGACAAACAGGGTGTCACTAGTATGCCTCTACTTGACTAGGTCGTTGATCAAAGATGGTTATGTTTCCCAACCATAGACATGAGTTGTCATTTGATTAACGGGATCACATCATTAGGAGAATGATGTGATTGACTTGACCCATTCCGTTAGCATAGCACTTGATCGTTTAGTTTGTTGCTATTGCTTTCTTCATGACTTATACATGTTCCTATGACTATGAGATTATGCAACTCCCATTTACTAGAGGAACACTTTGTGTGCCACCAAACGTCACAACGTAACTGGGTGATTATAGAGGTGCTCTACAGTTGTCTCCGAAGGTAATTGTTGGGTTGGCGTATTTCGAGATTAGGATTTGACACTCCGATTGCCGGAGAGGTATCTCTGGGCCCTCTCGGTAATGCACATCACTTAAGCCTTGCAAGCATTGCAACTAATGAGTTAGTTGTAGAATGATGTATTACTGAACGAGTAAAGAGACTTGCCGGTAACAAGATTGAACTAGGTATTGAGATACCGACGATCGAATCTCGGGCAAGTAACATACCGATGACAAAGGGAACAACGTATGTTGTTATGCGGTCTGACCGATAAAGATCTTCGTAGAATATGTGGGAGCCAATATGAGCATCCAGGTTCCGCTATTGGTTATTGATCGGAGACGTGTATCGGTCATGTCTACATTGTTCTCGAACCCGTAGGGTCCGCACGCTTAATGTTACGATGACAGTTTCATTATGAGTTTATATATTTTGATGTACCGAAGGTTGTTCGGAGTTCCGGATGTAATCACGGACATAACGAGGAGTCTCGAAATAGTCAAGACATAAAGATTGATATATTGGACGACTATATTCGGAGACAGGAATGGTTCCGGGAGTTATCGGATATAAAACGGAGTACCAGGGGTTACCGGAACCCCCCCCCCCAGGGGGGGTTAATGGGCCTCATGGGCCCAAAGTGGAGCAAAGGAGGGGCGGCTAGGGCAGGCTGCGTGCCCCCTTCCCCTCTAGTCCGAATTGGACAAGGAGGGAGGGGCGGCGCCCCC
>NC_041384.1:450162481-450175786 GCF_002162155.2 Triticum dicoccoides
CCCCCCATTTCGTTTCTCTCCTCTCTCCCTTCCTTCCCCCTCTCCTAGTTGAACAAGGAAAAGGAGGGAGTCCTACTCCTGGTAGGAGTAGGACTCCTCCCTGGCGCGCCTCCTCCTGGCCGGCCGCCCCTCCCCTTGCTCCTTTATATACGGGGGCAGGGGGCACCTCTAGACACAACAATTGATCCTTGAGATCTATTAGCCGTGTGCGGTGCCCTCCTCCACCATAATCCTCGATAATATTGTAGTGATGCTTAGGCGAAGCCCTGCGATGGTAGAACATCAAGATCGTCACCACGCCGTCGTGCTAACGGAACTCTTCCCCGACATTCTGCTGGATCAGAGTCCGGGGATCGTCATCGAGCTGAACGTGTGCTAGAACTCGGAGGTGCCGCAGTTTCGGTGCTTTATCGGTCGGGCCGTGAAGACATATGACTACATCAACCGCGTTGTGCTAACGCTTCTACTTCCGGTCTACGAGGGTACGTAGACAACACTCTCCTCTCTCATTGCTATGCATCACCATGATCTTGCGTGTGCGTAGGAATTTTTTTGAAATTACTACGTTCCCCTACAGTGGCATCAGAGCCTAGGTTTTATGCGTTGATGTTGTGCACGAGTAGAACACAAGTGAGTTGTGGGCGATATAAGTCATACTACTTACCAGCATGTCATACTTTGGTTCGGTGGTATTGTTGGATGAAGCGGCCCGGGCCGACATTACGCGTACGCTTACGCGAGACTGGTTCTACCGACGTGCTTTGCACACAGGTGGCTGGCGGGTGTCAGTTTCTCCAACTTTAGTTGAACCAAGTGTGGCTACGCCCGGTCCTTGTGAAGGTTAAAATAGAACCAACTTGACAAACTATCGTTGTGGTTTTGATGCATAGGTAAGAACGGTTCTTGCTAAGCCCGTAGCAGCCACGTAAAACTTGCAACAACAAAGTAGAGGACGTCTAACTTGTTTTTGCAGGGCATGTTGTGATGTGATATGGTCAAGACATGATGCTAAATTTTATTGTATGAGATGATCATGTTTTGTAACCGAGTTATCGGCAACTGGCAGGAGCCATATGGTTGTCGCTTTATTGTATGCAATGCAATCGCGCTGTAATGCTTTACTTTATCACTAAGCGATAGCGATAGTCGTGGAAGCATAAGATTGGCGAGACGACAACGATGCTACGATGGAGATCAAGGTGTCACGCCGGTGACGATGGTGATCATGACGATACTTCGGAGATGGAGATCACAAGTACAAGATGATGATGGCCATATCATATCACTTATATTTATTGCATGTGATGTTTATCTTTTATGCATCTTATATTGCTTTGATTGACGGTAGCATTATAAGATGATCCCTCACTAAATTATAAAAGTATAGGTGTTCTCCCTGAGTATGCACCGTTGCGAAAGTTCTTCGTGCTGAGACACCACGTGATGATCGGGTGTGATAGGCTCTACGTTCAAATACAACGGGTGCAAAACAGTTGCACACGCGGAATACTCAGGTTAAACTTGACGAGCCTAGCATATAACAGATATGGCATCGAAACACGGAGACCGAAAGGTCGAGCGTGAATCATATAGTAGATATGATCAACATAGTGATGTTCACCATTGAAACTACTCCATCTCACGTGATGATCGGACATGGTTTAGTTGATTTGGATCACGTGATCACTTAGAGGATTAGAGGGATGTCTATCTAAGTGGGAGTTCTTAAGTAATATGATTAATTGAACTTTAATTTATCATGAACTTAGTCCTGGTAGTATTAGCATACCTATGTTGTAGATCAATAGCTCGCGTTTAGCTCCCCTATTTTATTTTTGATATGTTCCTAGAGAAAACTAAGTTGAAAGATGTTAGTAGCAATGATGCGGATTGGATCCGTGATCTGAGGTTTATCCTCATTGCTGCACAGAAGAATTATGTCTTTGATGCACCGCTAGGTGACACACCTATTGCAGGAGCAGATGCAGATGTTATGAACATTTGGCTAGCTCAATATGATGACTACTTGATAGTTTAGTGCACCATGCTTAAACAGCTTAGAATCAGGACTTCAAAGACGTTTTGAACATCATGGACCATATGAGATGTTCCAGGAGTTGAAGTTAATATTTCAAGAAAATACCCGAGTTGAGAGATATGAAGTCTCCAACAAGTTCTATAGCTAAAAGATGGAGGAGAATAGCTCAAGCAGTGAGCATGTGCTCAGATTGTCTGGGTACTACAATCGCTTGAATCAAGTGGGAGTTAATCTTCCAGATAAAATAGTGATTGACAGAATTCTCTAGTCACCATCACCAAGTTAGTAGAACTTCGTGATGAACTATGATATGCAAGGGATAACGGAAATGATTCCCAAGCTCTTCATAATGCTGAAATTGACGAAGGTAGAAATCAAGAAAAATATCGAGTGTTGATGGTAGACAAGACCACTAGTTTCAAGAAAAGGGCAAAGGGAAGAAGGGGAACTTCAAGAAGAACGGCAAGCAAGTTGCTGCTCAAGTGAAGAAGCCCAAGTCTAGTCCTAAGCCTGAGACTAAGTGCTTCTACTGCAAAGGGACTGGTCACTGGAAGCGGAACTATCCCAAGTATTTGGCGGATAAGAAGGATGGCAAAGTGAACAAAGGTATATTTGATATACCGATTATTGATGTGTATTTTACTAGTGTTCGTAGCAACCCCTCGGTATTTGATACTGGTTCAGTTGCTAAGAGTAGTAACTCGAAACAGGAGTTGCAGAATGAACATAGACTAGTTAAGGGTGAAGTGACGATGTGTGTTGGAAGTGGTTCCAAGATTGATATGATCAGCATCGCACACTCCTTATACTTTTGGGATTAGTGTTGAACCTAAATAAGTGTTATTTGGTGTTTGCGTTGAGCATGAATATGATTTGATCATGTTTATTGCAATACGGTTATTCATTTAAGTAAGAGAATAAATTGGTGTTCTGTTAACATGAATAAAACCTTATATGGTTACACACCCAATGAAAATGGTTCGTTGGATCTCGATCATAGTGATACTCATATTCATAATATTGAAACCAAAAGATGCAAAGTTAATAATGATGGTGCAATTTATTTGTGGCACTGCTGTTTAGGTCATATTGGTGTAAAGCGCATGAAGAAAATCCATGATGATGGGCTTTTGGAATCACTTGATTATGAATCAGTTGATGCTTGCGAACCATGCCTCATGGGCAAGATGACTAAGACTCCATTCTCTAGAACAATGGAGCGAGCAACAGATTTGTTATAAATCATACATACTGATGTATGTGGTCCGATGAATATTGAGGCTCGTGGCAGGTATCATTATTTTCTGATCTTCACAGATGATTTGAGCAGATATGAGTATATCTACTTGATGAAACACAAGTCTGAAACATTTGAAAAGTTCAAAGAATTTCAGAGTGAAGTGGAGAATCATCGTAACAAAAATGAAAGTTTCTACGATATGATCGCAGAAGTAAAATATTTGAGTTACGAGTTTGGCCTTCAGTTAAAAACAATGTGAAATAGTTTCACTACTCACGCCACCTAGAACACCACAGCATAATGGTGTGTCTGAACGTCATAACCGTACTTTATTAGATATGGTGCGATCTATGATGTCTCTTACCGATCTACCACTATCGTTTTGGGGTTATGCATTAGAGACAGCTGCATTCACGTTAAATAGGGCACCATCTAAATCCGTTGAGACGACACCGTATGAACTATGGTTTGGCAAGAAACCTAAGCTGTCGTTTCTTAAAGTTTGAGGTTGCAATGCTTATGTGAAAAAGTTTCAACCTGATAAGCTCTAACCCAAATCGGAGAAGTGTGTATTCATAGGATACCCAAAAGAAAATGTTGGGTACACCTTCTATCACAGATCCGAAGGCAATATATTCATTGCTGAGAATGGATCCTTTCTAGAGAAGGAGTTTCTCTTGAAAGAACTGAGTGGGAGGAAAGTAGAACTTGATGAGGTAACTATACCTGCTCCCTTATTGGAAAGTAGTTCATCATAGAAATCTGTTCCTCTGACTACTACACCAATTAGTGAGGAGGCTAATCAAGTTACTACCGAACCTCCTAGGTAAACCAGAGTGAGATCCGCACCAGAGTGGTACGGTAATCCTGTTCTGGAGGTCATGTTACTTGACCATGACGAGCCTACGAACTATGAGGAAGCGATGATGAGCCCAGAGTTCCGCGAAATGGCTTGAGGCCATGAAATCTGAGATGAGATCCATGTATGAGAACAAAGTATGGACTTTGATTGACTTGCCCATTGATCGGCGAGCCATTGAGATTAAATGAATCTTCAAGAGGAAGACGGACGCTGATAGTAGTGTTACTATCTACAAAGCTAGAATTGTCGCAAAAAGGATTTTCGACAAGTTCAAGGTGTTGACTACGATGAGAGTTTCTCACTCATATCTATGCTTAAGTCTGTCCGAATCATGTTAGCAATTGCCGCATTTTATGAAATCTGGAAAATGGATAAACAAAACTGCATTCCATAGTGGATTTATTAAAGAAGAGTTGTATATGATGCAACCAGAAGGTTTTGTCAATCCTAAAGGTACTAACAAAATATGCAAGCTCCAGCGATCCATCTATGGACTGGTGCAAGCATCTCGGAGTTGGAATATACGCTTTGATAAGTTGATCAAAGCATATAGTTTTATACAGACTTGCGGTGAAGCCTGTATTTACAAGAAAGTGAGTGGGAGCACTACAACATTTCTGATAAGTATATGTGAAAGACATATTGTTGATCGGAGATAATGTAGAATTATTCTGCAAAGCATAAATGAATATTTGAAAGGAGTTTTTCAAAGAAAGACCTCGGTGAAGCTGCTTACATATTGAGCATCAAGATCTATAGAGATAGATCGAGATGCTTGATAAGTTTTTCAATGAGTAAATACCTTGACAAGATTTTGATGTAGTTCAAAATGGAACAGTCAAAGAAGAAGTTCTTTCCTGTGTTACAAGGTGTGAAGTTGAGTAAGACTCAAAACCCGACCACGACAGAAGATAGAGAGAGAATGAAAGTCATTCCCTATGCCTTAGCCATAGGTTCTATAAAGTATGCCATGCTGTCTACCAGACCTATTGTATACCCTGCCCTGAGTTTGGCAAGGGAGTACAATAGTGATTTAGGAGTAGATCACTGGACATTGGTCAAAATTATCCTTAGTGGAATAAGGATATGTTTCTCAATTATGGAGGTGACAAAAGGTTCGTCGTAAAGGGTTACGTCGATGCAAGTTTTGACACTGATCCAGATGACTCTAAGTCTCAATCTGGATACATATTGAAAGTGGGAGCAATTAGCTAGAATAGCTCCATGCAGAGCATTCTTGACATAGAAATTTGCAAAATACTTACGGATCTGAATGTGGCAGACCCGTTGACTAAACTTCTCTCACAAGCAAAACATGATCACACCTCAGTACTCTTTGGGTGTTAATCACATAGCGATGTGAACTAGATTATTGACTCTAGTAAACCCTTTGGGTGTTGGTCACATGTCGATGTGAACTATGGGTGTTAATCACATGGTGATGTGAACTATTGATGTTAAATCACATGGCGATGTGAACAAGATTATTGACTCTAGTGCAAGTGGGAGACTGAAGGAAATATGCCCTAGAGGCAATGATAAAGCTATTATTTATTTCCTTATATCATGATAAATGTTTATTATTCATGCTAGAATTGTATTAACCGGAAACATAATACATGTGTGAATACATAGACAAACAGAGTGTCACTAGTATGCCTCTACTTGACTAGCTCGTTGATCAAAGATGGTTATGTTTCCCAACCATAGACATGAGTTGTCATTTGATTAACGGGATCACATCATTAGGAGAATGATGTGATTGACTTGACCCATTTTGTTAGCATAGCACTTGATCATTTAGTTTGTTGCTATTCCTTTCTTCATGACTTATACATGTTCCTATGACTATGAGATTATGCAACTCCCATTTACCGGAGGAACACTTTGTGTGCCACCAAACGTCACAACGTAACTGGGGTGATTATAAATGTGCTCTACAGGTGTCTCCGAAGGTACTTGTTGGGTTGGCGTATTTCGAGATTAGGATTTGTCACTCCGATTGTCGGAGAGGTATCTCTGGGCCCTCTCGGTAATGCACATCACTTAAGCCTTGCAAGCATTGCAACTAATGAGTTAGTTGCAGAATGATGTATTATGGAACGAGTAAAGAGACTTGCCTGTAACGAGATTGAACTAGGTATTGAGATACCGACGATCGAATCTCGGGCAAGTAACATACCGATGACAAAGGGAACAACGTATGTTGTTGTGCGGTCTGACCGATAAACATCTTCGTAGAATATGTGGGAGCCAATATGAGCATCCAGGTTCTGCTATTGGTTATTGACCGGAGACGTGTCTCGGTCATGTCTACATTGTTCTCGAACCCGTAGGGTCCGCACGCTTAACGTTACGATGACAGTTTCATTATGAGTTTATATATTTTGATGTACCGAAGGTTGTTCGGAGTTCCGGATGTAATCACGGACATAACGAGGAGTCTCGAAATAGTCGAGACATAAAGATTGATATATTGGATGACTATATTCAGACACAGGAATGGTTCCGGGAGTTGTCGGATATAAAACGGAGTACCGGGGGTTACCGGAACCCCCCCCCCCTCCGGGGGTTAATGGGCCTCATGGGCCCAAAGTGGAGCAGAGGAGGGGCGGCTAGGGCAGGCTGCACGCCCCCTCCCCCTCTAGTCCGAATTGGACAAGGAGGGAGGGGCGGCGCCCCCCCTTTCCTTTCTCTCCTCTCTCCCTTCCTTCCCCCTCTCCTAGTTGAACAAGGAAAAGGAGGGAGTCCTACTCCCGGTAGGAGTAGGACTCCTCCCTGGCGCGCCTCCTCTTGGCCGGCCGCCCCTCCCCCTTGCTCCTTTATATACGGGGGCAGGGGGCACCTCTAGACACAACAATTGATCCTTGAGATCTATTAGCCGTGTGCGGTGCCCTCCTCCACCATAATCCTCGATAATATTGTAGATGTGCTTAGGCGAAGCCCTGCGACGGTAGAACATCAAGATCGTCACCACGCCGTCGTGCTGACGGAACTCTTCCCCGACATTCTGCTGGATCGAAGTCCGGGGATCGTCATCGAGCTGAACGTGTGCTAGATCTCGGAGGTGCCGCAGTTTCGGTGCTTGATCGGTCGGGCCGTGAAGACGTACGACTACATCAACCGCGTTGTGCTAACGCTTCCGCTTCTGGTCTACGAGGGTACGTAGACAACACTCTCCTCTCTCGTTGCTATGCATCACCATGATCTTGCGTGTGCGTAGGAATTTTTTTGAAATTACTACGTTCCCCAACAAATTTTCCCTACGCAGAGTTCTCATACAACAACAGTTATCAAGCTAGTTTGAACATGGAACCTTTGAAGCTTTGTATGGAAGGAGGTGCAGGACACTGCTAATGTGGGATGAAGTTGGAGACCGTTAGTTGTTTGGACCAGATCTGATCAAATAGTCTGAAGAGAAGATTAAGTTGATTCGGGATAGACTGGAGGTAGCTCAGTCCAGGCAGAAGAGTTATGCCGACGCCAAATGTAAGGAGGTAGTCTATGAGATTGGAGACCGAGCATATCTTCGTGTGTCACCACTACGAGTAGTTAAACATTTTGGAGTTAAGGGAAAGTTAGCCCCGAGATTTGTAGGACCATATCGAGTGTTGGAATGTATGGGAGAAGTTGCCTACAAGTTGGAGTTACCTAAAGGACTGTCAGGAGTTCATGATGTGTTTCACGTTTCCCAGTTGAAGAAGTTCCATGCAGAGATGGCTGATATTCCTCTGAGAGATATAGTGCCCCAGGAAGCAATTCAGTTGGAGAGTGATCTGACCTACGAGGAGAAACCCATCAAGATACTTGAGTTTGCCAACCGAGTTGCCCGCAGCAAGGTTATCAAATTTTGCAAAGTTCAGTGGAGCCACCATACCGAGGATGAAGCCACTTCGGAACGAGAAGAAGACCTACGGAAGGACCACCCACACCTATTTTCTAGCCAACCCGAATCTCGAGGGCGAGATTCATCTTAAGGGGGGTAGGTTTGTAACATCCCAATTTTCAATTTGGATGTTATAGGACATCATATGTATATCATATTTTAATTGCATTTTTTTGTGATCCTAGAAATCTTAAGCAACTCAAGGACCCAAGCAGAGACTTGGAGATTTCATTTATTTTCATATTTGAATTTTTTTCTCAAATATGAGAAGTGGATCAATTTGGTTTTAATATTTTTCTCTCCAAATATTTCCTATATTAAAAATAAAAGAGAGAAGATACTATGACTTCTTCAAAAAAAAGAGGAATATTGGAGGAAAATATTTTAAAATCAAATAAATATTTTATTTTGATTTTATTGCTATTTTATTTGAATTAGAGAAAAAATGCATTTTTCAAAATTGCATTATTAGACTATATAAATGTTCACTTTGTTATAAATATTTTATTTAGATGGTCAAAATTGTTTTTGGCATTTTTAGATTTTTTTACATTTTATTAGGATTTTTCTTCGATGGAATTTATTTATTAAAAAAAGGTTTCCCAACCGACTGGGCCGAAGGCCGCAGACAAGCCGCCGCCGCCGCCTTCCTCCCGCGTGCCGCTGTGCTCGGCATGGATGCCGAGGGGGAGTCCGAGCCGGAATCCACCCCGGGCCGGCCCCTCCTCCAAGCCATCGCCCCCGGCCTTTATATAGGGCCGAGGCCCCGCCGCCACCACCACCCCACCACCGCAGCCCGAGTCGCGCCGCCCGTCGCAAACCTCGCCGTTGGACCGCCGCCGCAGCCCCGCCGGAGCCCTGCCATGCCGGATCTCGCCTCCCCGCCACCGATTTTTTTCTCGAGGAACCGGTAAAAACCGTCGCCGTCGCCGGTTTTTTTGGTTTTTCTTTTTGGGTCGGTTAGATCAGTTTTTTTTTCAGTTCCGCTATTTAGCGAACGTTCACCCGAACGCCTCAGTTCGTGAACGCGTTCGTCCGTTTGTCTGTGCTAGCGAACGTTCATTCGTTAGTCTTTTATTTTATTTTATTTTCAGCCAGGGACCTATCCATGATTATTTTTCTCGCAGATTAGCCCCTGATCTTCAAATGCTCGCAACTTATTAACTGTTCGTCCAAATCCAGTGAAACCAATGCCAAAATCTTCGTCTCGAACCCCTCTTTCCAGTTAATTAACTTGAACATGGTTTTGACAAATTAAAATTTGGTTTCAAGTAGATTCGAATTCGAATTTATTTTGATCATAGTTTCAGTTTCGTAGGTCCGATTTGATTGATTCTTTCTGCAAATCGAAGCACTTCAGTTGAACTTTCAGTTTGGACTTTCTCATCTGAGTTTTACCCTTGCATCTATGCGTGAGTTCTTATGTATGCTATTGTTTGTTTGCGACAGAATTTCCGGAGTGTGAAGCATGCTACTACGAGTCTCTAGGGTTTGCAGATCGTCAGCAAGGCAAGTAACACTTTGATCATACCCCTTTATTACCCAGTTTTTATGCATTAGTTTCAACCCTCAAACATTGCATGAATAGGATCTGTTTAACTTGTGGGTTCTGGGAAGTAGATGTTGAGGTACTACCTATTGTCCTTTGATTCAAACCCTGGGAGTTACTTCTACGTTATGCTTACTCTATGCTATGCTCGTAGACGTGGTTTGGGTGAGTGATTCATGACGGTTGTGAGAATAATTGTTAACTAAGGATTTACTTAAGGTGGATACTTTAACACACATCTGGGTGGATTGTTTGTGGGCACCTGGGGCAATCCAGTGATGTCCAAGGAGAGCCCGGGAATCCGTGTATCATCCTATGGTCCGCCACCCAGGCTCAAAGGGGTCATATTGTTATTCATGCTGGAAACTTCCGTGTGCAGCCACAAGCCATTATGGGCTCTGGCATAGTTGAGTATGTCGTGTGACCTCTTTCAGTGGTAAACTAGCAGATGTAGGGGATGTAGGTGGTACGGTTTGCCCGTCGAAAGGGCTAATGCTTCTGAAAGACTGTGTCTCGGTCATCCGTTTCTCAAACGTCATGTAGTGCGAGAAATCAACAGAGGAGATCGATTCTTGTGGGGAAAAGTGTGCAAACCTCTGCAGAGTGTACAAACTAATCATGGTTAGTCGTGTCCCTAGTTATGGACATCCTGAGTATCTGGTACTTGAATTATTATGTTGATCTCATCACTTTACTCTAATTAATTTGTTGGGTTGATGATTACTTTAATTGGAATTGAGATGGGGTTTCCATTCTCAATGTTTTCAACAAACCTTGTAGTTAAGCAAAAATATATTCCTTTGCAGTAGTGAAAATTTGGCTTTACGCAAAAACATTAACCTTAGAGCCTCCACCAGCCATAGATGCATATAGTTATAGCTGTTACATGTTCTTTGCTCTAAAGTGTTATATTTGCCAGCATATTCCATGTGCTGACTCGTTTCGGGCTGCAACGTATTACGTTGCAGACTTTCCAGACAAAGAGTAAGGTGCGCTAGGTCGTTTTCGTGCACTCAGCTATGCCATTGGAGTTGATGGACTCACTTTATCTTCCAAGCCTTCCGCTGTTATCTTATTTAGATGGCCTTCAGTCATATTATTGTAATAGTTCTCTTTTGAGACATTCGATGTAATAAGTGTGTGATTGCACTCTGTTATAAATCCTTCAAGTACTGTGTGTGTCAGCATTACCGATCCAGGGATGACACTTATGCATAGAGATTTGACCGTCTGAGGTCGGATCTCTACAATACGTCTCCAACATATCTATAATTTTTGATTGTTCCATGCTCTTATATTATCAATCTTGGATGTTTTATAATCATTTTATAGTCATTTTTGGTACTAACCTATTGACATAGTGCCAAGTGCCAGTTGCTGTTTTTTCAGGTTTTTTACATCAAAGACAATCAATATCAAACGGAGTCCAAATACCAAGAAACTTTACGGAGAATTTTTATTGTCCACAAGGAACACAACGGGCCCTGGCTGCGCTGGGGGTGCCCCGAGGGGAGCACAACCCACCAGGGCGCGCTAGGAGGCCCCGGCACACCTTGGTGGGTTGTGCCCACTCGGGTGCCCCCCCCCAGACTGCCTATTTGCTCTATAAATACCCCAATATTCCCGAAACTCTAGGGGAGTCGACGAAATATTGATCCAGCCGCCGCAGAGTCCAAAACCACTAGATCCAATCTAGACACCATCTCGGATGGGGTTCACCACCTCCATTGGTGCCTCTCTGATGATGCGTGAGTGGTTCTTTGTAGACCTTCGAGTCCGTAGTTAGTAGCTAGATGGCTTCATCTCTCTCTCTCTCTTGATTCTCAATACGATGATCTCTTGGAGATCCATATGATATAACTCTTTTGTGGTGTCTTTGTTGGGATCGATGAACTTTGAGTTGATGATTAGATCTATCTTTTTGTATCCATGAAGTATTTGAGTTTCTTTGATCTCTTTTATGCATGATTGCTTATAGCCTCGTATTTCTTCTCTGATATTTGGGTTTTGTTTGGCCAACTTGATCTATTTATCTTGCAATGGGAAGAGGTGCTTTGTAGTGGGTTCGATCTTACGGTGCTTGATCCCAGTGACAGAAGGGGAACCGACACATATGTATCGTTGCTACTAAGGATAAAATGATGGGGTCTATCTCTACATAGATAGATCTTGTCTACAACATGTCATCATTCTTATTGCATTACTCTATTTCTCCATGAACTTAATACACTAGATGCATGCTGGATAGCGGTCGATGTGTGGAGTAATAGTAGTAGATGCAGGCAGGAGTCGGTCTACTAATATTGGACGTGATGATTATGTAATGATCATTTCCTGGACATCGTCATGAGTATTTGAAGTTCTATCAATTGCCCAACAGTAATTTGTTCACCCACCATTTGCTATTTTTTCTCGAGAGAAGCCATTAGTGAAACCTACGCCCCCCGGGTCTCTTTCTCATATTATTTGCCTTTGCGATCTACTTTTATTTGCTTTTATTTTCAGATCAATTAATCCAAAAACCCAAAAATACTTTGCTGGACTTTATTTTATTTGCGATCTATTTATTCAATCTATTACAACTTTCTCCCATCACGCACCAATTTTTGGCACCGTTACCCGAAAGGGATTGACAACCCTTTTAACACGTCGGGTTGCGAGGATTTGTTATCTGTGTGCAGGGGTTGTTTATGTTGTGTTGCTTGGTTCTCCTACTGGTTCGATAACCTTGGTTTCATATCTGAGGGAAATACCTACCACCGATGTGCTGCATCATCCCTTCCTCTTTGGGGAAATACCGACGTAGCTTCAAGCGACATCACTCGGGTACTGAAAATTTTACTACGCGGGAGTCAAACGCGGGAGTGAAATGCCGGGGCTATTGAAAATTTCGATGATAGTGCATCGCACATGGTCCGGAGATAACAACCGTGTGTTATGAAACAGAAAAACCCTCGAGGAGCACAGATATTTTCTAGGGATGCAGGCAGGATTGGGAACAAAAAACATCGCACACGGTCCGGAGATAACAACAGTGTGTTATGAAACAGAAAAACCCTCGAGGTGGGTAGATATTTTCTAGGGATGCAGGCGAGATTGGAAACAAGAAACATCGCACATGGTCTGGAGATAACAATCGTGTGTTATGAAACAGAAAAACCCTCGAGGCAGGCAGATATTTTTGAGAGGGGGGGCCTCGTGGAGCCCAATGTACTGTGCGGATGTGTGCGTGACAGGGGCACCATCATGGCACACGGTTAGTTTGAGTGAACCGTGTCTGTTGCGTCATCTGACTTGTCTAATGTTCATAAATTTGGCGAAAAATGACGCGGGAGAGGGTCAGAACACGAACACACTTGCATGTGGACCAAATTTATGTATGAAAAGGGTGGTTTGATTTTCAAATACCAAATGCAACTTCGATGTGGCACCTATCTCGCAAAGCGCATGGTATTGCATGTTCCCGCCCGCCCACCTCGTGTCGGCACAAAGGGGATCCTAAGCTATGAATGCATGCCCCCTCCCCCAACCGAGGTTCACCTAGCAAAGTGCAAAGTAGCTAGCAGCCCCCCTCCTCCCTCGTGTCGGTAGAAGGGAATTCTAAGCTATGAATGCATGCCCCCCTCCCCAACCGAGGTTCGCCTGGCAAAGTGTGAAGTAGCTAGCAGCCCCCCTCCCTCGTGTCAGCACGAAGGGAATCCTAAGCTATGAATGCATGCCCCCAACCGAC
>NC_041384.1:450176079-450182943 GCF_002162155.2 Triticum dicoccoides
ACACCCCCCCCCCCACACACACACACACACTTTCAGTCGGCAGGCCAGAGAGGCATATCTCACCAAGATGGATCGTAAAACGGACCAAGAATAGTCCACCTTGGTCGTACAACCTCTCTCTTGTTGTTGGTCAAAGTGATAGCCGTCCATGCGACACCGGAGATGGGCTAGCTCGCCAATAATCACGCAAGTAGTTAGTCCCTGAAGACAACCACTGCATGTGTGTGGCCCAAACATATGTATGGAGAGGTGTGTTTTTGAGTAACAATGGAACAACTTTGATGTGGCACTGTGATTTCGAACTAGAAATCCCCACACTGAGTGAGGGTTAGGTTGACGATGCATATGTATGTTACACCATACTTCAAGCCAACGACGGGGGTTCATGCATGCATGCATAGTATATGCGCTCAAACTTAGGGTCTGAATCTCACCATGACCTATACTACGATACACGAACCAAATGAAGAATCCGCCATGGTAACCTATCTTGTTGTTGGTCAAGGTGATCATGGTGTCCACACGGGCGCACGAATATATAGGCTTGTCGCCGATAACCACGCGAGGGAGTGTACCATTCGAAGGCAACCACTACATGCATATGTATGGAGGTGATGCGGGCATGCATGTTTGAATACCATTTCACAAAACTGATGTGGCGCGTGCGTCAAAAATCGTACACTAGCTCCCCACACAGAGCGAGATTGGTTCATGACGTGTCGTTGTACTAGCCACTTCGACTCGATGGGAGGGATTCATGCGTACACATGAATGTGTGTGTGCTCAAACTGTATCATGCATGTCATCCCAGAGCATGACCTATATTTACATATACCGTATTACAAGCAAAAATAATAATCCCCTCCTAAGTCAAATTAACCTCTCTTGTTGTCAGGCAAAAACTAGTGATGGACCAAGCGGGCCCACAGATGGAAAGCATCGATATCGCTGATAACCGCTTAAGTGGGTGCGAGAGGACAACGACCACCGATTTGCATGTGGGCCAAACATATATATGTTGAATACCCAAAATGCACAACTTTGATGTGCGACATGCCTCAAAAATCATAAACCATGCACCCACACAGAGCGAGGTTCATGAAGCGTACTACATATGATGGTCCCCTTTCCCCCTCTTCACCGCATACTATATGCTCCTGCCTTAATATGTACAACCCAAAAGAATCCTCATCGATGGTAAAATTAATTAACCTCTCCTGATGTAGGTCAAAGTGATGCATGCATGCATCGATGCTAGCCTCGTGGGCCCACAGATGGAAGCACCACACATGAGTGTCCTAGCTAGGAGAACCATCGCGTGCATGCATGTGGCCAAAAGAGGTGTCGTGTGATGTTTGAATAGCCAATTTCACAATTTTGATGTGGCACGTGCCTCGGAAACCAAAAAGTCCCGACACTGAGTGAGGTGTACTTGTTCACGGACGCGTATGTATGTTATATATGCAAGTCCCCTCCCACCTCTTCGACGCGTACTATACACCACCATAACACAAACAAAAAAGATTCTAGCTTGCTGATCAAATTAACCTCACTGTCGGTTGTTCGTCAAAGTGATGGACGACGACCTTGCGGGCCCACAGAAAGCGTCACACGCGAGTATTGAGTGTCGTGCAGGACAACCATCGACTGCATATGGTCAAAACATGTATGTATGAAATTGTTGTGTAATGTTTTAAATAACGATTTCACGACTCTGATGTGGCACCGTCCTGCCTAACAAAACGGCCAACCCACATGATGGCTCACAACTCGTAGTGTACTGCGAGCCACCCACCACACCCAGGCGCACACATCCACACACACTGTGAATCCACCGCAACTACGATGCATGTTAAATTAATTATCCCACGGTGAACATATGTTACCAAAGGAGGGACATTTTAATTTCGAAAAAATCACAGAGATCATTAAGACATTTTAGTACATTAATTGATTGATTTTCTACGGGTATAATGTACAAAAATCAAATTTGAGCTGCATGCACACATGACAGTGCACCTAAATGGATTACAAAAACACATGTGTCTCATTGGGTGCATGTTTACTCCCCGTGCAACAAATTTCAAACATTGAGAATCTTGATTTTTAAATTCTAATGCATCCAAAACTTATTTGAAGTTCATGAAACTTATCGTGTTGCCATATGGACACCAATACAAAGTGGCATTGTACTTTTTTGTCAAATTTGAGACCAGTTTTGATGTAATATTTACCTAATTACAAATGAGTGATTATTAATAATTGGGAACAAATATCCCAAACGGATTATTTATTCGAACCGTGAGCGTTAGACCAACAATGAATACGTGCGATGCTTCGGTTAAGCAATAAAGCGCCAGCATTAATCATCCAAATAGAAAAACAATATACGTGTTGGCGCGCGACCCGTGTGCTGTGCGAGCAGGCGTGAGTTGATGGGACGCATGCGAGTAGTCCGCCGCACAGGCAGACGGGGAGGCGTGCCTGCAGGTGTGTGAATTGACAGAGGCATGCTCACTGCATAGTGTCATCAGGAGGTGTGCGAGTAACTATGTGAAACTTTGGTAGGCATGCCAGCAGTCGGGTGTGTAGGCTCACCAGGGAGGCGAGCCATCTGTTTGACCGTCGCCCGCCTCTCTCCCACAACTCCCACTACTCCATATTAATGGTGCGCCCAAGCGGCCACACCCCCATCCTTGTCACACACACAATCCTCTCTCTCCGCTTGCATCCTCAACGCCACTCTCAGTCCTCAAAGCATATGAGGATGCCGCCGAAGCGCCCCATCGGAGGGAGCGGCAACGCTGGGGCTTCTAAAGCACTGGAGCACGGTGCAGAGATGGAGAGAGAGGTTTCCGTCACCGCCGGCGAGTCATCGTTGCCCCCTGACGTCGTCGACGGTGTCGAGCTTCCACAGCCGGAGGTGGAGTTCCACACCGACTCTGGTGACGACCCCGGCGATGACTCCTACGACCACTCCAGCGACGACTCCGACGACGACGGACAGCTGGTTATCATCTATACCCATTTATGTGTCAAATCGATCATAGGGTTTCTCTGGTTACTCCTGCCTCCCCCTTTTTGGAATAGAAATCATATGGTTATGTTCTCCCAATCCATGAAATCTGAGTAAGTTTCGTTAGATCCGTGTAGTGTATTGATTGTTTGAATGGTAAAAGTGATAAGTGATTAGTTGTTTCATCTGTGCAAATGATTTCTGCTAGTACTCCGACTAGGATTAGTGTTCGTGCTAATAATTCCTAGACAGGACTTGAAAATTGATTTTGAATGACCTACATATGTTTGTGCCATTATTTTCTTCAAGATTGGTCTGCACATAGACAACTGTGCTTAAAAATCAATCCATAATCTCTGGATATGTATAAATAAATAGCCATAAATTCCTAATCCTACTTCACGGCATGTAATCATTGATTTGATGCCAAATTTGTTTTACTATTTGTATAGGTGATGTCTGACGATGTGGACAGCGAGGATGAAGATGGCCAGAGAAGGTACAAGAGGCAAATCCTGAGGGAGCTTTATGCGGGAATGCATAACAAGCGTATTAGGACCTGGAACGGCGGCTATCAATGCCCATTTTGCAACCACAAGCTTCATGACGTGTATCTAAGTGTTCTGGAGCATGCAAGAGGATAGGTCGTTGGCTCCTTCAAGCAGAAGTATTCTCGCAGGGTGGCGCATGGCGCGTACGCCGAGTACCTGGAGAAGCTTCAGGATCGTGTCGGCATGTGAGATGAGATGTGGGATGGATCGAACTATGTACGCTTGAGTATGCTTAATGACGGTTGAACTATGTACTTATAGTTGAACTATGCTTATGTATGTGTACGCTTATTATCTATGTCTGAGTATGTTTAATTTATGTTTAATTATGTCTAACTATGGGATATGGATGCAACCAGTTCGGTTGATGGAATCTACCCCCATCTTGGTTTATTAGTCCCTTTTGTAATTTGTGTTAAATTTTGACCAAAGGTTTAACTGACAAAATGTTAGTGCAGGTCAGCAAAAAATTATATCATTGGATGGGTATTTGAGCATAGTGTTTAATGATATAATTTTTGGTGACATGCATAAACATTTCTTAGTTAAATATTTGGTCAAAATTTGGTAAAAAAATACAAAGAGAGACAAATAAACCAAGACGGAGGTAGTACGTCAATCACACATGGTTCCCAAAATTGGAACAATGTGCAATGACTTTCATTTTGCCTGTTGTGTCAATCACACACGGTTCGCTCCAGCAAACCGTCGCCTTCAAAATTCTTTGTGGGATAGAAAACCCTCACCACCCAATTCAAAAAAGAAAAAAGAAAATCCTCACCATCCCCACGTCACAAAAATCCTCACTCCGCCCGCCACCCCCTCTGGTCCCCATTCACACCTGCACAAGCTCCTCCATGTCTATGCCATGGCACCGCCTATCGCGGCGGTAAACACTTAGCTCGACGTATGCCGCCGCTCCTAGGCTGCCGGCAAAACCCATCGTATTTCGCCACTTTCGCTTGCCGCCGCCTATCGCCATCGACTTTCTCGACGCTGCTCGGTTGAGGAATCTGGCGTATTGAGGGTTCTTTCTCATGGACGACAAGGTAACTAATTTAATGAGATATTATCTCATCTATTATCCCAGTTCATCTGCCTCCTTTAATCACCCGGCGGAAATCGCCGTGAATTCATTTTTATTCGAGCTGATTTGAGGGTTTTCTTTTATTCATAGAATGTACAGTGCACTGACACATCAGAAATTTGCGACCTCCTCCAGAGATTCCATCTCACCGTACCAGATCACTTGAGGACGCGCGCAGTATGTTCAATCTCACCCTAAATCGGTTGGCATGGCCTACTTTCATGAACATATTCTAAATATTGCTACATTGGATAAAAGGTGTCACATGCACCATATACGTCAAAGGGGATTTTCCCCTCTTCTTTCTATATTAGGCAAATTAATGATGTATTGTTCTTTTGATTACTCTCATATTTCCATAACATCATGTTTACCCTATCTGTTTAATTACAGATTTTTGTCCTTCGATTTCAACTGTTGTACAGTTCTTTCAATTTGGGCTCATATTTGCATGTTACCATATTTTCTTTAACAATCCTACCATTTTTTGCAGCGCATCCCTTGCTATGCAACAGATTATGTAGTGCACAATCTTTGCCTTTACATAGATCAAGACTGCACGGATGTCATACTGCACACAACCCATGGATTTACAATCATTGCTACTGTAAGACTTGATGAACGTGGTGACTCCTATTTTTGCACTGGCTTTTGGAAAGAAATTTCTAAGTTCTATGTACTGAAAGCTGGCACTAAAATTGCACTGCACATAAAAGGGCATGGTCATGAGATATATGCTAACTTCCCCGACAAAATCATCCTTCCAGACTTTGTTCAAAGTAAGTTTTCTTTTCAACTACCTGCATGTTGACTTACCCAGCAATGTCAAATGAATTGTGTAGTATTTAAGCAACCAAATGGTATTTCCTTTTCTTACTATATTCCTACCTAATAACTTCTAGTTACCAATACACTTTCTATTGCCCTATTTTAACTAATTATTCCCTACACTCTCATTTCTATCAGAAAGCGCCGCTGACAAGGAGACTCCGGAGGTGGAGAACGGGGCTACCAACAAGCGGAGGCGGGGCGAGCTCAAATCGCAAGCGACTCCAGCAGGCCTAGACTTCATCAGCAGCCTCCCCGATGATATGTTGGCAGTCATCATCTCCCTCCTCCCAATCAAATATGGGGCGCGGATAACCATCCTTTCCCGACGGTGGTGCTTCCTATGGAACCCCAGCCCTCTCGACCTCATCAACACCTACGAACTCTGCCATGGCTATCGCAAAAGCTTGGATGCATTCTCCAAGATCCTCGGCAGTCACCTTGGCCCAACCAGAGGCCTTAGAATGGGCAAGTTCCGTTCCAACGGCAAGGACCGAGCCAAGCTTGACGACTGGTTCCGATCCCCCACCCTAGATCAGATCGAGGAACTCACTTTTGATGATGGACATATGTTGTCGCTGCCAACATCCGCACTCCGCCTCGCGCCCACGCTGCGCGTCACCAAGTTCAGGAACTGTCATCCCCCCTTAATGATGCGCCCGCTCTTATTCTACCACGACTGAAGCACCTTGAGCTTGTCATCGTCTGCCTCTCAAACGGTGACATGGAGCGCTTGCTCCGTGGCTGTACTGCACTTGAGTACCTTCGTCTTCAGGCGATCAATGCGTTGAGTACCTTCCACATCACCTCCATGACTCTTCGGACTATTTATGTGTGTTGCTGGCGTAGCAAGAAGACATCACAAGATGTGTACCACGGTATGGTCATTGAGGACACGCCTGCACTTGAGAGATTACTTGTAGTTGATCAAGAAGGTCCAACAAGAATCAATGTCATTTATGCGCCGAAATTGATAGTAATGGGCTACTCGTGTGACAAATACTCCGAACTTGTTATTGGATCCACACCCGTTCAGGTATAACAGCCGCCTTCTACCTCTCCTTCTACAAATTAACATTATTTCTAATTTTGAAGATGTTTGTTCGTTTGTCATTCAGAAAATGATTCCGACAAGCTTGACCCCGAAATTGCGCACAATGAAGGTCTTGTCACTAGAATCTATCAGCCCCGACCTGGAGCAAGTTGTCAGTTTCCTGAGATGCTTTCCATGCTTGGAGAAGCTATATATTGAGGTGATGTTCCTTTCGTGTTAAATGTGAACCATAAGGGAGTTCAATTTGTGACACCTTTTTCCAAGTTTACAATGACAATGTACTACAATTTCTGAAGAATTCTTTTGGAGGATTTCAGTACATACATGT
>NC_041384.1:450183441-450202553 GCF_002162155.2 Triticum dicoccoides
ATTGGTTGCTTGATCCATATGGTTACAATCAATAAGCATTTCTCCTTTGGATTCATCTGTATTAGTTTTCTTAGGGAACTTTTCATCCACTCCAACCTCTTGTGAAGAAGGCTACATTTTTCTAGAATGTAATCAAATGCCCATGTTAATCATGTCAGATCGAAGATGGCATGTTAGTGCATTTTACAAATCCTGCAAACCAAATATGCCTGTAGTAATGTTCAAAACTGCATGTAGGCACTAACACGTTTTCTTCTTTTGCAGATAAGATTAGGCCCAGTGGTGGGTAATGTGATACAATATAACAATCACGTCAAATGCCTAGATCTGCATCTCTCAAAAATTACTTTGAGCTCCTACCAAGGGACCTTATCGGAGATTATATTCATCAGGTTCTTTGTTCTCAGAGCAAGGGTGCTTAAGGAAATGAGGTTTGCCCTACATTTATTTTGCAAAAATGAATGGTTTGTTGATCAGCGCCGGCGCCTGTGGCAGAATGGAATAGGCTCCAAAAATGCTGAATTTCATTTTGGAACTTCGGATAACAGAGTAATCGGAAGTCATCGTGTCAACCCCATACATGACTTCTCAGTGGTTGACCCCTTTGCAAAAATTGTGAGGTTTCGAAACCAGACTTAGAAGTGGTAATATTAGTTTGAACCTCTCTGATATTCATGTTCGGTGGATCAGCGTGAGCGTTTGCAGCTAATGAGCTGAATTTCATTTCTAATATCAGTTTGAACCATGTAATCTTAGAATTTGAGCCATATAACTCTGGAATTTGAACCTTGTAATATTTTGAGCTTTTGTGGTACAATCGTTGAAATGGCATCGTATGAGACTCGTATATTGGTAGCACTATTTTGACCTTAATATGCAATGGTCTTAGATTTTATTAACCATTCTCGCATCGGTTTACCTTGTCGATCTCACAGCACACGATCTGTATAGCTAACTCGACTGCGACCTTCGACATTGTTGCACACAGTTGGTTTCTTCCACTGTGTGCCCTGTAGAGCACGGAATTAATTATTGCACTCGAGTGTCCATCATCACCCTTCTGTGTAACTTTGACCTTATCACCCATGGGCAAACTTACGACCGAAGTCATTCCACACACTTCGTTTTTACAATGCTTTTTGCCAATAAACTCCCATGATTTGTCCCTCTTCTAGCCGACGCGTGGCCAAACTAGCCGGGCAGGAATCTTGCACGGTAGCGTGGAAACAGGCTCACCGATGATACATTTGATGCCTCTTCGAGCCCACGTGTGCGGTGCGGTGTTGTCAAGCATGCACTGGAATCCTCCGCTATGAACGTTGTGACAAGACGTGATGATTACAGGCCGGCTGGCCCCCATTTATTACAGCGGCCAACCTTTCGATCGCGCCCAACCATTGCAAGAAGCACACCCACCACGAGAAATTCTTAGAGGGTATCCTATGCGGATCCAATGGCGCTCCGAGCGGCTGCCAACGACGAGCAGCAGTTCACCATGCATGCCATGGTGGACACCCACAGAAGGTTCATGGACCTCTCAGTGGTGTACAGCAACGACCCGGTCTGGGTGGAGCACTCCATCCACATCATGGAGTTGTTGCTTGCCGAGGAGAAGTACAAGGTGGTCGGGTTCGACCTCGAGTACACCCGCGCTCGTGTCGGGTCTCGTCCCAAGGTCGCTGTCGCCCAGATGTGCATGCGCCACCACATCCTCATCTACCACTACTGCCTGGCCACAAGGCCTTGCGAGCATTTCGCTAGGTTTGCCAACAACCCCCACTACATGTTCGCTACGGTGGACATCACCAACGATGTAAAGGCGCTCGAGAATCCGGGCATCGCCTGCCAGAATCCTGTCAACATTCAGGGCCAATACAAGATCTGGGGCAGCAAAGAGCATGAGAAGGACTCACTGGTTCACCTCGCTGAGGCCATCATCGACCCCTGCTATTGAGACATGAAGGATTCGTGCAACAAGGACAAGCGTGCCTAGCACTTGGCCTGGATGGAGAAACTCGACAGAGCTCACATCTTGTATGCGGCCAAGGAGGCGTACATGAGCTACGACAGGTACAGGAGGATCGTTGACATGAGGAAGTGCCTCCTTCCCCAAAACAACTAGGGATCTAGTCGGAAGCAGAGCAATGGCAAGCATCATCGCAACAATAAGTAGATGATTAGATCCTCGTTTCTCCTACTTTAGTATGCATGTAATTGCTTACTTTGGTGTGTGGAAATGTTATGTGTGTAGTCACTTGTGTAATTGTATGCTTAATTTGGTTATGCAATGCTGTCTTTTTAAGTATATATGTTGACACTCTGTAGACAGAGCGTAGATGTTGTGCGGACAAACAAAACCACATCGCACACGGACTAAACAATGGAACCCGTTGGTGATGTTTTCATCAATCACTCATAATTGTATACCAGCAATCATTTGCTCACAACACACACGGCTTGTTAGCAGTAATCGTCTGTGTTGTTATCGGTCTTCGCACACGTTTTCGATTACAGACCTGTTTGCCGCATATCACACACATCTTGTTAAGTTGAACCGTTTTTGTTCTCATGTCTCAACGCAAACAGTTGATCCGAGTGAACCGCATGCCGTATATCGCACACACCTTGATCTGGCTGACCGTTTCTTTTGTGTTGCCTAATCATAAACAGTTCATCCAAGTGAACCGTATGCTGTATATCACACACACCTTCATCTGGCTGCCCGTTTCTTTTGTTCCTCCTCATCGCAAACAGTTAATTGAGCTGAACCATATGCCCAGCATCGCACACGCAACTAAAATCTGAATTGTGTTTGATGCATCCTTCATCGCAAACGTTTTGCACCTTTTGACGGTTTTTTACACCACCGTTTGCGATTATGGCATCGCACACAGTTTCGTCGAAGGGTCTTTGATCGTAGTATCACGTTAGCAGCATCCTGCAGTAGTGACAATTGGATAACCTAAATCTGTATTGATGAGAATCCAGCAATAAGGGGCACGATCTCTGCTTTGACAAGACATGTCAATGAAGGCTGCACCTCGAAACACGAAGCGGGAGGCCAAAACGGTTCGAAATAATAAAAAGGCCAGGCGTAACGTTTCACCAAAAAAGCTGTCAGTGGACATGCCCTATTTTAATTAAGTATTGTGCCCTTGCAGTTGAGGGTTGTAACTGTTATACAGAGCCAAATACAGTTCTCTTGCTCAGAAGACTACTTTGAAGTATGCGGAGGAGGAACCCGCCTTGCAATGCCGAAGACAATCTGCGCGCCGAACATATCGTCATTGAAGACTGGTCCAGGGGCTACTGAGGGAGTCCTGGACTAAGGGGTCCTCGAGAGTCCGGTCCGTGTGTTGTAAGCCGGACTGGTGGGCCGTGAAGATACAAGGCAGGAGGCCTTCCCCCGTGTCTGGATGGGACTCTCCTTTGCGTGGATGATGTCCGAATGTATAGTTTCCTTTCTTTGTAAACTGACTCTGTACAACCCTAGGCCCCTCCGGTGTCTATAAAACCGGAGGGTTTTGGTCCGTAGAGGCTATCAAAATTTACATAGGCTAGACAGCTAGGGTTTAGCCATTACGATCTCGAGGTAGATCGACTCTTGTAACCTCTATACTCATCAAAGTCAATCAAGCAGGAAGTAGGGTATTACCTCCATTAAGAGGGCCCGAACTTGGGTAAACATCGTGTCCCCTTGTCTCATGTTACCTTCGATCCTCAGACGCACAGTTCGGGACCCCCTACCTGAGATCGGCCGGTTTTGACACCGACAGCTGACACTTGGGAACAACTAAAATATCTGGTAACTCTATACCCCTTGCTTCTGCTCAGGCGGGCCTTTTGCGATGTGTGCCAAGGCATTTACAACACTGCAAGCGCTATTTCAACACACCAGTTGGCATGCGAATATGCGATGGACACCTATGTTAGCACACGTCGTGCTAATAGCAGGACAACGCTGTAAGTGGTGTGATGGGACAGGCGTTCATTCCCGGTAACAGAAGACGGCGACACATCATCGAGCATTTAATTCATTCACCTACCTCGTCAGGGTATGACATAGCCCACCATAGCTACTGTGGTAAAAGGATAGCCTGGCTAAGGTGGAGAGGTTTTTTTCAAACATGCTAAAGGGTTGGATACTTGGTAGATTACAGTTGGTAGCTTCAAAGCAACATTTTCTCTTCCTGGGAAAGGTTTGTAGCAACCATGCGACTTGAACCTGGCTAGATTGTGCTAGTTCTACATTTTTCTCTGTTTGTGCTACGGATCGGCAAAGGGACACCTTCTGTTCTTGGTGTCTCGCATGTGTTCTACACATGCGCGGTGACAATGCCAATGGCTATGCTATGAGTGGCGAGTGCTAGAGCTGCAAGCAATGACTGGTGGAGCTATAAGCCAAGACCGGTGGAGCTGTGACCGCCGACGGCCGTGCTGCATCTGTAGGCAGGGCGAGCTGCAGCCAGCAAAAGCATTGCTTAGACTATCGACGACGGGAGTTGCAACTAGGGAAGGAGACTTCGCGACCATCGGTGGCAAGAGCAGCAACCGAGTTGCGATCGTCGATAGTTGTTCAACCATTGACGGCGGAGCTTCACCAGAGATGGCGGTGCTCCAACCGTCGCCGATGGTGCTCCAAGGCTCAGTGACGGTGTTGTGAGTCTGTGCGACAAGTGCCGGTGATGCACACGGTGTTGCTGCATGCGACGAAGCGCGCTGCTGTGAAGGGTATCTCCCTCGATGGTAACCATGGCGTATGTAGCTCACAGCGGGACGACACCAACACTGAGGTTTCTGCATGAGCCCGTATAGGCAGGTGTGTGCGGGTGGAAGGTCCTACGACGACCGTTTTGTGATGCGAATGGTATCTACCGGTCCGGCGGTGGGCGTCACCAGTTGTGAGCACAGTGTGTGGTGTTGCGAGCCGAATAGCCCACTTAGGTTGGGCGATGCGAGAGGATGAGAACGACATTTGTGTGTGGGAATTTCTCGTGTTGCGGGACCACAATCCAGTGGACACTAGAGTCGAATTGAATGATGGCCAGGATCATCGATATTCCCTTCGGATCGGTCGACTAACCGGTAGTGTCAATCGTACGGATGGTCGTGTCCAAGTTCATGAGCGGCACCATCCGTTTGCCAATCAATCAGGCTTCTTCCTTGCTTGCCAAGATCCTCTAGGTCTAATACCTATAGCTGAACATGGCGACGCGGCACAAGATCGTGTAGCCTTTTCTGAAGGCACTCGTGCGGAGATTCGCAGGAGCACGCAGGTGCCAAGCTCTATTCGGTCGCTCGATTTTCTCACGATTCATGAAGTATTAGGATCCCACACAAGGGCATAATAAGTTTTAAGTTTAATCACTGAAACTTACGATTTTGTATTTGAAAAATACGATTTTCTCGGCCGTGGGTATCAAGTTTCAGAGTTAAAACTTTAAGTGATTTTATTGTTGTACTTAAGTCATGAGTTTATTGCTCGCTCGCACTAAGTTCAAGAGTTAAAGATTAACATTTTCTTCCGTTAAAGCGTATTTAAAATGGATTTTATTTAAAAGTCATTGTCACAAAAAACACGAATATGGAAACAAAATTAAATTTAGACATTTATTTAAAAGATATGGAAAATTGAAAATCAAAAGTCAAAAAAAAGCACGCGCGAGGGACCCAGATGCCCCCGCACCTGCCTGCCCCAAATCCTTTTCACACGTTGGTGAGTATTTTATTCATCTCCTTTATAATGATTCGGTCGTGACTGTCTTTGTTTTGTACATGTTTAATAATTAATAATTGATTATATGCATCACGATGAAGCTTGGCTGAGAGTTTCGACCTTCTTTTTGAGAAAAAAATTAGAGGAGAACCGAGCAGTGAGTCTTGGTCGAGTCGCACAGTGGTCTTCAGACCAGACACAGACCGAGCAGTACGTACGCACAGTAGCCGTGTGAAAAGAAGACGTGCTTGCCAGCGCCATGATTGTATCCAGATCGTAACCTGCAGGCCGGTTACATGCTTTACACCGATTTCCTTTTGATGCTTTCGACATGGAGTGGATCTGTAGAGCATGGGTGTGTACGTGTAGGCGCCACTACAGTATGGATGTGTATGCGTACGCAGCAGTAGATCGGAGGAGCTGGCAACGCGTAAGTATGTGTGGCGCCACCACGTTGACGGATCTAAGAAGGGTATTTATTGGTCGATCGACATTGTGGTAGTCTCAGAGCAGAGCATGGTTAATAATACAGCTAACTGTTGACTATAAAATATTATCATATCATCTATAATCATTATTTATAGTCACTCATACAATAAGGTTAATTATGAGCTTGATTATAAGATTAATACTATGTTTCCTCATCTTCTTTCTATCCTTTTCTTCACATTTATTGCACCTGCCTAGGAGCATGCATACAGTCAGTCTCTTAGATGAGAGCCCACTCCTTTATTTTTTTTATATCTTTCTACTCCACATAAGCAAAATTGACATGTAAGCGAGCTATAAGACTACTATTATACTTGTTCTCACGCGGTAGCTTTCGACGATGAATTGCATTCATTTGTCTGCTTTTACAAGGCTGCTATTTAGTCCTCTCTCTCTCTAGATAGCACACTCGCAATAGCATGGTGTTTTGAGAGTGCGGATTTTTGGAGGACGGGCTCCCCTGTTTTATTAAAAGAAGATATTTCTGAGTTGAAATGTGAAAACTTATAAATACTCATTGTGGATCTGAAAATTTTCGTTCAAAATATTATGATTTGCAAGCTGAAAAAACCCCGACCCAATAACAAAAAAAAACTGGCCCATTTCGATGTACCGTATTTGTCTTTTTGGTATACACCACGTATGAAAGTGTATTATTATGAAACTTTTCTCGAACATGTTATACATGTATTTTTGTATGTACAAAAAAATCAATTTTTTGCACCATGGAATGTTTCTTAGACGGGCTCCGTCGAGCCATTCCTCTATTGGTCATTTGTGGGTTTTTTGGAGCATATTGGCCTAGTGGTTTTAAAATTTGGAAGACAATTTGTTTTCTTTTGAGTAAACGACCCGACGTCATTGATAAATTAGGCAAAGCATGTTAGGTCGGAAAAAACGAGATGACAAAGAGTCAAGATAAACATGAAGTTACATCAAAGTTCTACATGGTCGTTGACTCTATATCCATTTTGCAAATCCTGACTTTTCTCGTTGCACCCGTGATACCGTAGAAGACCAAACCTCCGCAAGTTGGACTAACCTTAAAGGTTTCAAAGAGCCGTATGAGCCGCCCACCCCAATATGTGACAATAAACTTAAAATTGTTGAACGCCCTATAGTAGGGGATACACCGGTTGCAAGACAGGTTGTCGAACTAATGCTTTGTCGTCATACTGTCGGGAAAGAAACCCGAGAACACAAACTAACGAATCAACGTACGAATTCATAAGAGCATTCTTTAAAAATACTATTGTTGCCACCACCGCCAAGATAGGCTGAAGTGTCGGACAACAATCCACGAGAACGGGAGCAATCGATATGCAGTACCAAAACACTATAGACTCTCCGATGCAAGTTGGATCGGCCACAATAACTACACAAGAACAGGGTAGAACCATATAACCTTTCTTTCGTACGACGCTACCTCCACTTCAAGACTTTACCACCAAGGACACAAAAAACACCTACCTCATCTCCATAGCCACCATCTCGATCACTTAGTGTAATCGAGATTTCATCGCGACCAGCCACACTGTAATACTATCAATGATTCATCTTCAAGTACCTATTTATACACTGGCATTTGCTTTTGTTAATTGACCATGATATACGTGTAATCCACTCGGGTTAAGGGCCAGGGCATAACCTCGCAGACCTGTTTGTGTATACTATGGGATTGACGGTATGGTTTAATAATTTTATATTTGTGTACAACTATTTGTCTCTTGTCTCTACCTCGACCCTAGGACTCGCCGCTACCCGAGACACCGAAGATTGGTACAAGGAGAGGTACAGTCATGGAACACTAATGCATTGGTCTAGTTTGTTCTTAATAATCGACGCAAGCCGCGAGACAAAAAAGAGCCAAGCTAAATTTCAATCCTCAATGCGGGGGCAGTCCATCGTGGTGTCACAAGAAGGCATCCCCACTTAATTAATTCTTTACAAATAATATATCTTATTACTTAACGATGCATTATTGATCTATCATTATCACAAGCACGTATACACGGATGCTGGTGAAACCTTTCCTCTCACCTACTTCTTCTATTGCAACACCCGCTGTGATTATTTGTCGGTCCTTGGAACAAGAGCGACTTGATATAAAAATATTTGTAGGAGCCCCTCGGACTGACCCCCTTAGCGCCGCCACCCCAGGTCAACACCAGGGAGATTAGATCCCAGCGCCGCTAGCCCTCCCAGCGTGTTTGGTTCAGGAGAATTAGAGATGGAGAATGGGAGTTGAGGGGTAAAGAGATTAAAAATCCACTGTTTGATTAGAGGGAATGGGAGTTTAAGTGGGAAGAGGACTGGGAGTTGGGGAAGCCAATTCCCACCGATTTCTTCCCAGGGGGTACCCTGTTAATTCGTGAGGAGAGTTTTATCCCACGCCAATTCCCATCATATGCCAAACAAGGGAATGGGAGTAAAAATCTACTTCCCATGCCTAATCCCTTCATAAACACCCTTGTGCAAACTCCCATGCCCTTGCCCAAGTGTTTACCAAACAGGCTACCCACAGCGACATATCATGCCGCCGCTACCGCTGGAGTTGACCGCCATCGCGGAGGCGCCCGGTGCCAAGGCAGTGAGGCCGGAGGAGGCGGCAGCAACCACCCGAGGCGGCTCGGGGCTTCGCGCCACCCTGACCATGCGGCGGCAACTGGCCACCCTATGGCTGGAGGTGCTGGCGATGGTGGGATGTCGGCGGTCACGGATCTGGATTCCAACCAGATCCATCATCGATTCTTTACTTGGATGGTCGGCGGCGCGATGAGGGCTCCGGTGAGGGAATGGATGATCTCCGCAGGAGTACCGGCGGCGGCATACGTCTTCATGGCGAAGCTCGACGTGGTTCCAGCCAATCGCGAGATAGGGGCGATGCGACTTCTGGTGAAAACCGCGCCTGATTGCGGTCTTGGCAGACGATGGCGACGTCTTTGACGTTATTTCCTTCTCAAGGCATCATTGTTGTAGGCCACGTCAACTCGATCGGGATGTTTTAGGGGAAACCCTAGATCCGAGTTTACCAGATCAGATGATGACGACTCCTTTGGTGTCATTCTCCCTGCTGGGGGCATTGTTTTGGAACAAGTGTTGGTTGGAGGAGACAAGAGGAGGAGTGGTGTTACATCTACTGCAAGGCCGACGGCGGATTCAGGCAGCATGGCGCTGCGGTGTTTTGGCGGCAGGCATGTGTGGATGGATATGTGCGAGATGGTGGCGTTGGTTGGCACCATGGTGGCGTCGACAGCAAGCCTGGAAAGGTCGGTGTGTTAGTACCTACTCTGGAGATGGATCGGTGAAGATGGCGGCGGCGGCCTCTGAGAGTGCGCTGGACCAGCGTGTGACCCAGTCCCAACATTGTGGCTTGGTTGGGGCATCCAGCTTTAGATGGTAGGCTTTGGTGAGATGTCTATTTGGTATTCGGCTCGGACAATCGGCACCCCTTTATCAACGAGATAGGAGTAGCGACATGTGTTGCCAAAATGATGGCTTCAGACTTACTGATGTAGTACTTTATAAGGTTTTGTGAATAATTAATAAAATGGCTTCATGCATCGCCCAGATGCAGAGGCCGGGGGTATATCCTTCTTTTCTAAAAAATACTTGTAGGAATTTTCTTGCTAATCATAATCACTTCCTGGATTCCTAGGTCTTTAGGAAGGGAGGCTATTACTACATACGAAACTGAATCGAAGGCAAGAAACTCTTTTCTTTGCGCCGTGGTTGGGGAAGTATTTTGCTACCCTGGTAATCCTTGTCATTTATTTTTGTTTTTTTATTATTAATTATATTTAATAGTTAAAGAAAATCCAAAAAAGTAGTAGTATGCCAAACAAGAAGCCTGATGAGTTTATTATTCCTAACGATGGTTTTATACGCATCCACGTATTGAACAACCCAATGTTGCAGCTAAGGAATATAAAATCAAGCCTAATATACTCACTATGGTTCAACACAACCAATTTGAGGTTCTTGGTCAGAGGATGCAAGTATGAATTCACAAACGTTTAATGGGCTTTGCAGCATGATGCATGTTAAAGATGTTGATCCTATTGTGGTTAATTTGTTTTTTTACATTTGAGTAGTACGGGATCCTCCTACGATAGTTTTTGTATTAACAAGGAGAAGTTACATCTATATAGAAAGAGAAATAATTACAAAGAAAGGCTAGAGGGGTGGGAGTAAAGGCAAAAGGAAAACAAGGGCTAGCTAGGATGAAGTATAAGAGGGGGAGTGACTCAGACTAGTGAGTTAATCCTGGCAGAGAGGGGTCTTTATCAATGTCCTTAACTCTTTGAATAACAAGTGTCAAATCCCCGATAAAAAGAATGAGCCAGATAGTAGTGGAGGGTCTACTTATCTCAAATAATATCAACCCATTTATCTATTTCCAAATATTCCAGAATGTAGATGTTGGAACCTTGAGGAAACTTTTCCCATTGTAGCCAACCTTAGCCCTTCGGAACAATTAGATCATGCCATCACAATTAGTCCAAGTAATCCCAGCATGCCTCCAGCATCTTTCTACAAAAGTACAATTAAAAACAAGTGATCTCCAGTTTCTGTGATGATGCCAGAATAGATGGTACAAATTAAAGTAGAGTCAAGTTTTGAATGGCAACGATCCATCATGTCTCTTCTGTTTACACCGCGAAAAAAGATGCATCTATGTTGATACATGTTTGTCGTAGTAGTTCTAATATGTTTCCATCGATGTACATCCATGACTGTGTCCTATTTGCCAGAGGGAGCCACACGTTGGTTACCCATTGGAACAAGTGTCGCACACACAATGGTCCACGGGGCATCGTTCCTGGTTCGACACGTGTCACAACCCAAATAGAGGCCAATTTAGTTAAAAAAAGGTCGGTCCTGTCTAAGGGATGGTAAAGGCCCACGAGCCTTGGTCAAAACTTATTGGTTCTAGCGCATATAGGCCCGCTAACAATATGTGTGCATAAATCACATTATGGACTGGGACCATACGACCCATTAACGACCTAAATAAATTTAACATGTCACCAACCCATGGGTCTTTCGACATGAGTACGACATGTTGATACTTTTGACCCATATGTGTCTCGGGTGTCTTAGCCCATATGTGGCCTATGGTGTTTTAGCCCATATGTGGCCCATGGTGTATTTCAGCCCATTTATAGTGTGTTTTGTCCTTCGGCCCATTTATGGCTCGTAGTGTCTTTCACCCCATTTTCAGCCCATGGTTCTTTGGGCCCATTTATGGATAATTGTGGTTTAGGCCCATTTGCGGCTCGTGGTGCTTTCAGCCCATTTGCGACCCATGGTGCTTTCAGACCATTTATGACATGTGATTCTTTCGGACCGTTAATGACCCCTGGTACGTTCGGCCCAGTAGTGGACCAGGGGAAGTAACACATAGTAATTAACAATAAATTCATAGTTTACAATAGAAAATTGCACCAGGTTACATCCACTAGTCATCAAATCTTCCACTCACCCCCTCTGGTCGATATCTGATCCTACAATTGGTATCAGAGCATGACTCTCCCCTGTCTCTATGTGTTTTGGTTTAACCACCTAGAGTTTAAAGTTATGTTCATCAGTGAAAATTACCACACTAGGAAGCCTGTGTTCGATGCAAATGATATCCATATATACTAGAAGCATAGTATGTGCCTTTACATCAAAGGTGTCGACTCTAAGTCGTGGTGAATTGAGTCTGGGGGTTTTCACATCCCCGACCCTAGAGAACTTACTCATGAAGACTGAAGAAATCTTCAGCTCTATGCTCAAGCCCAAGACATCATCCACGACTGCCATTGGAAAAGAGAAATTTGGTCTTGTTGGCAATGTTGAAACTACGAAGGAAATATGGGATATCCTTCAAGGTCTATGAAGGTATTTTCCTCTCGGCATGAAACAAGAAAGGATATTCTTCGAAGCCGTTTGAATATCTTGTAGAGAAATGATGGTCAGAGTGTTCAAGATACTTACTTGAGACTTGTTACCTTCACAAATGAACTTCAAATTCCCGGTGTAAAGGATATCACTAATCATGATGTCGTGAAAAAGTTGCTCAGATCCATCAAATAATCATTTGATACTCTCGTACACTCACTACTACACATGTCTTGGAAAGGCTCAACACTCACAAGTTGCTGATTGAAGAAAAGAAATATTTGTATGGTTCTAGCTCCCGAAGAATTCATGCTTTGAAGGCTATTGCTGAATCTTCATCTAAAGAAGAAGAAGTACCCTCTAGTGAATCTAATGATCATAAATAATTTGGTGAAGACCTCATGTTGCTTGTGAAGAAGTTCAATCGCTTCAAGACTTGTGGCCGCTTCAAGAAGAATTTGAAAGATGACTCTAAGAAATCCTCTTGTTCAAAGTACTCAAGCTCAAATTCCTCAAGTGACATGATGTAACACTAGTAGGAAACTGCTTATCGGTGGGGTCATATTAGTGGCGGGTAGGTTGATGGCCCTGTCACTACTATTTTGGCCAGATACTAGTGACGGGTGAAAAAAAGATGCCTGTCACTGGTGTTAAGTTACCATTGGTGGGCACAAATCCCTGCCCACCACTGATTGTTTGGGCTTAGGTTAGCCATGGGCTAATAGTACTAGTGGTGGGTTCCTAACGTCAGCCTGCCACCGGAAGTTAGATCAGTAGTGGAGGTCCATACTAGAGGCCCACCATCGGTAATTTGGCCATTGACTTGGCCCACGTTAGCGTTGGGGGGTATACAAGTGGCAGGTGCCATCCTTTGCCCGCCACTAATCAAACATGTAGATATTTTGTTTAATTTCCTGTATTCTTTTTAAGATTTTAGTCTGTTGTTTTTTATGACCTTGGTATTATATGAAAAATGGTTTGAACTTTGTAATTTTCATTATTTATGATATTTAGATTTTTTATTAATAAATTTGTATTTAATTAAATATACTTAAAACTTGAATGCAACTACACATTTAAAATTAATTTCAAAAGATTGGAAGAAATATCATAAATAAGGTATTTAGGTTTAATGAAACAAAAATTGCTACTTTGAAATATGTATATGTCAAAATTGAAACACATGATTTAATTGTAATTATGTAAAAAATATTAATGTTATCTTAAACCTACGAAACTTTTAATGGTGACATTACATGAGATGTAGAGTATGTGGATACAAAATGAAAGAATATTTGAAGAAGGCTACGATGTACATTTTTTATAGACTGAAGACGACCTCGAGGCACGCGCATCGCATACCCAATTGATGAATGTGTAGTTTTTATTTGAATATATAGACTAAATAGATACTTAAGAACTTAAATTGTATTTGTTTTCACCAATATTTGGACATTTTTTGTACATGTAATTTAAATTTGATTTATGTCCACTAAGTAATTAAAAATGCGTTAATTGTCCTAAATAGACCGTATTAACCCAGACTAGTCCAAATTTGAACATGAAACTTGAAATATATGTGTATCAAACATAGAAACAAATTTGAGGGTAAATGATAAAAAAATTGAGTTCCCTTTGAAACCCAGCGGTTTCCTTTGAAACCATAATACTTCTCGAAGTGCATCAGGCTTTTTTCATAATCCCCTTAAATTTTTACCACCCTATGGTGCTCATATGATGACACCATGCCAAGTTTTATATTTTTCATACCTCATTTACAACTTTTGTTTAATGAAAAAACATTTAGCTCATTTTAATATCTAGAAAATCATTATATCTTAAAATAGCAAATCAATCCAAAAAGTGACAATAGTTTCTCATGACTCCTGTAATGAAGTAAAATCAACCCCACAAAATGGAACAATAAATTTCTCCATAAAAAGAAAATTAAAAAATACAAATTTGCAAGAGAAACTATCCGTGGCTAGCTCCCAATATTACCCACCATTACTAGTGGGGGTCTATCGTGGTTGCGAGACACATATAAGTACAAGCAGGTACGGTGGCCAAAATTCCCCAAAATCCCACTTGCGGCCCCGGCTCCCCTCAAACCACCCCTTCAAACTCTCCCCTCCATTGTGCGTGTAACTTTTTCTCTAGCGGGTTATTGCAGTTGTATATTATGTTTTGGTTTTATCTACATTGGCTTGGGTTTTAATTATATTTTTCGGTGCTTCTATCGTTCATATAACGTGTTGGGATGTCACTAGAGGTTGCATTTGTTCTGATAGGCAACAAGCTTGTTCGGTGTGTGGTTGTGGTGTCCTTGCAAATTTCGACATAGATGCCAGCTGGTGGTGGTTATGTGTGTCTCTTGGGAGCTTTTAGTCCATGTTGAAACTATGGAATTGTTGCTATAACACTCACACAGGTCGGTCAATGAAGCTCTCGCTCCTTTGGTTTGGCTTCCTACTCCACTCGCTCGCTTATTTTTTTTCCCGCTCGCTCCACTGCAAGCTCAGAGGAAACCAACTATTCTATTTTTATTTCATAAAGTTCGTTACACAAAAAGATATCCACAGATTTTAATATTCTTGGGTTTTTAAAAATGGCACAAATTAAAAAACCATGAATTTAAAAAAAATGTTCACAAAGTTAAAAAAATATACATGAATTTCAAACAGTGTTCGTGAATTTGAAAAACAATTCACAAATTTAAGAGTTTTCCTAGACTGTGACAATGTTCATGAATTTTAGAAATATTAAAAGTGTTTATGAATTTCAAAATTATTCATGGATTTAAAAAAATATTCATGTATTGAAAATGTTCAGGAGTTTTAATAAATATTCATGAATTAAAATATAAAATAAAAGAGGAGAAAAAGAAACTAGAAAAAAGCTATTGAAATCAATAGAAAGACACGGAAAAGAAAAAAAACAAGCAATACCTACTCAATACTTGAAAAAATGGTTGGCCCATTACAGCTTGGTGGGTTTTACTCTCAACCAGCAAAGCACAGTCTAACAGGAGGCGCCCATAGAGATGCCCACATACCCCTACGCACCATGAGGCCCCACATTTAGAAAGCTTATTCATGAATTAAAATGTGAATAAATGAAATGGAAAAATAAAAAGAGAAGAAAATGATAAAAAGAAAAACAATAGAACAATATTTTAAAATAAAAACAGGAAAAAACAAAAACAAAAACCAGACAATATATTCTTAATAATGGGAAAACCAACCCATCCATTTTGGCTAGTGTGTGTTACACTTAAACAGCGAGACACACACACACACACACACACACACACACACACACACACACACACACACAACACGCACACACATGCGTGCGCGCGCGCGCACACACACACCCCTACCTTATACGCGGAGTTATATGGACCCATGACCCCCGATGCACCAGGATGCTTCAAATCTATGAAAAAAGAAAAAAAATGAAAACTATTAAAGACAGTAGAATAATACAGAACAGAAAGAACAAAAAGCAAGCAATACCTTCTTAAAACAGAGAAAATCGGTTGGCCCATTACGGCTAGGTTTGTGTTACTCTCAGCTAGCGATGCACATTCTTACATGCGAGGCCCATAGTGACCCCCACTTAATAGGAGGCTCCAAATTTAGAGTGCTTATTCATGAATTAAAATGTGAAAAGTGAAATGCAAAATTAAAGAGAACAAAAATATATTAAAAAAGAAACAAATAAAGAAAAACTATTTAAAAGTAAAAAATAGAAAAGAAAGAATAAACAAATAGTCAATATCGTTCTTAAAACCAGGAAAACCGGTCAACCCATTACGGCTAGGTGTGTGTTACTTTCAACCAACGACACACACCCTTACAGACTTGGTCTATATGGACCCGATACCCGAGAAGTGCATGGATGAACTCGGGTACATATGAATCCACTTTGAAAAACACATTTCTAAATTCTAAAAAAATCTGGAAAAAAATTGCACGGGTACGTCTCCATGTCTATGTGCGTGCATAAAGTTTCACGTAAAAATAACTTTTTTGTGGCCTGTACAAAAAAGACAAAAAATTATGTCGTGAAAGACTATTTAGAAGCACTGAAATTTGTCTTTTTTGCGAAGGCAAAATAAAAAGACATTTTTTTTCATAAAACTTTGTGCCGCGTACACACATATGCGAACATGTATGTGTGATATTTTCTTTTGATTTTTTTGACATTTTAAAACGTGCTTAAAATGCATTTTATGAAAAGTGGATGCATATGCCCATGCGTTCAGATGGTGCCCTCTCCCCGACACCCCCGACTCACCAAGACGCTTTTTCAAATATGAGGAGCTTAGTATGTTAGAAGATTCAAAGAGAACTTCTCCCTTCTAGAACACAAACTAAGAAAACTCTAAAGCCTTTTATTTATGTTTTTTGTGAACTCTTTATTCTACTTCTCCTTTTATAGTTGTTCACTCGTCTCTTATTTTATGTTTTTAACAATGGGTTTGACAGCGCCCCTCCCCCCTCTCTCTTACCCTCTATCTCTCAGTCGCATTTGAATATGTAATCATCTTTATTAATGTTATGTCAGTGGGAGCCTCTCTCATTGTCTTAAGGTTCAAAAAATTATAAATTTGGTCAAACTTTACAAAGTTTGACTTAAGGTAAATTTGATACATGGAGTAGAAAGGAAACAAAGGGAGTATATTAATGGTAGAAGTTTGCATTTTGTTGTAGTGTAAACGTCTAAAATGTCACTCTTTTTGCAAACTGAGAGATATCAAATACCATGGTAGCAATAACAAATTGGAGCAAGTTAATATTTAGTGCATTTAAATTTAGGTGACGGTTTCGCAATATATTTTGCAAATACCTTAGTTTATATTATGTGCGGCTTGCTGCTTTTCTACCTATAAATGTTTGAGACTTTGTTGCAGATGACCGTGTGCGCAAACTGAGTATAACTCAGAAGTTCAAGTTCTAAGCTTGTCATGGTGCTCACATTCTTCTAAATTTATTCCAGACTTTTCTTTGCCATTCCTTGGTTTATAGATGTTAGTGTGTGTATGTATATGAGTGTCAGTACCGTGCTCAAAAAACATGTATGCATCGATGCCATGTTGGAAGGGATGTAAGATGGTGTCTCCATAATCGAGGAAAAAATGAACTTTTTTTAGATGGAAAAACTGAACCTTGAATCATAGCAATGCATGAATTCCATCTACGAAAGAGGTAAGACTGCCTACCCTATCATCTTTGTCTTTTTTCGGATATCCCTGGCGCTGCAAAACCGCATGCATCTACTCGCACAGGGCGTCGGTCGGTAGCTAAAACTTGCTTTCAAAGGAACGGCATGTACTTCCCACCGTCACCAGACACTCTCATTTACTCGTAGCGGTGTGGGCGGTGAAGGCCAAGGTAGTACAGACAATGCATACCTGGTGCAGATCCCGTGGTCCCACGTGCAATAATCACCATCCGTCTAGCGGCAAAACATGACCTCCTTTGATTTAGAGGAATTTCATAGAAATTCTAGAAAATAAGATTCTTATAGGATTTTTTTAAAGCCCTTTGGTTTATAGGAATGGATTCCTATTCCTACATAGGATTGATTCTTATCCTCCACATTTCATAAGAAAATAAAAAAAAGCCTAGACTCAATGGAAAAATTCCTTTGGTGTCAATCAAATGATATCTTGTTTCATATTCCTACTCATAGGATTTGAGATACATGTCATCTCATTTCCTACAAGATTCCTATTCTATGATAATTCTATCCTATGAACTAAAAGAGGCCTAGAGAGCATTAAAGAACCAATCCTAAGCAGGACCTAGGCAAAAAGACTACCAATAAATACATGCAAAGTTTTATTACTAAACAATTAAATAGAGGAGGCTTAGCTACAAAACCTTAGCACCGATGTATTGGGGACATGAGTTGCTAAACATTTTAATGCACTTAGCACCCCACTTTAGCACCAATGCATTGAGAGAGGTCTTAGACTGCTCACTGTAGGGAGTAACATAGAGTAGTAACTTGCCGATGTTACTACTCTATGTTACTACCTTCAGAGTGGGTAGTAACATATGAGTGGTATCATGAAAGAGTTCATTTATTAGGCTATAGACTCATCATGCCTTGAAATATGTGATGTTACAGTAACTACCTAAGTTACCATAAACACCTCTCTCCTTATTAATTAGCTGCCACATAAACAATGTTGTATTGAAATATGTGATGTTACTAGTTAAGTTACTTTCATTGTGACTAGTCTTATCTCAGGCTGGTCATAGTGGGAGTAACATAGATAGTAACATAGATGCCACATAAGCAAAAATGATGATGTGGCAAGTAGTTAATGAGGAGAGAGGCAAATAGAGTAACATAATATGTTACCATCACATAGCGGTTTCCAATGCATAATGAGTCTACAAAGTAATAAATGAAGGCAACTATGTTACCACACCTATGACACTACCCACTATAAAGGTAGTAACATAGACTAGTAAAGTTACTCCCCACTATAACCAGCCTCACACGCTGCAAGGTGGACCCATCGTTTTCCGGACCGTTCTCTCGTTCTGCGAACTGCTTTCCATAGCCTCGTGTGCGCGGTGAAAGAAATCCCGTGGTCCAGAAGCGGAATGCGTGCGAGTTAGGGAAAACCTTTTGTATGCTAGTGAATGAAAACGCCAATATAAGGAAGAAGACAGAAACCATATCCGACGTGTCATGTCTTCTGGTACTACATATGTTTTGCTGATAAGCTGAGACCAGTGACCATGCGGCAATCATCACATGGGCCACGAGCGATTACCAAGGAAAGCTAAGAATTATGTGCTCTCATGGATATCTCTGCATTTTGTTGGGAAAAGTGGGAGTTTATTTTAATCTTTTTCGCTAGTACGCAAAGCAAAAAAACTTACGGCATCTTCAACGATGACCCTCAAACCTTCCGCATACGTTGAACCGTACAATCTGGACCGCGGAAACCATCCAATGAGGACATGTACCGGTCCGCCGAGCGATCCTGTCGCAC
>NC_041384.1:450202975-450284437 GCF_002162155.2 Triticum dicoccoides
TTCGGGCCGCTGTCGCGCCCGCTCCTGACCACCATGGCCTACCAAAAACTCTCCTTTCGCGCCCGCGTGCGTTCCCGCATGACGCCAGTTGCATGCATTCATGCCATTGTAGTGTAGCCGCTCCGCATTGACATCCGCCTATAGCAGACGCGACATCTCACTGGTGTCGGCATTAAAGTGGCGCGCCGGCCAATAGCGTCGCTCACGCCACATCCCCGGTGTGTGCGCCTGTTTAATGCCGAATAGACGTATAATGTATGTGACGGGACGGATATCTACCACGACCGTTCAATGCCCGTCCGTCCAACATGTTCTACTCTTCCTCGCCGGAGGCCGTACCTCCAGTTCACGGGTCTTGAACCCCGCTGTCGTTCATGAAGTCGACAAATGGAGGACGTGATTGCCGATACGGTATACAAAATAAGTGAACGATGGCCACCCTCGTAGGATAGGTTTAGGGTCGGAATCGATTTTTATTCTAAATGTTTGAAATATAATGAAAATCCGTCGTGTTTGCATCAGGGTCGCCCAGTTTATATGAATTTCGTCGCGTTTGCATGAATTTCGTCCGGTTAGTTCAAATAGTTGTTGGAATATATGTGGGTAGTGTTAGATGTCGGCCTCCGGCATCCCCCACCCCGGTCCACGGACGAATGCGAAGCAAGTTTGCGGGTTGGCGTTGGAGATGCCCTTATCTTTCCATTGATAGAAAAAAAGAATAAATATAAGAAATGATACAACACACAACATGAATGCAAGAAGGCGCGAGCATAGTGTTCGAAGCAAAAGACAAGAGGTGCTCAACCCGAATAGAGTACATGACATAGCTAATTCCGCCTAGCTCGACCTCCATCCAATGAAGGCAAGGAGACGAGGCTCACGAAATCCAGGCCACGTCATTAAAAGCACGGGTTTACTCCCAGAGGGAGGGTGAATGGGAGATTTTTAAAAATTCGTCAAACTATGATGAATTTGACGAAGATCAGAGTCAAGAAATAGAAACGTGAAGCGACTAATTCAACACAGTAATAGAAAGCATGCATACAAGATATATACTGGTGAAGAACATGTAATCATACAAGCATACAGGCATGAGGAAGATGAACTAAAGAAATGAAATACAGCATGATGAAAGTCTTCAATTCAAATTCTCCAGAAGGTAGATCACAAATTCTTCAGCAGCGGAATAACGTAAAGGTAAAGACGAAGAATTTGAAACCAGGTAGGCTCGGTGAAGACACAACGATTTGGTAGACTAGTTCTAGTTGTTGTATCAATTGTACGTCTAGTTGAGCCGTCTGAGATGAACTCAGAGGACACTTAGTCCTCATCGTATTCCTCTTGAGCCTAGGTCACTTAGACCTCGCCCAATCACTCATGGTAAGTCTTTAAGGTAGACTTCTAAAACCTTCACAGACTTGTTCACTGACACACCACAATGACTCTTGAGTGCTCAAAACATGACGCCTAAGCGTCTGGAAGAATGAAGGTCTTCAAAGGTAACATGCGTCGGATCACAAAGATCAATCTCTTCAATGATGCTCAATCACTTTGGCTCTGGTTGGGTTTTTCCTCACTTAGGGTTCTCTCAAAGTCGTTAGAGGATGGGTTGCTCTCAAATGAGAAGTGTCAAGTTCCCTCTAGAGCAGCCAACCAACAAGTGATTGTGGGGTCAGCTATTTATAGACAGGGCAACCCGATATGAAATGTCATAAATGCCCTTCTCAAGCATGACCGTTGTCAGGATAAGGATCCACTCGACAGCTAGCACGCGGCGCAGCAATGACCGAAAATTAAACTATCAATTCCATCAGGGCACTCAATTTCCTCAGGATAGCCAGATCGCACTGGCAAAATCCTAACTCCTCAGCGTGACCAAATTCGTTAGCGACCAGATGAACTTTGTCACTGTCGCTAGCAAATTCGTCAAATGTTTCATAGATTTTTAAAGGCTTCACTCGAAGCGGCTTGTGTATGTATAGGTTTGAGCATCACTTTGGAAAATGTGAACTATGATCCACCTAGACCCCCTTTAACAGTATGGTTTTTTCTATGACTCTAAAATAAAAAGAAAGAAACTATGAAAACAAAGTCTTCACATCAATTTCTTCAGAGATCGTACCAATTTCTTCACTTGAAGAAATACATTTTTAGGGGTCGTCTTCACTTGGTATTTGGCCCTAGCCTAAGTCTGAGCAATTCCAAGTTCACTATGTCAGAATTTGGAAGTGAGGAAGTCAATACGTAGGTCGAAGTTGCTTCCACAAGGAGAGTCGTTCCCATTGCCAAGCAAGGCACCATGGCATCAGGAAAATAGAACCACAATACAACACTTGAGCTAGTCTTAGAGGTGAAATTATGAATCTATTTTACCATTTATTATTCCACATGTGCACATAAGTTTCCCTCTGAGCCTCGTGGTTATTGCAGACTTGAGAACCATTGCAGTTATAGCATAGAATATAAACATTAATTACGAACTTGGAGATAAATAATAACTTCTATTATTGCCTCTAGGGCATATCTCCTACACACAGAGAGACGACATAGGTGGCCGGGGAGCCAAAACGGCTAGATGGGATGCATCCATCGGATTGTCAGTGCCATAGTCGTGTTTGCAAAGGGGCACAAGCGAGGCATTGGATGTTGGAAAGCGGAGGTTTGTGGTGGTCAAGGTCGAAACTGCACTGCCAAGGGCCGGCGAGCCAGAGAAGCTAGAGGGTGGCACGACCTTTGGAGCGCCAAAGTCGAAGTGATGCTAGCACATGCCGAGGAATACCTGAGAACGCGGGTCCGAGGCCGTCGAAGCTTCACAATGCTCCTTGGTTTGATCCGTAGGACGTTTTTTTGCTTTCTAGTATGTTTTCCCAACAGTGGCACCATGAGCAGTCTATGAGTAGATGCATGTTGCGATTTATAATACATGACATGTATGGGTATTGCACAAAGATTTGTAGTATATTATATATATTATTAGATAAAATTTTGTAGTAGATGAGATCTATTGCTAAATAAAATTGTGCATGTAGTAGATAAGATCTATTATTAGTAGATGCAATCTATTACACCACAACAGATATGACTATTTGTGATGAACTTTAGTGATGAATGTTCCTCACAAGTGCCTTAACCTTTAGTGCCAAACCACCGAGTCCTTACTAATCTTGTTGCTTCCCTTGAATTTGAGTTTTTCCTGAACTTGACGACATGGTGGAATTTTGCTACAAAGTTCTGGCTATATGTGACCCTTCTTTGCTACTCTTAGTATGCTTGTTTAAAGGTCAAAGATCTGAGATCCATGTTCTTTGGGTTTTACCCTTGTTAAAAAGATGAATTCTCACAAACTAAGAGCATCTCCAGCCGCGCCCCAACAGCCCCCAAGGCCCTTTTTTATCGCCGACATGAAAAATGGCCTAGTCGCGCCCCCAGAAGCCCAGTTTTCCCTGGTTAGGGCTGAATTTGGCACCGGCGGACCCAGGCCGAAACCGACGCGTTGGGGATCGCCCGAGGGCACCGAGGGAAACATTTTTTGGCGCAAAAGCCTGGTGGGCCCGCCGAGTCATCGACCAGGCACGCTTGTCATCCTCATCGCCTCAGTTTACCACGAGGAATTAATGCGAACCACCGATCAGCCTTCCATTGATTCCTCATGGGTGGCACAGTGAAGGCGCGCCGACGAGCATCCCACCCCCTCCCGCCACGCGTACACACGGCGGCCGCTCGCTCGCCACCCACCCGCAGCTATAAAAGCCGCCCCTCCCTCGTTAGTGGCCTCACACTTCCTCGCCGCAACCCCTCTTCCCCTCTCGTTACCGACGCCCCTCTCGCCGTCTCAACACGATGACCCTCCACCCTCTCTCCCTACCGACGACCATGGCTGAGCGCTACCCCGGTGATGGAGCAGCGGCCAACGGCTTCGACCGCCGCCACCTGCACGAGGATGAGGCCCGCCTCCTCTACGAGGAAGATTACCCAGCGCCACCGAACATGCGGGTGTCGGGCTCCTGGAGGTTGAGCGCCGGCGAAGTCCCGGTGCCACTGCCGCCCTCTGGAGTTGACCGGTGCGCCGAGATCGCACATATCCAGTCGTCGCTGCCGAAGAGCATGCGAAACTAGCCAAAGTACGCCCCTGAGAGTAACACGATGTGGACAACATACTTCGACCGCCGCCATGTCGACCAGCTCGCTGCCACGAACAGTGTCGAACCCCGTGGCCACCTCAACTCCGAGGGGCGGCGCCAATGGTGGGGCGTCCCTGGCCGCACGCTCGAAGCCGTCCTCGAGCATATCAAGGCCGGCAACACGCCACGGATGGAGTACCCGTCGCCACCCTCCTTCTCCCGCCGTCGCGGTAGCTCATGGGCGCTGAGGCGCATGGATACGGTGTCCTCCTCATCGGGCTCTCGCTCCTCTGGGTCGGCGGTGCTCCTTGATACGTCTCCGACGTATCTATAATTTATGAAGTATTCATGCCATGTTTACAACAATTATATATGGTTTTGGTATGATTTGATTAGAACTAACCCAGACTGATGCTATTTTCAGCAGAACTACCGTGGTGTCATTTTTTGTGCAGAAATAAAAGTTCTCGAATGGGCTAAAATTTACGGCGATTTTTTATGGACCAAAAGAGAACCCCAAAGCACAAGAGTTGGACCAGAAGAGTCCCGAGGCGACGACAAGGTAGGGGGTGCACCCTACCCCCCGGGAGGGTGCTCCTACCTTGTCGCTGCCTCGTGGACCCCCTTGACGTGAGACCGACGCCAAAAATTCCTATAAATACCAAAACCCACCTAAATCGGGAGTTCTGCCACCACAAGCCTCAGTAGCCATGAAAAATCAATCTAGGCCCTCTCCGGCACCCTGCCGGAGGGGGCCATCATCACCAAAGGCCATGGAGGAGAATCCTGGAGGGGGCCATCATCACCATAGGGGCCAAGGACCAGAGGGAGAACCTCTCCCCATCTAGGGGGAAGCCATGGAGGATGAAGCACAAGGGGGAGACTCTCCCCCCCTCTCTTTCGGTGGCGCCGGAGTGCCGCCGGGGGAACCATTGTCGCGGTGATCGTCTTTATCTTCATCACCATCCTCATCTCTTTTACACGGTCCACTCTCTCGCACCCTGCTGTAATCCCCTACTTGAACATGGTGCTTTATGCCACATATTATGATCCAATGATGTGTTGCCATCCTATGATGTTTTTAAAGGACATATGCCCTAGAGGCAGTAATAAAGTTGTTATTTATACATCCTTATATCTTGATAAATGTTTATTATTCATGATAGAGTTGTATTAACCAGAAACTTAGTACATGTGTGAATACATAGACAAACAGAGTGTCCCTAGTATGCCTCTACTTGACTAGCTCGTTAATCAAATATGGTTAAGTTTCCTAGCCATGGACATGTGTTGTCATTTGATGAACGGGATCACATCATTAGAGAATGATGTGATGGACTAGACCCATTCGTTAGCTTAGCACTATGATCGTATAGTTTATTGCTATTGCTTTCTTCATGACTTATACATGTTCCTATGACTATGAGATTATGCAACTCCTGAATACCGAAGGAACACTTAGTGTGCTATCAAACATCACAATGTAACTGGGTGATTATAAAGATGCTCTACATGTGTCTCTGATGGTGTTTGTTGAGTTGGCATAGATCGGGATTAGGATTTGTCACTTCGATTGTCGGAGAGGTATCTCTGGGCCCCCTCGGTAATGCACATCACTTTAAGCCTTGCAAGCAATGTGACTAATGAGTTAGTTGCGGGTTGATGCATTACTGAACGAGTAAAGATACTTGCCGGTGACGAGATTGAACTAGGTATGATGATACCGACGATCGAATCGAGGGAAAGTAACATACTGATGACAAAGGGAACAACGTATGTTGTTATGCGGTTTGACCGATAAAGATCTTCGTAGAATATGTATGAACCAATATGAGCATCCAGGTTCCGCTATTGGTTATTGACCGAGATGTGTCTCAGTCATGTCTACATAGTTCTTGAACCCGTAGGGTCCGCACGCTTAACGTTCGATGACGATATGTATTATGAGTTATGTGATTTGATGTACGAAGGTTGTTTGGAGTCCCATATGTGATCACGGACATGACCAGGAGTTTCAAATTGGTCGAGACATAAAGATTCATATATTGGAAGGCTACATTCGGACACCGGAATGGTTCGGGTCGTTTCGGATAAGTTTCGGAGTACTGGGGGTTACCAGAACCCCCTCCGGGAAGTTATTGGGCCTCATGGGCCTAATGGTGGAAGAGAGGAGGCATGAAAAGGTGTGGCACGTGCCGCTCCCCTATACCAAACCGAATTGGACTAGGGCTAGGGGGGCGCCCCCCCCTTTCCTTCTCTTCTTCCTCTCCTTCCTTCTTCTCCTACTAGGACTAGGAAAGAGAGGAACCTACTCCTACTAGGAGTAGGATTCCCCCCTTGGGCGCGCCCCTTGTGGCCGGCCCTCCTCCTCCCCTCCTTTATATACGGGGGAGGGGGCACCCCATAGACACACAAGTTGATCTTTTAGCCGTCTGCGGTGTCCCCCTCCACAGATATACACCTCGGTCATATCGTTGTAGTGCTTAGGCGAAGCCCTACGTCGATAATTCATCATCACCGTCAACATGCCATCGCGCTGACGGAACTCACCCTCGGCCTCAGCTGGAGCAAGAGTACGAGGGATGTCACCGAGCTGAACGTGTGCAGATCGCGGAGGTGTCGTGTGTTCGGTACTTGATCGGTTGGATCGTGAAGACGTTTGACTACATCAACCGCGTTAGTAAACGCTTCTGATTTTGGTCTACGAGGGTACATAGACACACTCTACCCTCTCGTTGCTCTGCATCTCCTAGATAGATCTTGCGTGATCGTATGATTTTTTTTTTGAAATATTGTGTTCCCCAAAGTGGCATCCGAGCCATGTCTATGTCTAGATGTTATATGCACGGGTAGAACATAAAGAGTTTTAGGCGATAATAGTCATACTGCTTCCCAGCATGTCATACTTTGATTCGGCGGTATTGTTGGATGAAGCGGCCCAGACTGACATTACATGACCGCGTTCATGAGACTGGTTCTACCGCCATGCTTTGCACACATGTGGCTAGTGGGTGTCTGTTTCTCCAGCTTTAGTTGAATCGAGTGTGACTACGTCCGGTCCTTGTTGAAGGTTAAAACAGCACACTTGATGAAAAATCGTTGTGGTTTTTGATGCGTAGGTAAGAACGGTTCTTGCCGAGCCCATAGAAGCCACGTAAAACTTGCAACGACAAAGTAGAGGACGTCTAAGTTGTTTTTACAGGGATGTTGTGATGTGATATGGTCAAGACGTGATTATATAAATTGTTGTATGAGATGATCATGTTTTGTAACAGAGTTACCGGCAACTGGCAGGAGCCATATGGTTGTCGTTTTATTGTATGAAATGCAATCACCATGTAATTGCTTTACTTTATCACTAGGTGGCAGCGATAGTCATGGAAGCAATAGTTGGCGAGACGACAACGATGCTACGATGGAGATCAAGGTGTCAAGCCGGTGACGATGGTGATCATGACAGTTGTTTGGAGATGGAGATCAAAGGCACAAGATGATGATGGCCATATCATATCACTTATATTAATTGCATGTGATGTTTATCTTTTATGAATCTTATTTGCTTAGTACGGCGGTAGCATTATAAGATGATCTCTCACTAAATTTCAAGGTATAAGTGTTCTCCCTGAGTATGCACCGTTGCTACAGTTCGTCGTGCCGAGACACCACGTGATGATCGGGTGTGATAAGCTCTACGTTCACATACAACAGGTGCAAGCCAGTTTTGCACAAGCAGAATACTCAGGTTAAACTTGACGAGCCTAGCATATGCAGATATGGCCTCGGAACACTGAGACCGAAAGGTCAAGCGTGAATCATATAGTAGATATGATCAACATAGTGATGTTCACCATTGAAAACTTCTCCATCTCACGTGATGATCGGACATGGTTTAGTTGATATGGATCACGTGATCATTTAGATGACTAGAGGGATGTCTATCTAAGTGGGAGTTCTTAAGTAATATGATTAATTGAACTTTAATTTATCATGAACTTAGTACCTGATAGTATTTTGCATGTCTATGTTGTTGTAGATAAATGGCCCGTGCTACTGTTCCTCTGAATTTGGATGCGTTGCTAGAGAAAGCTAAGTTGAAAGATGATGGTAGCAACTACATGGACTGGGTCCGTAACTTGAGGATTATCCTCATTGCTGCACAGAAGAATTACATCCTGGAAGCACCGCTAGGTGCAAAGCCCGCTGTAGGAGCAACACCAAATGTTATGAACGTCTGGCAGAGCAAAGCTGATGACTACTCGATAGTTCAGTGTGCCATGCTTTACGGCTTAGAATCGGGACTTCAACGATGCTTTGAACGTCATGGAGCATATGACATGTTCCAGGAGTTGAAGTTAATATTTCAAGCAAATGCCCGAGTTGAGAGATATGAAGTCTCCAATAAGTTCTATAACTGCAAGATGGAGGAGAGTAGTTCTATCAGTGAACATATACTCAGATGTCTGGGTACCACAACCACTTGACTCAACTGGGAGTTAATCTTCCTGATTATAGTGTCATTGACAGAGTTCTACAATCACTGCCACCAAGCTACAAAAGCTTCATGATGAACTATAATATGCAAGGGATGGATAAGACAATTCCCGAGCTCTTCGCAATGCTAAAGGCTGCGGAGGTAGAAATCAAGAAGGAACATCAAGTGTTGATGGTTAACAAGACCACTAGTTTCAAGAAAAAGGGCAAAGGGAAGAAGGGGAACTTCAAGAAGAATGGCAAGCAAGTTGCTGCTCAAGTGAAGTAACCCAAGTCTAGACCTAATCCTGATACTGAGTGCTTCTACTGCAAAGGGACTGGTCACTCGAAGCAGAACTACCCCAAGTATTTGGCAGATAAGAAGGATGGCAAAGTGAAAGGTATATTTGATATACATGCTATTGATGTGCACCTTACTAATGCTCACAGTAGAGCCTGGGTATTTGATACTGGTTCTGTTGCTAATATTTTCAACTCGAAACAGGGGCTACAGATTAAGCGAAGATTGGCTAAGGATGAGGAGACGATGCGCATGGGAAATGGTTCCAAAGTCGATGTGATCACTGACGGCACGCTACCTCTACATCTACCTTCGGGATTAGTATTAGACCTGAATAATTTTTATTTGGTGCCGGCGTTAAGCATGAACATTATATCTGGATCTTGTTTGATTCGAGACGGTTATTCATTTAAATAAGAGAATAATGGTTGCTCTATTTATATGAGTAATATCTTTTATGGTCATGCACCCTTGATGAGTGGTCTATTTTTAATGAATCTCGAATGACATAGTGTTGATCGCCAATGATACATGAGTAATAAGAAAGTGAGTGGGAGATCTATAGCATTTCTGATATTATATGTGGATGAGATATTGTTGATCGCCAATGATACTGAATTTCTGAATAGCATAAAAGGATACTTGAATAAGAATTTTTCAATGAAAGGCCTCGGTGAAGCTGCTTATATATTGGGCATCAAGATCTATAGAGATAGATCAAGACACTTAATTGGACTTTCACAAAGCACACACCTTGATAAAGTTTGGAATAAGTTCAAAATGGATCAAGCAAAGAAAGGGTTCTTGCCTGTGTTACAAGGTGTGAAGTTGAGTCAGACTCAATGCCCGACCACTGCAGAAGATAGAGAGAAAATGAAAGTCATTTCCTATGCTTCAGCCATAGGTTCTATCATGTATGCAGTGCTGTGTACCAGACCTGATGTGTGCCTTGATATTAGTTTAGCAGGGAGGTACCAAAGTAATCCAGGAGTGGGTCACTGGACAGCGGTCAAGAACATCCTGAAATACCTCAAAAGGACTAAGGATATGTTTCTCGTTTATGGAGGTGACAAAGAGCTCATTGTAAATGGTTACGTCGATGCAAGCTTTGACACTGATCCGGATGACTCTAAGTCACAAACTGGATAAGTATTTTTATTGAATGGTGGAGCTGTCAGTTGGTGCAGTTCTAAGCAGAGCGTCGTGGCGGGATCTACGTGTGAAGCGGAATACATAGCTGCTTCGGAAGCAGCAAATGAAGGAGTCTGGATGAAGGAGTTCATATCCAACCTAGGTGTAATACCTACTGTATCGGGTGCAATGAAAATATTTTTTGACAATACTGGTGCAATTTCCTTGGCAAAGGAATCCAGATTTCACAAGAGAAGCAAGCACATCAAGAGACGCTTCAATTCCATCAGCGATCAAGTCAAGGAGGGAGACATAGAGGTTTGCAAGATACATACGGATCTGAATGTTGCAGACCCGTTGACTAAGCCTCTCTCATGAGCAAAACATGATCAGCACCAAGATTCCATGGGTGTTAGAATCTGTTGGGGAACACAGTAATTTCAAAAAAAAACCAACGCACACACAAGATCTATCATGGTGATGCATAGCAACGAGAAGGGAGAGTGTTGTCCACGTACCCTTGTAGACCGTAAGCGGAAGCGTTATGACAACGTGGTTGATGCAGTCGTACGTCTTCACGATCGACCAATGCTAGTACCGAATGTACGTCACCTCTGTGATCTGCACACATTCGGCTCGGTGACGTCCCACGAACTCACGATCCAGCAGAGTGTCAAGGGAGAGTTTCGTCAGCACGACGGCATGATGATGGTGATGATGAAGCTGCCGGCGCAGGGCTTCGCCTAAGCACTACGACGATATGACCGAGGTTGATTATGGTGGAGGGGGGCACTGCACACGGCTGGAAACAATCAACTTGTGTGTCTATGGGGTGCCCACTCGCCACGTATATAAAGGATGGAGGGAGGAGGAGGCCGACCCTCATAGGGCGCACCCAAAGTGTGGAGTCCTACTACGACTCCCTAGTGCTAGTAGGATTCCACCTCCATGGAATAGAAAAAAAATGAAGAGAGAAGGAGAAGGAAGGAAGTGGGCGCCTCCTTTCCCTACTCCAATTCGGACCAGTCCATGGGGAAGGGGCGCAGCCACCCTTGAGGCCTTTCTCTCCTTTCCCGTATGGCCCATTAAGGCCCAATACGAATTCCCGTAACTCTCCAGTACTCCGAAAAATACCCGAATCACTCGGAACCTTTCCGATGTCTAAATATAGCCTTCCAATATATCGATATTTACGTCTCGACCATTTCGAGACTCCTCGTAATGTCCCCGATCTCATCCGAGACTCCAAACAAACTTCGCTCATCAAATCACATAACTCATAATACAAATCATCACCGAACGTTAAGCATGCGGACCCTACGGGTTCAAGAACTATGTAGACATGACCGAGACTCATCTCCGGTCAATAACCAATAGTGGAACCTGGATGCTCATATTGGCTCCTACATATTCTATGAAGATCTTTATCGGTCAAACCACATAACAACATACGTTGTTCCCTTTGTCATCAGTATGTTACGTTCCCAAGATTCGATCGTCGGTATCATCACACCTAGTTCAATCTCGTTACCGTCAAGTCTCTTTACTCGTTCCGTAATGCATCATCCCGCAACTAACTCATTAGTCACATTGCTTGCAAGGCTCATAGTGATGTACATTACCGAGAGGGCCCAGAGATACCTCTCTGATAGATGGAGTGACAAATCCTAATATCGATCTATGCCAACTCAACAAACACCATTGGAGACACCTATAGAGCATCTTTATAATCACCCAGTTGCGTTGTGACATTTGATAGCACAGAAGGTGTTCCTCCGGTATTCGGGAGTTGCATAATCTCATAGTCAGAGGAACATGTATAAGTCATGAAGAAAGAAATAGCAATAAAACTGAACGATCATTATGCTAAGCTAACGGATGGGTCTTGTCCATCACATCATTCTCTAATGTTGTGACCCCATTCATCAAATGACAACACATGTCCATGGCTAGGAAACTTAAGCATCTTTGATTAACGAGCTAGTCATGTAGAGGCATACAAGGGACACTCTGTTTGTCTATGTATTCACACATGTACTAAGTTTCTAGTTAATACAATTCTAGCATGAATAATAAACATTTATCATGATATAAGGAAATATAAATAACAACTTTATTATTGCCTCTAGGGCATATTTCCTTCAGTCTCCCACTTGCACTAGAGTTAATAATCTAGTTCACATCGTCATGTGATTTAACACCAATAGTTCACATCTTTATGTGATTAGTTCATGCTACCTCTTGAGCATTGCATTGGTTTTCCCTTGAAGAGGAAAGGGTGGTGCAGTAAAGCAGCGTAAGTATTTCCCTCAGTTTTTGAGAACCAAGGTATCAATCCAGTAGGAGACCACGCGTGAGTCACCTCGTACCTACACAAACAAATAAGAACCTCGCAACCAACGCGATAAAGGGGTTGTCAATCCCTTCACGGCCACTTCCAAGAGTGAGATCTGATAGAGATGATAATAAGATAAGTATTTTTGGTATTTTTATGATATAGATTGATAGTAAAGATTGCAAAATAAAATAGATTGGAAACTTGTATGATGGAAAATAGACCCGGGGGCCGTAGGTTTCACTAGTGGCTTCTCTCAAGATAGCATAAGTATTACGGTGGGTGAACAAATTACTGTCGAGCAATTGATAGAAAATTGAATAATTATGAGAATATCTAGGCATGATCATGTATATAGGCATCATGTCCGTGACAAGTAGACCGACTCCTGCCTGCATCTACTACTATTACTCCACACATCGACCGCTATCCAGCATGCATCTAGAGTATTAAGTTCATAAGAATAGAGTAACGCCTTAAGCAAGATGACATGATGTAGAGGGATAAACTCATCCAATATGATGTAAACCCCATATTTCTATCCTCGATGGCAACAATACAATACGTGTGGTTTCCCTTTCTATCACTGGGATCGAGCACCGCAAGATTGAACCCAAAGCTAAGCACTTCTCCCATTGCAAGAAAGATCAATCTAGTAGGCCAAACCAAACTAAAAATTTGAAGAGACTTGCAAAGATAAACCAATCATACTTAAAATAATTCAGAGAAGATTCAAATATTGTTCATAGATAAACTTGATCATAAACACACAATTCATCGGATCTCGACAAACACACCGCAAAAGAAGATTACATAGAATAGATCTCTAAGACAATCAAGGAGAACTTTGTATTGAGATCCAAAGAGAGAGAAGAAACCATCTAGCTAATAACTATGGACACGTAGGTCTGAGGTAAACTACTCACACATCATCGGAGGGGCCATGGAGTTGATGTAGAGGCCCTCCGTGATCAATTCCCCCTCCGGCGGAGCTCCGAAAAAGGCCCCAAGATGGGATCTCTTGGGTATAGAAGGTTGCGGTGGTGGAAATAGGGTTTCATGGTGCTCCTGGATGTTTGCGGGGTATGTGAACATATATAGGAGGAAGAAGTAGGTCGGTGGAGCTACGAGGGGCCCACGAGGGGGAGGGTGTGCCCAGGGGGAGGCGCGCCCCTGCCTCTTGGCCGCCTCGTTGATTGCTTGATGTCCACTCCAAGTCCTCTGGATCACATTTGTTCCAAAAATCACGTTCCCGAAGGTTTCATTCCGTTTGGACTCCGTTTGATATTCCTTTTCTACGAAACACTAAAATAGGCAAAAAAATAGCAATTTGGGGTGGGCCTTTGGTTAATAGGTTAGTCCCAAAAATAATATAAACGTGTAAAATAAAGCCAATTAACATCCAAAACAGATAATATAATAGCATGGAACAATCAAAAATTATAGATACGTTGGAGACGTATCAGTTCACATCTCCATGTGACTAACACCCAAATGGTTTACTAGAGTCAATAATCTAGTTCACATCGCTATGTGATTAACACCCAAAGAGTGATCATGTTTTGCTTGTGATAGAAATTTATTCAACGGGTCTGGCACATTCAGAGCCGTATGTATTTTGCAAATTTTCCATGTTTACAATGCTTTGCACGGAGCTACTCTAGCTAAATGCTCCCACTTTCAATATGTATCTATATCGAGAATTAGAGTCATCCAGATTGGTGTCAAAGCTTGCATCGACGTAACTCTTTACGGCGAACTCTTTGTCACCTCCATAACTGAGAAACATTTCCTTATTCCACTAAGGATATTTTTGACCGTTGTCCAGTGATCCACTCCTGGATCACTATTGTACCCTCTTGCCAAACTTATGGCGAGGTACACAATAGGTCTAGTACATAGCATAGCATATTTTATAGAACCTATGACTGAGGCATAGGGAATGAATTTTCATTCTCTTTCTATTTTCTGCCGTGGTCGGGTTTTGAGTCTTTACTCAACTTCACACCTTGCAACACAGGCAAGAACTCCTTCTTTGACTGTTCTATTTTGAACTACTTCAAAATCTTGTCAAGGTATGTACTTATTGAAAATATATCAAGCGTCTTGATGTATCTCTATAGATCTTGATGCTCAATATGTAAGTAGCTTCACCGAGGTCTTTCTTTGAAAAACTCCTTTCAAACACTCATTTATGCTTTCTAGAAAATTCTACATTATTTCCGATCAACAATATGTCATTCACATATACTTATCAGAAATGTTGTAGTGCTCCCACTCACTTTCTTGTAAATAAAGGCTTCACCGCAAGTCTGTATAAAACCATATGCTTTGATCACTTTATCAAAGCATATATTCCAACTCCGAGATGCTTGCACTAGTCCATAGATGGATCGCTGGAGCTTGCTCACTTTGTTAGCACCTTTAGGATTGACAAAACCTTCTGGTTGCATCATATACAACTCTTCTTTAAGAAATCCATTAAGGAATGCAGTTTTGACATCCATTTGCCAGATTTCATAAAATGCGGCAACTGCTAACATGATTCGGACAGACTTTTAATCATCGACACGAGTGAGAAAATCTCATCGTAGTCAACACCTTGATCTTGTCGAAAACATTTTGCGACAATTTGAGCTTTGTAGATAGTAACACTACTATCATCGTCCGTCTTCCTCTTGAAGATCCATTTATTCTCAATGACTCACTGATCACCGCAAAAGTCAATCAAAGTCCATACTTTGTTATCATACATGGATCCCGTCTTAGATTTCATGGTCTCGGCCATTTTGCGGAATGTGAGCTCATCATCGCTTCCTCATAGTTCGTAGTTCGTCATGGTCTAGTAACATGACTTCCAGAACAGGATTACCATACCACTCTGGTGCGGACCGTACTCTAGTTGATCTACAAGGTTCGGTAGTAACTTGATCTGAAGTTTCATGATCATCATCATTAGCTTCCTCACTATTTGGTGTAGGAATCACTGGAATTGATTTTTGTGATGAACTACTTTCCAATTCGGGAGAAGGTACAATTACCTCATCAAGTTATACTTTCCTCCCTGTCGGTGTCAAAACCGACGGATCTCGGGTAGGAGGTCCCGAACTGTGCGTCTAAGGCGGATGGTAACAGGAGGCAGGGGACACGATATTTTACCCAGGTTCGGGCCCTCTTGATGGAGGTAAAACTCTACGTCCTGCTTGATTTATTCTTGATGATATGGGTATTACAAGAGTTGATCTACCACGAGATCGGAGAGGCTAAACCCTAAAAGCTAGCCTATGGTATGATTGTTGTTGTCCTACGGACCTAAACCCTTTGGTTTATATAGACACCAGAGGGGGCTAGGGTTACACAAGGTCGGTTACAAAGGAGGAGATATACATATCCGTATTGCCTAGCTTGCCTTCCACGCCAAGTAGAGTCCCATCCGGACACGGGATGAAGTCTTCAATCTTGTATCTTCATAGTCCAACAGTCCGACCGAAGGATATAATCTGGCTGTCCGGATACCCCCTAATCCTGGACTCCCTCAGTAGCCCCCGAACCAGGCTTCAATGGCGATGAGTCCGGCACGCAGTATTGTCTTCGGCATTGCAAGGCGGGTTCTTCTCCAATTTCCAAGTGTTTGTAAGCAGTGTTCGGTCCCATAAATGTTGAACCTCTTGGCTTCTGTGCCCAATAAGGGCTATCTCCCATGCATCGAATGAATACGAGGCGCCAGGGCATTTTTACATTTGCCCCCCTAGCCAGATAAATAAATTGTCTATTAAAGGGATAGGGATTCTTAGATCCGATCCACGCCATCCTCCCCTCAGCGAGAATCCATCAGAGCGCGTTTCAAAAAGATCCATTCCAGCATGGCCGACCTCTGCAGCTCCTCCTCCCGCCCCCGTAGCCCTAAGCCCGGTAATTGGGAGAGGTGTTCAGTCCCACACAGTCGATACTGCAAACCAAGGGATTTCTCCCTCCGGCGTATATGGTGCCCGTTCGAGCCGGGCTTGCCACCTACAATGGCGGGGAGCAAGCGGAGAGCTTTCCCTGTCCCTCCATGGGGGAACGGGCTTGCCTTATTCCTTATTTACTAAGGGGACTCTGATTTCCAATTCATCCGTTCCTCCGCGGGCTCCTGGAGTTCTACGACCTCCAATTACACAATTTCACCCCTGCGTCCATTCTACATATCACCGGCTATGTTGCTCTCTGCGAGTTGTTCCTGGGCTACGAGGCTCACTTCGAGCTGTGGAAAAAGCTATTTTGCCTCGTCCCTCGCACACAGAGGGGATCACTTTATCAAGTGGGCGGAGCCGGAATATGACGCATCGCCGATACCGGATACCTGTCCGGTACCCCGAAGAATTCGTCCGAAGACTGGCCTTCAGATTAGTTTTATATGGAGGATGTTCCCCTTCCAGACCCTATTCGGCGGGGTCTTCCTGAGTTCAACAATGCTCCTCTGAAGAAGCGCTGAAGTTGGCGCCCACGGAGCCCCCAGGTGGAAGACAACAGAGAAGTCCTCTATCTGATGAACCGGATCAAAGCACTGGCCCAATCAGGATTGACAATAATCGAAGTTATGTTGATTTGCATAATGCGGGGAGTGCAACCACTTCAATACCGTGGGCACCCCTTGTGGTGTTTCAACGGGGCGGATGACGCCACCTACTACGGGCGTAAGGGTCCGGGCGATGCTGACGCTTTAGCAAAAATTCTGTCCGAATTGTTCAAGGGAGAGGAGGAGGAGTTCACCCGCATCAAGCCACGGGATGGATTCTCCTTGTACAATCCTCCAAGCTGGGTAAGCTATATCCCTTTACTTCCATTTTCCCGCATTCTTTGTCATGAGTATTCACCTTGCCAGTTTGTGGCAGGAACTGCGAAAAGCCATAAAGGAGGTCAGCATCCCCTCTCCACAACCGGAGGACCCTGACCGGGCCCTCGACTCTGGACTTGAAGAAGATCCGGTTATCTTCGTGGAGCTGATAGACTAGTAGTTCTATGAGTTAAGCTGCGACGACGCCATGGTGGCCATTACGGCCGACTATCCCGGACTGCTCCCTGCATCGCACGTAAGAAAACCCCAAAATCCCAACTCCAAAAACTAGGATCCCCTTTTAGACACTTCACCCACCATATACACATGGCATTTTTTACAGGGAAGGCATTCGGGACGCCCTGCCGAACCTGCAGCAACTCGCCAACAAGAGGCGCCGAGGTTGGGTAGGCCAAAAAGGAAGGCGGTCATGACGGAGACGCTGGCGCAAAGGTAAAAAACCCTGCTCCGTGGTTGTCGTCTTTCTCAAAATGTAATGACGCCCGTGTTTCTTTAATAGAAAAAACGCTCGCCAGAATATGTCCGGCGATGTTGCTGGTCATGCCTCCACCAGTCGGGCGCCAGGACTGGACATAGAGGCGGAAGCCGATATGGGGCAGGCGCCGGATAATCCCCCTACAGAGGATGCAGATAGATTATTCGCTACTAACTCAGAAGTGGAAAGCGCCATGAATCATAGGCACCGCCGGGCCATACTCCGTGACGCTTGTTTCTCACCAGAGGCATTTGATGCCTTTAATTCCGGAGAGGCGTACCTCCGTGCTGCTCAAGATGGTCTAGCCAGAGCCACGGATCAGTATGTAAAGGATGTACGGGTAAGTAAATCTGGCGATTTATATGTATCAGTAGCCCCTGAGACTTGAAACAGTTAGCAGAACTGATTTAAGGATCATCTTTATTGTGTAGGTTCTTACAGAGAAGAATACTAGGCTGTCCCAGGAGCTGGAGGAGTGCAAGACCCAACTGCGGGCTGCTGTTGCCGCATTGCAGGAATCAAAAAAGCCTCCCGCTGGTAAGATTTACTTTAAAGAATGATGGTTACCATATAGTGTGCGGCGTGGCTGCAGATCTAATAATAGATTTTGCAGATGAATCCGGAGAAAATCCGGAGGACCAGCATGTCGTGCGACAGCTAGAGGCTGGCAAACGCGTGCTGACTGAGGTTAGGCGGGAGAAAAACAATCTCCAAGATGCCAATGTCAAGCTGAGCGTGGAACTAAAAGACGTTCAAGCCCAGCTTGCAGACTCCGAGAAGGAGAAAAAGCGGCTTCGGCGCGGCATTTTCAGTAAGTGCTTGAATGAATCCTTTTGAAGGAGTTCGGCGAAGAAGCCGACTAACAATGTTATGTCTGTAGGTATGCTGACGGGTCGTCCTGTGGAGGAAATGCCCGGGTCTGTAGGTGATCTTCTATCCGAGCTCTCGCATCTGCACGAACAAGTTCGGCAGGTGATGCAAGGTGTTGCCCAGGCCTTGTGGCCATCCGCCTCCCTGCCAGAAGGTGTTGCAGAGCTTACGAAGAAGCTCAAGGGAGCACGGCGGCGCTTCCGATTATGGAAGATATCGGCCTGCCGACAAGGTGCCCAAGAAGCCTGGGCCATGGTGAAGACGCGGTACACCAAGGCTGACTCAAATCACATGGCCAAGGTCGGACCTGTGGGGCCCGACGGAAAAGAGATCCCCGTTAGCTTAGTTTATGGGCAAGTAGAATTAGCCGCAAAGTATTCCCAACAGGATTGTAGGCTAGACCGCCTGTTGGATGGTATAGAGGAGGAATTTAGTCAGTCTGCATGACTATGTAATTAAAGTGACATGTATAATGCCTTCTAGCCGAATTGTAGATCATTTGTCATGGCGGACCTTTTCACTTCAACCTCGGGACCCGATAGTACGGAGTGTATCCGAATACCCGCTCAGTTATATAAGAACCGGGGTATGCGTGGAGACCAGGCGTAGGGGTCATTGGTGCTTAACAGACAAGTGCCCAACTAGTTATGTTATATTACATGGGTAGTAAGAAACATCTTCCAGGAAGAATAGTTCCGTTAAGGGTTCCTTTCCCTGGGTAAGCATGCCCTAAAGTGCATGTCCGGACTTCGATAGGAAACGCAGGAAAAAAACATCTGGGGGCAGATATGGAACATAAATAAAAATCATCTTTTGTTCGCCGACCGAATATTCCCTTAAGAACACTAGCTTTCGGCTTCACCCAGTCTGAGGTACACATCCGGCTGACCCGGCAGTAACAATCGCAGAGATGCTCCCCTTATGCCCTAGCCGAATTAACGGGAATGTAGGGCATAAATACAAGAGCCAGGCAACCTAGCTTGGCCAAAACTTAAGTCATATCGATGCATATAATGGCGAAAAAGGTACATGTGGAAGCATAACACATGTGCGGGGCACGAGGCCCAAATAAATAATCAAGCTTCTGTGAAAGAAGCCCCCAGGTATGATGAGTGCGGCTAGCGCATATGTAATGTGCAAACGAGGCGCAAGTTGGCCTTTGAAGGCCTAGAGAAAGAATAAAAGAAAGAAAAACAAGACAGATAATGTATAAAAATGGACAGAGGAAGGGGACGAACACAGGGTCCGGCGCTAGGCGTAGAATCTTCGGAGCCTGGCCGAGTTCCATGGGTTCGGCTCGAGTCGATTAGTCGATGCATCCCGCAGTCGGTACGCTCCACCGGTCAGAACTTGGTCAATAATGAAGGGACCTTCCCATTTGGGCCCGAGCTTGTTCTTTTTCTTATCCGGTAGGCGTAGAACTAGTTCACCAACGTTATAAGTTTTGGCCCGTACTTCTCTGCTTTGGTATTTGCGAGCCTGTTGCTGATAAAATGCGGAACGGGCTTTTGCTACGTCGCGCTCCTCCTCCAGGGTGTCCAGACTGTCCTGCCGATCGAGCTCGGCTTCTCTTTCTTCGTACATGCGCACTCGAGGTGAGTCATTAATTATGTCATAGGGCAAGACTGCCTCTGCGCCGTACACCATAAAGAAGGGTGTATATCCGGTACTACGATTCGGCGTGGTCCGCAGCCCCCAGAGTACGGAGTCGAGCTCCTCTACCCAGTGCATGTTAGACTCCGTTAAGGAACACACTAATCTGGGTTTAATGCCGCTCATTATAAGATCGTTTGCTCGCTCGACTTGACCGTTGGTTTGTGGGTGATAGACTGAAGCATAATCGAGTTTGATGCCCATTTTGCTGCACCAGAGTTTTACCTCATCGGCTGTGAAGTTCGTACCGTTGTTAGTGATGATGCCGTGGGGGACGCCATAACGGTGTACGACCCCGGATATGAAGTCTATCACCGGTCCGGATTCGGCTGTTTTAAAAGGTTTGGCCTCTATCCATTTGGTGAATTTATCCACCATGACCAGTAAGTATTTTTTCTTGTGGGTTCCCCCTTTAAGGGGTCCAACCATGTCAAGCCCCCAGACCGCAAACGGCCATGTAATGGGGATTGTTTGGAGGGCGGTGGGTGGCATGTGGCTTTGATTTGCAAAGAGCTGGCAACCGGCGCAACGTTGGACCAAGTCATGTGCATCTGCCCGGGCCGTTAGCCAATAGAATCCTGTACGGAAGGCCTTGCTTACAAGAGCCCGGGCTGCGGCATGGTGACCGCTGAGTCCGGCATGAATTTCAGCCAGAAGCTTCCGCCCTTCCTCTTCGGAGATGCACCTTTGAAGGACTCCGGTGGTGCTTTTCTTATAAAGCTCTCCCTCATGGACCTTATACGCTTTAGATCGCCGCACTATGCAGCGTGCCTCATTTTGGTCCTCGGGGAGTTCCTGCCTAGTTAGGTAGGCCAGGAATGGTTCTGTCCACGGGGCGATGACGGCCATTATAACGTGGGCTGAAGATGTTATTTCGGTGGCACAGCCTCCGATTATGTCAGAGTGTTCGGTATCGGGCATTGCAGTTGGGTCCGGGCTGTTATTGCTGGGTTCCCCTTCCCATACCACGGATGGCTTGAACAGCCTCTCCAAAAAGATGTTGGGGGGGGGGACTGCATCGCGTTTTGCACCGATGCATGCGAGGACATCTGCCGCCTGATTGTTTTCCTGGGCTACATGGTGAAATTCGAGCCCCTCGAACCGAGCTAACATTTTTAGGACGGCGTTGCGATAGGCCGCCATTTTCGGATCCTTGGCGTCAAACTCTCCATTTATTTGGGATATTGTGAGGTTCGAATCCCCCCGCACCTCTAGGCGTTGAATGCCCATGGATACTGCCATCCGGAGACCATGTAAAAGGGCCTCATATTCGGCTGCGTTGTTGGAGTCCGTATACATTATCTGGAGTACGTATTGAACTGTATCTCCGGTTGGGGACGTCAAAACAACGCCAGCCCCCAGACCAGCCAACATTTTGAAGCCGTCGAAGTGCATGATCCAGTTGGAATACGCGCCATATTCTTTAGGGACTTCGGCTTTCGTCCATTCCGCGACGAAGTCAGCCAGTACTTGCGACTTAATGGCTCGCCGTGGTTTGTATGTTATGTCGAACGGGAGGAGCTCGATGGCCCATTTGGCAATCTGTCCCGTAGCATCACGGTTGTTTATAATATCATTAAGTGGCACTTCCGAGGCTACTATAATCGAACACTCTTGAAAGTAGTATCGCAGCTTCCGGGATGCCATGAATACCGCATATGCTATCTTTTGATAATGTGGGTACCATGATTTGCATGGAGTGAGGACAGTGGATACATAGTATACCGGCTTTTGAAGAGGGAATTTATGTCCGTCCGCTTCCCGTTCGACAACGAGCACTGCGCTGACAACTTGATGAGTTGCCGCAATGTACAACAACATTGGTTCGCCGATGTTTGGCGCGGCCAGGATTGGGTTGGTTGCCAAAATGGCCTTTATTTCGTCCAATCCGGCTGTGGCCGCGTCCGTCCACTCGAAGTGTTCAGTGCTCCAAAGGAGGCGATAAAGGGGTAAAGCCTTTTCTCCTAAGCGGGAGATAAAGCGGCTTAGAGCCGCCATGCATCCAGTTAACTTCTGGATTTGTTTGAGGTCTGTTGGGGTAGCCAACTGTGACAAAGCTCGGATTTTGGCTGGATTAGCTTCAATACCTCTACTGGAGACAATGAAACCCAGGAGCTTTCTGGCTGGTATGCTGAAAACGCATTTTTCCGGATTGAGCTTGATGTCGTATGTTCGGAGGTTGTCGAATGTGAGCCTCAAGTCGTCTATCAAAGAGTCGACGTGTTTGGTTTTGATAACCACATCATCTATGTATGCCTCTACTGTTTTGCCGATTTGTTTCTCCAGACATGTCTGAATCATGCGCTGATATGTTGCGCTGGCGTTTTTGAGCCCAAAAGGCACTGTGTTAAAACAGAAGGGACCGTATGGTGTGATGAATGTCGTTGCGGCTTGGTCGGACTCCGCCATCTTGATTTGGTGGTAACCGGAGTATGCATCGAGGAAACACAATGACTCGTGTCCTGCGGTAGCATCGATAATTTGATCGATGCGGGGGAGGGGAAAGGGATCCTTTGGGCAAGCTTTATTGAGGTCCTTGAAATCGACACAAAGGCACCAGGATTTATCCTTCTTTGGTACCATCACCAGGTTTGCTAGCCAGTCCGGGTGTTTTATTTCTCTGATGAATCCGGCCTCCAATAACTTGGCTAGTTCCTCTCTCATTGCCTGTCTCTTAGGTACGGAGAAACGCCGAAGAGCTTGCTTGACTGGCTTGAATCCCTTTAAGATATTGAGGCTATGCTCGGCCAGTCTGCGTGGGATTCCTGGCATGTCTGAGGGATGCCAGGCGAATATGTCCCAATTCTCGCGCAGGAACTCTCATAGTGCGGCGTCCATGGTGGGGTTTAACTGTGCCCCGATGGAGGCTGTTTTTGCAGGGTCCGTTGGGTGAACTTGGAATTTGACTATTTCATCCGCTGGTTTAAAAGAGGTGGACTTGGATCTTTTGTCGAGTATCACATCGTCCCTGTCCACTATGGAGCGTAGCGTGGTTAATTCCTCGGCCGAGAGGGCTTCGGATAATGCCTCGAGGGCCAGTGCGTCTGTTTTGTTTTCGACGCGGAGTGCTGTGTTCGGATCACTAGCAAGAGTGATGATTCCGTTGGGCCCGGGCATTTTGAGCTTCATGTACCCGTAATGGGGTACGACTTGGAAGATTGTGAACGCATCCCGTCCTAAAAAAGCGTGATAACCACTGCTGAACGGGGCCACTTGGAATGTAATTTCTTCAGACCTGTAATTATCCGGCGTGCTGAATACCACATCTAGTGTGATTTTCCCAGCACAGCGTGCTTCCCGACTGGGGATGATTCCTCTAAAGGTTGTGCTACTTTGCTCAATGCGGTTCCGGTCTATTTCCATCTTTTGAAGAGTTTCCTCATATATGAGGTTTAGTCCACTACCGCCGTCCATGAGTATTTTGGTGAGTCGAAAGCCGTCCACGATTGGGCTGAGGACCAGTGCAGCTGGTGCTCGGGCTGTTCGGAATTTAGGTTCATCACTGGCATTGAAGGTGATAGCCCTATCACTCCATGGATTTGTTGCTGCCACATGGCAGATTTCGGCAATGCTGCGGAGTGTCCGCTTGCACCTATTATTTGATGCGAAGGTCTCAAAGATTGTTAATACCGTATTTCTATCCGTGGGATGGTGCTCTGCGGCATCTGGGATGAGAAGATCCTCACCGCTTTTAGCCACCTGCCGGAGTATCCAACATGCTCTAAGGTTGTGTGTTGGTATGGTATTTGTCGTACTATGAATTTTGCAGGGGCCGTTAAGCCATCCCTCCAATACGGTTCCATGCCCTGTATAGGGTTTTTGTTTCTTGGCAACTAGCTCGGGTGTCTTATGATAGTGCACCCTTTTACTTCAGACTGGGTGTATATCTGGAGCCGGATTATCCCAAAATTTTGTTTCGGTTTTCCAGGCGCTTTCCATCGCACAGTACTTCCGCACTATGGACGCCAAGTCAGCGAAGCGTGATATGTCACGGTGACTTAAGGCGTTAAGGATCCCCTTGTCCGTGCAATTATTGCAGAAAAGTGAGATTGCATCTTCCTCACGACAGTCCTTAACCTTGTTCAACACAAGGAGGAATCTGGCCCAATAATGATGTACTATTTCATGGGGCTCTTGTCTGATGTTGGAAAGATCGTTTATGTCTGGGTGGGTGGGTGGATTTGAGTCCGAACCCCTACCCGATCCGAGACCCAGGGGCCGAGGGGTTTCCGATCTTGGAAGTTCGGATTCCGGTATGTTGCCCAATGAGTCTGGCCCGCTGCCTGACTCTAGGTTCAGGGTTTGGGTGATGTCCTCCCGCGAACGGGTATCCGGCTTGGAGAGCTCAGGTATTCGGACATAGTTAGTCCTCAAAATAGAGTAAGAGTTGCCGCATTTTTCCTCCACAACCGCGACATGATGGGTGACCGGTGGAGAGTTAATCTCCCGTTGATCGGGTTTAAGCCCAACCAGATCATAGTCTGTAGCGACTCCCAAGGCGGCGATGCGATCCAAGAGTTCATTTAGGGAGGAGAGATCCATTGGATCCATCTGCTCGGCGAATTCCGAGCCGACATGGAGGCTGTTTTCGATGACCCGAGAAGTCATCGTCGGTGCAGCAGCCGAACAGGCGGTCATGACGAAGCTGCCTAGCCGGAGAGTTTGGCTGACAGCCAGGGCTGCTTTGGCGGTAATGTTGTTTTTAACAACGAGATGAGGCATCCTTCCTTACCGCGATGACACAGAGGAACTCTCAATGAAAGCACCAATGTCGGTGTCAAAACCAGCGAATCTCGGGTAGGGGGTCCCGAACTGTGCGTCTAAGGCGGATGGTAATAGGAGGCAGGGGACACGATGTTTTACCCAGGTTCGGGCCCTCTTGATGGAGGTAAAACCCTACGTCCTGCTTGATTTATTCTTGATGATATGGGTATTACAAGAGTTGATCTACCATGAGATCGAGAGGCTAAACCCTAAAAGCTAGCCTATGGTATGATTGTTGTTGTCCTACGGACCTAAACCCTCCGGTTTATATAGACACCGGAGGGGGCTAGGGTTACACAAGGTCGGTTACAAAGGAGGAGATATACATATCCGTATTGCCTAGCTTGCCTTCCACGCCAAGTAGAGTCCCATCTGGACACGGGACGAAGTCTTCAATCTTGTATCTTCATAGTCCAATAGTCCGACCGAAGGATATAATCCGGCTGTCCGGATACCCCCTAATCCTGGACTCCCTCACTCCCCTTTCGAGAGAAACTCCTTCTCTAGAAAGTATCCATTCTTAGCAACAAAATATCTTGCCTTCGGATCTGTGATAAAAGGTGTACCCAACAGTTTCTTTTGGGTATCCTATGAAGACGCACTACTCCGATTTGGGTTCGAGCTTATCAGTTTGAAACTTCTTCACATAAGCATCGGAACCTCAAACTTTAAGAAATGATAGCTTTGGTTTCTTGCCAAACCATAGTTCATACGGTGTCATCTCAATGGATTTAGATGCTGCCCTATTTAACGTGAATGCAGCTGTCTCTAATGCATAACCCCAAAAGATAGTGGTAAATCGGTAAGAGACATCATAGATTGCAGCATATTCCATAAAGTACAATTACAATGTTCGGACACACCATTATGCTATGGTGTTCCAGGTGGCGTGAGTTGCGAAACTATTCCACATTGTTTCAAATGAAGACCAAACTCGTAACTCAAATATTCGCCTCCGCGATCAGATCGTAGAAACTTTATTTTCTTGTTACGGTGATTTTCCACTTCACTCTGAAATTCTTTGAACTTTTCAAATGTTTCAGACTTATGTTTCATTAAGCAGATATACCCATATTTGCTCAAATCATCTGTGAAGGTCAGAAAATAATGATGCCCGCTGTGAGCCTGAACACTTATCGGATCACATGCATCAGTATGTATTATTTCCAATAAGTCAGTTGCTCGCTCCATTGTGCCGGAGAACGGAGTCTTAGTCATCTTGCCCATGAGGCATGGTTCGCAAGCATCAAGTGATTCCAAAAGTCCATCAGCATGGAGTTTCTTCAGGCGCTTTACACCAATATGACCTAAACGGCAGTGCCACAAATAGGTTGCACTATCATTATTAATTTTGAATCTTTTGGCTTCAATATTATGAATATGTGTATCATTATGATCGAGATTTAATAAACCATTCACCTTGGGTGTATGACCAGAGAAGGTTATATTCATGTAAACAGAATAACAATTATTCTTTGACTTAAATGAATAACCGTATTGCAATAAACATGATCCAATCATATTATGCTCAACGCAAACACCAAATAACATTTATTTTAGGTTCAACACTAATCCTGAAGGTAAAGGGAGTGTGTTATGGTGATCTTATCAACCTTGGAATCATTTCCAACACACATCGTCACCTCGTCCTCAACTAGTCTTTGATTATTTTTCAACTCCCGTTTCGAGTTACTACTCTTAGCAACTGAACTAGTATCAAATACCAAGGGGTTTGCTATAAAAACTAGTAAAGTACACATCAATAACATGTATATCAAATATATCTTTGTTCACTTTGCCATCCTTCTTATCCGCCAAGTATCTAGGGCAGTTCCACTTCAAGTGACCATTTCCTTTGCAGTAGAAGCACTCAGTTTCAGTCTTGGGTCTAGCTTTGGGCTTCTTCATGGGAGTGGCAACTTGCTTGCCATTCTTCTTGAAGTTCCCTTTCTTTCCCTTGCCCTTTTACTTGAAACTAGTGGTCTTGTCAACCATCAACACTTGATGTTTTTTCTTGATTTCTACCTTCGCCGATTTTAGCATCGCGAAGAGCTTTGGGAATCATTTCCGTTATCCCTTGCATATTATAGTTCATCACGAAGTTCTAGTAACTTGGTGATAGTGACTAGAGAACTCTGTCAATCGATATCTTATCGAGAAGATTAACTCCCACTTGATTCAAGTGATTGTAGTACTCAGACATTCTGAGCACATGCTCACTTGTTGAGCTATTCTCCTCCATCTTGTAGGCAAAGTACTGTCAGAGGTCTCATACCTCTTGACACGGGCATGAGTATGAGATAACAATTTCAACTCTTGGAACATATTATATGCTCTGTGGCATTCAAAACATTTTTGAAGTCCCGGTTCTAAGCCGTAAATCATGGTGCACTAAACTATCAAGTAGTCATCATACCGAGCTTGTCAAACTTCATAACGTCTGCATCTGCTCCTGCAATAGGTCTGTCACCTAGCGGTGCATCAAGGACATAATTCTTTTGTGCAACAATGAGGATAATCCTCGGATCACAGGCCTAGTCTGCATCATTGCTACTATCATCTTTCAACATAGTTTTTCTCTAGGAACATATCAAAAATAAACAAGGAGCTACATCGCGAGCTATTGATCTACAACATAGTTATGCAAATACTATCAGGACTAACTTCATGATAAATTAAAGTTCAATTAATCATATTACTTAAGAACTCCCACTTAGATAGACATCCTCTAGTCATCTAAATGATCACGCGATCCAAATCAACTAAACCATGTCTGTTCATCACGTGAGATGTAGTTTTCAATGGTGAACATCACTATGTTGATCATATCTACTATATGATTCACGCTCGACCTTTCGTTCTCCAGTGTTCCGAGGCCATATCTGCATATGCTAGGCTCGTCAAGTTTAACCCGAGTATTCTGCGTGTGCAAAACTGGCTTGCACCCATTGTATGCGAACGTAGAGCTTATCACACCCGATCATCAAATGGTGTCTCGGCACGATGAACTTTCGCAACAGTGCATACTCAGGGAGAACACTTGTACCTTGAAATTTAGTGAGAGATCATCTTATAATGCTACCGTTGAACTAAGCAAAATAAGATGCATAAAGGATAAACATCACATGCAATCAAAATATGTGACATGATATGGCCATGATCATCTTGCGCCTTTGATCTCCATCCACAAAGTACCTTCATGATCTCTATCGTCACCGGGATGACACCATGATCTCCATCATCTTGATCTCTATCAATGTGTCATCACATGGTCATCTCGCCAACTATTGCTCTTGCAACTATTGCTATTGCATAGCGATAAAGTAAAGCAATTATTTGGCGCTTGCATCTTATGCAATAAAGAGACAACCATAAGGCTTCTGCCAGTTGCCGATAACTTCAAAAAAACATGATCATCTCATACAACAACTTATATCTCATCACGTCTTGACCATATCGGAACAAGCCCTGCAAAAACAAGTTAGACGTCATGTACTTTGTTGTTGCAAGTTTTACGTGGCTGCTATGGGCTGAGCAAGAACCGTTCTTACCTACGCATCAAAAACCACAACACGGTATAGTGATTGCTTTTTGATATTCAGAAAGAACCCTGTTCATTGAATCCAATTCAACTAAAGTTGGAGAAACAGACACCCACTAGCCACATGTGTGCAAAGCACGTCGGTAGAACTAGTCTCGCATTAGCGTACACGTAATGTCGGTCTGAGCCGCTTCATCCAACAATACCGCTGAATCAAGAATCAACTAGTGACGGCAAGCAATATGTATATACCCACGCCCACAACTCCTTTGTGTTCTACTTGTGCATATAACATCTACGCATAGACCTGGCTCGGATGCCACTGTTGGGGAACGCAGTAATTTCAAAAACTTTCCTATGCACACACAAGATCTATCATGGTGATGCATAGCAACGAGAGGGGAGATCCTTGTACACGTGCCCTCATAAACCGTAAGCGGAAGCGTTATGACGATGCAGTTAATTTAGTTGTACGTCTTCACGATCGACTGATCCTAGTACCAAAAGTACGGCACCTCTGCGATCTGCACATGTTCGGCTCGGTGACATCCCATGAACTCACGATCCAGCAGAGTGTCGAGGGAGAGTTTTGTCAGAACACCGGCGTGATGATGGTGATGATGAAGCTACCGGCACAGGGCTTCGCCTAAGCACTACGACGATATGATGGAGATGGGTTATGGTGGAGGGGGGCACCGCACACGACTAGAAACAATCAATTTGTGTGTCTATGGGGTGCCCCCTAGCCACGTATATAAAGGATGGAGGGAGGAGGAGGTCGGCCCTCATAGGGCGCGCCCAAAGTGTGGAGTCCTACTAGGACTCCCTAGTCCTAGTAGGATTCCACCTCCTTCATGAAGTAAGAAAAAGGGAAGGGAGAAGGAGAAGGAAGGAAGGGGGCGACCCCTTTCCCTAGTCCAATTTGGACCAGTCTATGGGGAAGGGGCACGACCACCCTTGAGGCCTTTCTCTCCTTTCCTGTATGGCCCATTAAGGCCCAATACGAATTCCCGTAACTCTCTGGTACTCCAAAAAATACCCGAATCACTCGAAACCTTTTCGATGTCCGAATATAGCCTTTCAATATATCGATCTTTACGTCTCGGCCATTTCGAGATTCCTTGTCATGCCCCCAATCTCATCTGGGACTCTGAACAAACTTCGGTCATCAAATCACATAACTCATAATACAAATCATCACATAACGTTAAGCGTGCGGACCCTACGGGTTCGAGAACTATGTAGACATGACCGAGACTCATCTCTGGTCAATAACCAATAGCGGAACCTGGATGCTCATATTGGCTCCTACATATTCTATGAAGATCTTTATCAGTCAAACCGCATAACAACATACGTTGTTCCCTTTGTCATCGGTATGTTACTTGCCCGAGATTCGATCATCGGTATCATCATAGCTAGTTCAATCTCGTTACCAGCAAGTCTCTTTACTCGTTGCATAATGCATCATCCCGCAACTAACTCATTAGTCACATTGCTTCCAAGGCTCATAGTGATGTACATCACCGAGAGGGCCCAGAGATACCTCTCCGATAGACGGAGTGACAAATCCTAATCTCAATCTATGCCAACTCAACAAAAACATCATTGGAGACACCTGTAAAGCATCTTTATAATCACCTAGTTGCGTTGTGACGTTTGATAGCACACAAGGTGTTCCTCTAGTATTCGAGAGTTGCATAATCTCATAGTCAGAGGAACATGTATAAGTCACGAAGAAAGCAGTAGCAATAAAACCGAACGATCATTATGCTAAGCTAACGGATGGGTCTTGTCCGTCACATCGTTCTCTAATGATGTGATCACGTTCATCAAATGACAACACATGTCCATGGCTAGGAAACTTAACCATCTTTGATTAACGAGCTAGTCAAGTAGAGGCATACTAGGGACACCCTGTATGTCTATGTATTCACAGATGTACTAAGTTTCTGGTTAATACAATTCTAGCATGAACAATAAACATTTATCATGATATAAGGAAATATAAATAACAACTTTATTATTGCCTCTAGGGCATATTTCCTTCAGAATCATTACTGTGTAATCTAGATTATTGACTCTAGTGCAAGTAGGAGACTGAAGAAAATATGCCCTAGAGGCAATAATAAAGTTGTTATTTATATTTCCTTATATCATGATAAATGTTTATTATTCATGCTAGAATTGTACTAAACTTAGTACATGTGTGAATACATAGACAACAAGAGTGTCCCTAGTATGCCTCTACTTGACTAGCTCGTTCATCAAAGATGGTTAAGTTTCCTAGCCATGACACGTGTTGTCATTTGATGAATGAGATCACATCATTAGAGAATGATGTGATGGGCTAGATCCATCCGTTAGCTTAGCACTATGATCGTTTCGTTTATTGCTATTGCTTTCTTCATGACTTACACATGTTGCTATGACCATGAGATTATGCAACTCCTGAATACCGGAGGAACATTTAGTGTGCTATCAAACATCACAATGTAACTGGGTGATTATAAAGATGTTCTACAGGTGTCTTCAATGGTGTTCATTCAATTGACATAGATCGAGATTGAGATTTGTCACTCCGATTGTCGGAGAGGTATCTCTGTGCCCTCTCGGTAATGCACATCACTATAAGCCTTGCAAGCAATGTGACTAATGAGTTAGTTGCGGGATGATGCATTACAGAACGAGTAAAGAGACTTGCCGATGACGAGATTGAACTAGGTATGATGATACCAACGATCGAATCTCGGGCAAGTAACATACCGATGACAAAGGGAACAATGTATGTTGTTATGCGGTTTGACCGATAAAGATCTTCGTAGAATATGTAGGAACCAATATGAGCATCCAGGTTCGGCTATTGGTTATTGATCGAAGATGTGTCTCGGTCATGTCTACATAGTTCTCGAACCCGTAGGGTCCGCACGCTTAACGTTCGATGACGATATGTATTATGAGTTATGTGATTTGATGTACCAAAGGTTGTTCAGAGTCCCAGATGTGATCACAGACATGACGAGGAGTCTCTAAATGGTCGAGAAATAAATATTCATACATTGGAGGCTACATTCGGACACTGGTTCGGGTCATTTCGGATAAGTTTCGGAGTACCGAGGGTTACCGGATCCCCCTTCGGGAAGTTATTGGGCCTCATGGGCCTAATGGTGGAAGAGAGGAGGCAGGCCAAGGCGTGGCATGCGCCCCCCTAGCCCAAATCGAATTGGACTAGGGCTAGGGGGGCCGCCCCCCTTTCCTTCTCTTCTTCCTCTCCTTCTTCTCCTACTAGGAGTAGGATTCCCCCCTTGGGCGCGCCCCTTGTGGCCGGCCCTCCTCCTCCGCCCCTCCTTTATATACGGGGGAGAGGGGCACCCCATAGACACACAAGTTGATCTTTTAGTCGTGTGCGGTACCCCCCTCCACAGATATACACCTCGGTCATATCGTTGTAGTGCTTAGGTGAAGCACTACGTCGGTAACTTCATTGTCACCGTCAACACGCCGTCATGCTGATGGAACTCACCCTCGGCCTCAACTGGATCAAGAGTACGAGGGACTTCACTGAGCTAAACGTGTGCAGATCACGGAGGTGCCGTGCGCTCGGTACTTGATCAGTTGGATCGCGAAGACGTTTGACTACATCAACCGTGTTACTAAACGCTATCGCTTTCGGTCTACGAGGGTACATAGACACACTCTCCCTCTCGTGGCTATGCATATCCTAGATAGATCTTGTGTGATCTTAGGAAAAAAATTGAAATACTGCGTTCCCCAACATTTTTGAGTAGATTTCTTTTGTCTTTTGGGTTGATTGATGATACAGATTGGTTTGAGTTGTATGTTTTATTTTGGTGATGTCATATGGTGCCTTCCATGCTGCACACACGTGAGGGATTCCCGCTGTAGGGTGTTGCAATACGTTCATGATTCGCTTAAAGTGGGTTACTTGAGTGACAGAACCATAAACCCGAGTAAGGGGGTTGTTGCGTATGGGATAAAGGGGACTTGATGATTTAATTCTATGGTTGGGTTTTACCTTAATGATCTTTAGTAGTTGCGGATGCCTGCTAGAGTTCCAATCATAAGTGCATATGATCCAAGGAGAGAAGCATATGAAGACTATCAACTCATATGCTTCTCCCCCTTTTGTCAGTGAGGACCAAAAAGGTTTGAAGACATAGAGCGCCTACTCGTTCCCATGAGGTGCAGGCGAGGCAGCAGGGTCGTCGTTGAGGTCCGGTGGTGCAGAAGAACTTGGTGCAGTGTCGACACGCGCTGAAGTTGGAGGAGGTGAAGTTGCATCATCTTGTTCATCGATGACTCTGGCATTCACTATCGCAGCTAAGGACGAGTAGTCAGAGTCTTTAAGTGAGGGAGTCCGACGCAAGTGAGCATTTCTGGGAGGAGTTGAGTTAAACTTGAACCGTTCGGTGAAGCCATCGTCTTGCAGATCAGCTTCAGCACTAAGTAAGGTCAAACTCTTCCATGACCTCTGAAGGGTTTCATGAGTGACAAAGGCATTCTTGGTGGCAAGATTGCGAATGCGGTTGACATCCACCAAGAGGCTTTGCATCTGACGCTTAAGCCAGTCGTGATGTTTGTCCTATTTCTGGTGCAGTGTGACGAGAAGCTCTCGGTCATTTAGGACACGAGATCGCCTTCGAGTCCTTTGCGCAATGGTGCTACCAGTGGCGTCAGTTTGAGCGCGAGGGGCACGTGTGTTGCCAGCAAGGGGATAAACACAAGAAACTGCTGGAACTCCTTCAATAGGCTGGGTGAGCTTTGGTGATCAGCATTGTGAAGATAAATGGGATCCTTAGCAGGCTCTGGGTAAATAGCTTCAACTGACAGATCAACCTCTGTCAAGAATATAAGATGATTGCGCACAGACGTCTGATAGTTGAAGGCTGAGTGACGCTTGATAAGACGCATGACCCATGGAGCATAGAATTTCAACCCAAAAATGTCGGAGCCAGATGCAGCCAACTGCCTGATGAAAAGTCTTGAGCATTGAAGCTGATGCCATTGAAGATATAGAAAACCAAAGTCTTCATTGCTCCTTCAAGCTTCGCTGCAGATGAAGTCCTTTGACAGGCCATAGAGTCTTCCTGATGATATGGTAAATGGTGTGAGGCAGGTACTCTAGGTCTTCAACAAAGAACTCGGATGGGTATTCAGCGTCGTGAGGCAGAGGCTTCATCATGCTCAGCATTTGACTCATGTTGGGTTCTGGCTTCTGAAAGATGCTTTCCAAGGCATTTTGGTGTTGTTGACAACACTTCTTCAAGGCAACAGTCCAGCATCTCTGAAGCAATCCAACGCTTCTTCAAGGCAGGGCAGCCCAGCTATAGCTTCAGAGTCGAGGCGCATATGTGGAAATATGCGCCCTTGATTGTATAGGACACAGGAATAGTAGATGCGCTGCTGATAGCTCCAGAACCGATCTGATGAAATGCGAGGTCGGGTATAAGGGTTCTTTCCGCTGTTGAAGAAGGTGTTATGTGCCATGAAGCCATTCACATTGAAGACCCCAGGTGAAGTGGCAGTGCCTGGGAATCATGAAAGTCTTGGCTTGGGCTTTTGGACTTGAGGTCTGTGCTCGACATGATACTCAAACTATGGACCCGCAGCAGGTGGAGGAACTAGAACGGGCCAGCGGACCATAATAGGCTGACCACGATCAAATGCCAGCTCAATTGTATGAGGTCTTGGAGGGGGGACAGGAGCATTGGCATTGTCTTCATGGGCTTCAGGGGCCACATTGGTTTCAGGTGCTTGTACCTCAGGTGCTTGGACTTCTGGCACCGCAGTAGCTTCAGGCGCCGCATTAGCTTCAGCCATGACAATGTTATTGGCTTCAGTGGCGATGTTGGTGGCCGCCTCAGGGTTGTTAACCTCCACTTCAGGAGCTGGAGGGTCGGACACATTCTCCTTGAGAACAACATCTTGGTGGGATGGGGGTGTAGCAACTCTTTCAACTCTTGGTGCTTCTTCTTCATCGGCTGATGCAGCCGGAATATCTTCAACCATTTTGGCTTCGGACTCAGACACGTGCATAGTGGGAGTGACTTGGGGCCTTGGTCCTTTGCGAAGCCTGCGTAATGCTGGCAACGCTTGTGGAGATGGAGTGTGCTGGGCCTCAAAGTCATCGTCATCTTGCATTGGTGGGGTAGCTTGCGGTTGGCGAGAGCTTGGAGTGTCTTGTCATTGTGGGTGATCAGCCCACGATGCATCCTGAGCAGTTGGCGTCAGAGGATGACCAATGCTGACGAGTTTGATGTGCGTGAGCATAGGCGATGATACCAATTGGTGCTCGATCTGAGGAAGGTCTTCATCATCTTCAACATTGTCGTGAGGACCAATGTCTTCAGCTGTGGTGGGGTCAACAGCTGGATTATCTTTAGCTTCAGGAGCCTCTGTGGAAGCAGGCTCATGAACTATCAACTGGCGCTCTGGATGTTCAGACGCAGGAAGAGCCACTGAGATTGGCTCGACATTAAGGGGCTTTGTGGGAGCAGCCGGATCTCTCTTCTTGGTTTTGCGTTTCTTGGTTGGAGGAGCATCATCAGTGGTGCCCTTAGTTTTGCGCTTTCTGGCTTCAGCTTCAACAGCCCTTGTTTTCTTCAGTTCTGAAGCCACTGTGGGTACCTTAGGCTTCGAGCCTGTCATACTGGCTGGGAAGACAATTGGATGTACTTCCTGCCTTGGTGCTTCGGGTTCTGCCACAGCTGGCTTCTTCTCGTTGGCCACCATTCTGGGGTCGATTCCTGGTCGCCCCAAGGCCTTGCGCTTTTCAGCCTCATTGTATCCTTGGACACATTTAGCAGCAAGATCCTTCATGCGCGCACGAGAACCTTTGGCTTCTTCGCGTTTGGTTCGGAATGCTTCCTTAAGCTCATGCATCATGGTCTGGAAGTTCTGTATGTCTTCGACATTGAGCTTGGCCATGTGCTTCTTGAACTGAGCCTTTTCATAATCTATCTTATGCTTCAGTTCAACAATCTTCTGAGCTAGAGCCAGCTCAGCAGCAATGGCTCCGTGGAAGGCGACGCTGAGGCCAATGGGAAGTTGAAGATCATCAAAGCTGACATTTGGGCTGTCAAACCACTCATCAATGAATGTGTTGATGATTTTAACATCAAAGAGAGGAAGGTCATTGAAGATTTCTGCCTCTTGCTTGCTCTTGATTAACTGCTCAAGAGCGTCATCGCCAAGATCGTCGTCGCTGGACAGATCAATGGCGTCATTGCGCAGAACAGCAGCAGCGGTCAATGCTTGGCTGGTGGGTTGCAAGGGCATCTTCACTTTGGAGGGCTTGGAGATGCGTGACAAATCTTCAGACTGCACACTGTGTTCAGGAGGTGCAGTGGCCAGAGGCTTCGCCCGTGAGACCTTTGGTGCTGGGGAAGGCTTTGAAGTTATAGGTTTCTTCAGCTTCTGTGGCTTCGGTGGTCCAGGCGCTTCATCAGAATTAGCGTCGTCTGCAGGTTCATCCACGGCTGTCCCTTGAACCATAATATGAGTGATGAGACCTTCTAGGTTGTAGAAGGGCCCAACAAGATTGGGTTCAGCTTCGCGTGTGCCATCGGCACGAGGAGCAGAGGGGCCTGGATTGAAGTCTAATCCCCGTGACTTCTTGTTTTCATTGGCTGAATTCTTGGCAAACTGGAAGTTGCGCTTGAACAGATTATCGTCACGGCACCATAGTAATGAAGATGAGTCCGCATCTGCAGGCTGTGGTCCACGGACCATGCAAGGATAGAAGCCTTGTTCAATGGCTTCTGCTCTGGACCTGGGTTGAAGGTTTTTGTACAAGATGTCTCCCCAGGGTCGCTTGATGGCATTCTTCTCAGCATATTCCTGGGTCACGAACCTGTACTTGAACCATTTCTCGGCCCAGTATCTTAGAATCCATTGGATTCGTGTCTTGCGCTGACCATAGCTTTCTTCGGGGTCAGTTTTGTACAGTTCATAAAGGTCTTCGGGCAGGTCCGTTGATGTACCCCCACGGTGCTGTCTGCCGCCCTTTCTTGCAGATTTCTCTTTTGCCATGAAGTTCGGACTGAAAGGCTTCAACACTGTCAAAGTCTTCCGTCTACTGGTCAGACAGGAACTGGCTTCAGGAGAATTTATATGATGCTGTAAGAATTCTGCAAATGAATGCAGACTATGAGAAGCAAGGGATTCTCCCACGGACATGTACCTGTGACAGCATTAAGGTGCGAGGGAAGGGGAAGAGGTCATATGCATTCTCAGAAGATTTTGAAGATAAATCAGTTTAGAAGACATTGACCTCATAGTGCGAAGACATTCACTCATAGATAGAGAGTTGGTTCCAGATTTGTACGAATCCACGAATAAGTACAAGTGAGGAATCTAACTACTTTTGTGAAGCATAAGTGAACATACTAAGCATATTATGAGATGCAATATGAAATAGATTCAGCTTGTGTGAATAGAAACTACTTATGGTTGAAAATGATGAATCTATAAGATCGAAGGGGCCGTAAAAGGAGGTTTTATTTACCACACAAAGAACTGCTAGACGGAGTGGGAGAGGAGGCCGAGCAGTTCGATCTTCCGTGCCCTAACTTGGCGACGGAGGACACCTACGGCGACGGCGGAGAAGATGATGTCCGCGGCCGGCGTGAAGACGGTGTCGGTGAGGTCGCGGCAGCTAAGCGCTTCGTCGCCGGCATCGTCGAGGGCTAGCGGTGGCGCTAGGGTTTGTGCGAGAGTGGAAGAAAGGATAATGACTATGGTGAGGCGTGTATTTATAGGGATAGGGACGGCACAATGTTATTACACACGTGCCCCTGGCGATTCACATCTGAAGGACACGTGGCTATCATGTAACACATCGGAGGTTGTTCCACGTTCCCACGCACGCCTGGATTGTCAGGTGGTCGTTCTCACTTCTCCGGGTTTCAGGTTGAAGGATTTAGCATTGAAAAATAGATTAATGTTTATCTCTGTGTCTTCTACTGACAAGGACGCAGAGAAGACAGTTTGACAGTGTCAATTGAATGCATATGATTTGGATAGATAGACTTAACATAGAAGCATAGAGGGGTTAGGGTCCGATCACATTCACTTAGGTCAAAAGATTCAACGTGAAGACATAGCTATAAGTGAATGTTGTAGAGGACAGAAACCAAATTGAAGATAAACATGAGGCCATGTTAACATTGAAGACAAACAAAATGCGAAGACTTTGCAAATGTAACGCCATGAGAAAAACACTTCAAAGGGAAGAATTTTGGTGGTGGCGTTACCCACCGTATAGGAAATATTAGACCCAGACACGACGCACAATTATCGTGGCGCTCCGAAGTCAAATTCCACGTTAATATATTCGCACTCGGAATGTAAGTCTTCATTGATTGAAGATATACTTTACTTCGTGTGTTGCACATCTAAGTCATCAACATGCTTAAGTGTTAGGATGTGTGCCTGATCACAGGACATTTGAGGATTCCAAGATATTTAGCTCACACCGTAACTTGCAAAACCTCTTCTCATCCAAGGGCTTGGTGAAGATATCTGCCAATTTCTCTTTAGTGTTGATGTGTATGATATCAATATCTTCCTTCATAACATGATCTCTGAGAAAGTGATGACGAATTTCAATGTGCTTTGTCTTCGTGTGCTGAACTGGGTTGTTGGCAATCTTGATGGCGCTCTCATTGTCACAGTAGAGTGGCACTTGCTTCAGATGGATGCCATAATCTTTGAGTGTTTGTTTCATCCATAGAAGCTGAGCGCAGCAAGATCCAGCAGCAATGTATTCAGATTCAGCAGTGGAGAGAGATACACAGTTCTGCTTCTTTGAAGACCAACATACAAGTGATCGTCCCAGAAAATGACATGTGCCTGATGTAGACTTGCGATTCACCTTGTCACTAGCATAATCAACATACGAGAATCCAACTAGATCAAATTCTAAGCCCTTTGGATACCATAATCCTAGTGTTGGGGTGTGAGCCAAATATCTAAGAATTCGCTTCACAGCTAAGTGATGCGATTCCTTTGGTGCCACTTGGAACCGGGCACACATGCAAACACTAAGCATGATATCTGGCCTAGATGCACATAAATAAAGCAAAGAACCAATCATGGAGCGGTATACCTTTTGATCGAACTCTTTACCATTGTCATCGGGACCCATATGGTGTTTGGCTAGCATTGGCGTCATGTAGCCTTTCCAGTCTTGGATTCCAAATTTCTTTAGGCAATCTTTGAGGTATTTCTCTTGAGATATGAAGATGTCGTTGCGTTGCTGACGTATTTGAAGACCAAGGAAGAACTTCAGCTCACCCATCATGGACATCTGATATTGCTCTTGCATCATATATCCAAACTCTTCACTGTATTTCTGGTTAGTGCAGCCGAAGATAATGTCGTCCACATATATTTGGCACACAAACAGTTCACCATCATATGTCTTCGTGAAGAGAGTAGGATCCAGGGAACCAGGTTTGAAGCCTTTGCTCTTCAGGAAGTCTTTGAGTGTGTCATACCAAGCCCGAGGGGCTTGTTTGAGGCCATACAGTGCCTTGTTGAGCTTGTACACCATGTGAGGATGTTTTGGATCTTCAAAGCCAGGCGGTTGTGCAACATACACTTCTTCTTCAATCTTGCCATTGAGAAAGGCGCTCTTCACATCCATTTGATACAGAAGAATGTTATGATGATTTGCATAGGCCAGCAGTATGCGTATAGCTTCAAGCCTAGCCACAGGAGCAAATGTTTCATCGAAGTCAATCCCTTCAACTTGAGTATATCCTTGAGCAACAAGACGAGCGTTGTTTCTGACAACTTGACCATGCTCATCTTGCTTGTTGCGATATATCCATTTAGTGCCTATTATATTGTGCTTACGAGGATCAGGACGCTTAACCAGTTCCCATACATTATTCAGCTCAAACTGTTGAAGCTCTTCTTGCATAGCTTGGATCCATTCAGGTTCCATGAAGGCTTCATCAACTTTATTGGGTTCAGATATTGAGACGAATGCGAAGTGCCCACAGAAATTTGCTAGCTGTGTTGCCCTTGAACGAGTCAGTGGACCTAGTGCATTGATGCTATCAATTATTCTCTCAATCTGTACTTCATTTGCAACACGAGGATGAACATGACGAAGATTTTGCTCTTGCTGATCATTGTCATCGTTAGAAGGATTGTCTTCAGGCTGAGCATTGTCTTCAGGTTGATCAGGTGCAGAGATGATAAGTTCCTCTTCAGGCTGAGCTTCAAATGGTATGATTTCTCCAGTTCCCATAAGTTTGATTGATTCACTGGATGGAACTTCATAGCACATTTGGCAGGTGCTCTCTTTGCGAGCCGTTAGCCTCATCGAATCGCACATCCACAGTTTCAACCACTTTATAGTGAAAGAGGTTGAAGACTCTGTAGGAGTGTGAATCCTTTCCATATCCAAGCATAAAACCTTCATGTGCTTTCGGTGCAAATTTTGAAGTGTGATGTGGATCCTAGATCCAGCACCTAGCACCAAATACTCTGAAGTAACTGACATTTGGCTTCTTGCCAGTAAGGAGCTGATAGGATGTCTTGTTCAGAAGCTTGTGAAGATAAACACGGTTGATGATATGGCATGCAGTATCAATGGCTTCAGGCCAGAACTTTCTTGGAGTCTTGTATTCGTCGAGCATCGTTCGGGCCATCTCAATAAGTGTTCTGTTCTTGCGTTCCACGACGCCATTCTGCTGCGGCGTGTACGGAGCTGAGAATTCATGTGTGATGCCCAGAGTATCAAGATAAGTGTCTAGGCCAGTGTTCTTGAATTCAGTGCCATTGTCACTTCTGATGTGCTTGATCTTGATGCCATAGTTGTTCATGGCTCGATTGGCGAAGCGTCTGAAGACATCATGCACTTCAGTCTTGTAGAGGATTATATGAACCCAAGTATATCTTGAATAATCATCAACAATGACAAAGCCATAGAGACAAGCAGTAGTAGTAAGAGTTGAGTAATGAGTGGGACCGAAAAGGTCCATGTGGAGCAGTTCGAAGGGTTGAGTCATTGTCATGATTGTCTTCGAGGGATGCTTGGCCCTCGTCATCTTTCCTGCTTCACATGCACCGCATAAGTGATCCTTCTTGAACTTGACGCCCTCGATGCCTATGACATGCTTCTTCCTTGCAAGAGTGTGCAGGTTCCTTATGCCAGCATGCCCTAGCCTCCGATGCCAGAGCCAGCATTCAGAAGCTTTTGCTAGAAGACATACGGCAAGTTGTGGTCCTGCTGAGAAATCTACCACGTACAAATCATCTTTCCGATACCCTTCAAAGACTAGAGACTTGTCAGATTCCATTAGAACAAGGCAAAAATATTTTCCAGATATCACAATCATGTTTAAATCGCAAAGCATTGAGACAGACATTAAGTTGAAACCAAGGGATTCAACAAGCATCACTTTATCCATGTGTTGATCCCTTGAGATTGCAACTCTACCTAGACCCAATACCTTGCTTTTACCAGTGTCAGCAAATGTGATGTGACTTTTGACATATGGACATAAAGTTGAGTCCATGAGAAGACTTCGCTTGCCAGTCATGTGATTAGTACACCCACTATCAATAATCCATTCTGAAGCAGCTGGTGTTGTACCCTATAGTGTAGTTAGGGGGATAGGCTTCACGAAGAGAATTGTGAAGCATAAACATTTGACGAGCAAGTGGATTATGAAAACTTAGATCGAGGTTAGGACTGATAGGGCAAGTAGCAAGCGACTCAGGAACAAAATAGATAATAAGACCATTTGGGCATTTGATCTTGCACCCTACAAGATGTTTAAGGTCCCCAGCAATAGCTTCAGACGAATTTGATTCTTGGCTGGAGACCTTTCCCTGCAAAAGAGAGTTAAGCTTTCTTAGCCACCCACATCTTCAAGGGTGGCTTCGAAGCAATGAGTCTAAGTGCAGCATCTGAGAACTTTGGCTTTGGAGCCCTAGCAAAAAGTCTTTCTGGTGGACAATAGTACTCATAAGAATAAGCAGAGTAATTCTTGGTCTTATGAACATGGCGTTTTGATGAAACGCGCTCACATTCATAGGCCTGAGTATGGCTTCCCTGCAAAACATTTGCATTAGTGCGACTCAGGTGAGTCCTTTGCCTGTATGAAGCCTTTGAACCATATGAAGCCTGTGGTCTGGGGTTTGTCTTCTTCAGTTGTGGTGTCATGACGACATTCATAGGAAGATTCTCTAGCAACCTTTTCGGCACCCAGACTTTCTTCATAGGTGGCCCATTCCTACAGTTAGTACCCATTCTGATTCTTAAACAGTTTATAGTTTGCATCAAAGGATTCATCAATAACAATGGGATTAGCACAATTGAAGCCTGACAGGGTGGGTGGATCCACTGAGGGTTCCTTTGCAGCAACCCATGTGGTTTTGGGGTACTGCTCAGGTTTCCAGTAAGAGCCATCAACATTCATTTTCCTGTCGAACCCAAGACCCTCTTTCCTAGGGTTTTGGTTCAGGATCTGCCTTTTGAGAACATCACATAGTGTCTGATGCCCTTTGAGACTTTTGTACATCCCTGTTTCAAGCAATGTCTTCAACCTTGCATTTTCATCAGCAATAGCAGTGGTATCCTCAGCAGAGGGGTTAGTTACCACATCAACAGTTGAAGATATTGCAATAGTAGTAGCAGTAGAACACCCAGCAACAGAAGTAGCATTGTCACGCTCAATGCATTTAAGACATGGTGGTTCAGATCCTTCCTGAGCGGAATTGATCTGTTTGGCGTGAAGTGACTCGTTTTCCTTTTGAAGATCTTCATGAGCCGCTCTCAATTTCTCAAGATCTTGCTTCCTTTGAAGATAATCATAGGAAAGCTTTTCATAAGTTGTTGAGAGCGTTTCATGATGACTTTCAAGTTCCTCATACTTAACATGAAGATTTTTTATGTCTTCAATTAAGGACTGAGATCGAGTCATTTCAGCGTCTAACGGGTCATCGCTTTTGTCTAATAGTTTTTGAATATGTTCCATAGCTTTCTTTTGTTCAGTTGCAATTTTAGCAAGTGTTTTGTAGATGGGTTTGGAACCACAATTAGAGTCATCTTCACTGGATGTTTGATAGTGAGTAGTGCGTGTGTTTACCTTGGCACCGCGTGCCATGAAGCTGTAGGTGGGAGCGGAGTAGCCCTTGTCATTTGCATCGGTGTCGGTGATGAAGTCATTGTCTTCAGTGTTGAATATGGACTTGGCAACGTATGTTGTAGCCAGACTTGCAACGCCAGAATCAGACTCCTCCTCAGACTACACCTCCGCCTCCTCGGAAGCGGACTCCTCCTCTGAATCCATTTCCTTGCCAACAAACGCACGAGCCTTGCCAGATGAGCTCTTCTTGTGTGATGAAGACTTTGAGGAAGACTTGGAATAAGACTTTGAGTATTTCTTCTTCTTCTTGTCGTCAGAATCATACTCCTTGCTCTTCTTCTTCTTGTTGTTCTCATTATCCCACTGCGGACACTCAGAGATGTAGTGGCCAGGTTTCTTGCACTTGTGGCATGTTCTCTTCTTGTAGTCATGAGCAGAAGCTTCATCATTCCTTGAGCTTGATCGTGAAGACTTTCTGAAGCCTTTCTTCTTGGTGAATTTTTGGAACTTCTTCACAAGCATAGCAAGCTCCTTTCCAATGTCTTCAGGATCATCAGAACTGTTGTCAGATTCTTCTTCAGATGAGGAGACAGCTTTTGCCTTCAAGGCACGAGTTTGCCCATAGTTGGGACCGTAGATGCCTCTTTTCTCAGAAAGCTGAAACTCATGTGTGTTGAGCCTCTCAAGTATATCAAACGGATCGAGTGTCTTGAAGTCAGGACGTTCTTGAATCATCAGGGCTAGGGTGTCAAACGAGCTGTCAAGTGATCTCAGGAGTGTCTTGACGACTTCATGCTTGGTGATCTCAGTAGCACCGAGGGCTTGAAGCTCATTTGTGATGTCAGTGAGTCGATCAAACGTGAGCTGGACATTCTCATTGTCATTTCTCTTGAAGCGGTTAAAGAGGTTGCGAAGGACACTGATTCTCTGATCTCTCTGGGTTGAGACGCCTTCGTTGACCTTGGAGAGCCAGTCCCAGACTAGCTTGGATGTTTCCAAAGCACTCACACAGCCATACTATCCTTTGGTCAGATGACCACATATGATGTTCTTGGCAGTGGAGTCCAGTTGAACGAACTTCTTGACATCAGCAGCGGTGACACCTTCACCAGCCTTGGGAATGCCATTCTTGATGACATACCATAGGTCGACATCAATGGCTTCAAGATGCATGCGCATCTTATTCTTCCAGTAGGGATATTCAGTTCCATCGAAGACTGGGCACGCAGCGGAGACTTTGATTATCCCTGTAGTCGACATAGCTAAAACTCCAGGTGGTTAAACCGAATCACAAAGAACAAGGGAGTACCTTGCTCTGATACCAATTGAAAGTGCTAGTGATCAACTAGAGGGGGTGAATAGGCGATTTTTATGAAAGTCTTCAAAGCATGGAAGTTTTGAAGACAAATGATAGAAATAAACCTATTACCATGCAGCGGAAGGTAGACTACACTAAGCAAGCCATAGTCAAGTATTCAATGAAGTGAAAGCACAACGACTAATAGCAGCTAGACAGTATAGATCAGGTAGGAAGATAGTGTGAAGCCAATCAGAACAAGCAGTCACTCAGTGAAGACAAAAGATAATGCAATCATACAATGACTTCACTAGAGCCAACAGTAAGTAAAGGAATGGGAAGGATGAAACCAGTGACTCGTTGAAGACAATGATTTGTTGGACCAGTTCCAGTTGTTGTGACAACTGTACGTCTGGTTAGGGAGGCTGAGATTCAACTCAGAAGACCATGTCTTCACCTTATTCCCCTTGAGCTAAGGACACCCAGTCCTCGCCCAATCACTCTGGTAAGTCTTCAAGGTAGACTTCCAAACCTTCACAGACTTCGTTCACCGGCGATCCACAATGACTCTTGGATGCTCAGAACGCGACGCCTAACCGGCTGGAGGATTCACAGTCCTCAAGTGTAATAAGCCTTCAGATCACACAGACAGGAAGACTTAAGTGAGGCCTAACACTCTTTGGCTCTGGGTGTTTAGGGCTTTATCCTCGCAAGGAATTCTCTCTCAAAGACTTCGAGGTGGGTTGCTCTCAAATGACAAAAACCGTGCACTAACTCTAAGCAGCCAACCATTTATGGTTATAGGGGGTGGGCTATTTATAGCCACCAGGCAACCCAACCTGATTTGTCCGAAATGACCCTGGGTCACTAAGGAACTGACACGTGTTCCAACGGTCAGATTTCAAACACACACGGCAACTTTACTTGGGCTACAAGCAAAGCTGACTTATCCAACTCTGAATAAGATTTGCTCTCATAGTCTTCACTCGAAGACATAGGATTTTGGTTAAGCATCACTTCAGTCATTCTGACTGGTTCTCTTGGACCCCACTTAATAGTATGGTGGTTCCTATGACTCAACAAAGAATAAAAAGAATGACGAAACTGCTAAGTCTTCGCGCTCCATAGTCTTCACGCGATGTCTTCTCTTGTCATAGTCTTCAATGTGAATGTCTTCACATACCACCTTTGACTTCAATGTCTTCATGCACTTTTAGGGGTCATCTCTGGTAGGAAAACCGAATCAATGAGGGACTTCTACCTGTGTTATCCTGTAATTCTCACAAACACATTACTCCCTCAACCAGGTTTGTTGTCAATACTCCAAAACCAACTAGGGGTGGCACTAGATGCACTTACAATAATATATAGTAATAAAATTCTAACTCTATGTTAACAACACCTAATTTTATATTTTAGTTCTACGATATCATGCAACTATCCTCTTCATACCCACAATGTAGTTTTATTTCTCGTTTCTAGATGAAAGCAAACGTCCAGTGTACGTAGAGTCGTATAAGTCGTAGATAGGACTTGGGAGAATATTGATCTTACCTTTAGCTCCTTGTGGGTTCGACACTCCATACTTATCACTTCCACCTTTGAAAATTGCTACCATGATTCCTTGCACTTGGGGTTTTATCAAGCTCTTTTCTGGCGCCGTTGCCGGGGAGCAATAGCGTGGGGTTGGTACTTTCGTGTATGCTTGTTTCCTTTTTCACTAAGTAGATTTTTTTCCCTTTTGTTTTTATTTAGTTGTGGGTGAAACAAACAAAAAAATTAAAATAATGCAAAATACAAAAAAATTACTTGCCTCTTATGCCTAAAAAACTTTTTCAAAAAGACAAGTGATTGGAAGGTTATGCATTGGAGAAGTGAGGGTCGACCTTGAATACTTGTACTCATGCTCATGGAAACAATGTAGAATTTGTCATGGAAGTTTCTCAAAAATAAGTATCCCCTTGTATATATCCATTGTATTATAAAAATAATGTGCCAAGGTTTGGCTTTAGAATGTTTAAATTGCTTGTTTGGTGTGTGCAGCAGAAAAACAGAAACTTTTGCTGTAGTAATTGAATTTACATTTTTTACTGGAGCGTGAAATTTTTACACAGTACTTCTCTGCAAATTGTTTAGATTGTCCTAATTGTTTAGAATTTTTGAAGTTACAGAAGTATACGGAAGTTCCAGATTGCTACAGACTGTCCTGTTTTTGACAGATTATGTTTTCTATGTGTTGTTCGCTTATTTTGATGAGACTATGGGTTGTATCGGGGGGTGTGAACCATGGTGAAGTTGGAATATAGTAGATATAATGCTAATATGAAATTGGAATGAGTTTACAACAGTACCTAAAGGTAGTGATTTGCTTTATTATAATAACGGATCTCATAAGGTTTTTTGTTAAGTTTTGTGTGGATGAAGTGTTCGAAGAATGAGGAGTTATCAGTATGATAAGAATAAGGAGATGCAGGAGTTCAAGCTTGGGGATGCCCAAGGCACCCCAAGTAAATATTTCAAGGATACTCAAGCATCTAAGCTTGGGTACGCCCCGGTTGGCATCCCATCTTTATTCCTCAACAACTATCGGTATACCTTGGTTTTTGTTTTGTTCACATGATATGTGTCTTTTGATTTTATTTTTCCTTTCTTTTACTTTATGCACCATGCTAGTATGAGATAGCCCTTCATTGATTTATAGAATGCTTCATGTGCTTCACTTAAATCTTTTGAGTATGGCTTTATAGAATGCTCTTTGTGCTTCACTTAAATCTTTTGAGCATGGCTTTATAGATTGCTTTGTGTGCTTCACTTATATATTTTAAGCTTGGGTGTTGGTAAATCTATATTAATTGCAGAATATTCCATGAACTTCACTTATATCTTTTGGAGTATGAATAAGACTCACAACGGAATTGGGCTTGGAAGAGTATCATTATAATATCATGCCTAGCTAAAAAGGCATTAAAGAAAAGCGGTTGTTGGGAGACAACCCAATATTTATCCTTACTATTTTTGTGTGTTCACATGATTAAGCTACTTTAGTAATCATGTTTTATAGCTTTTGTTTCAATAAAGTGCCAATTAATACCATTGGGATGGCTTACGGTGATAGTTGATTTGATCTTGCTGAAAGACAGAAACTTTTATGCCCAGTAAAATAATTTTCGTTTTTAACAGAAGCATGATAAAATATGGACTCTTTTTGCAAAAGATTAGTATAAAAATTTCCTATGTTGTCCTAATTTTGCAGAATTTTTGGAGTAACATAAGTATGGTTGTTGTCCAGATCATTACAGACTTTTATGTTTTTAACATATTCTGTTTTCAATGCATAGTTTGCTTGTTTTGTAGTTTCTATGGCTTATATTGCTCAATATAAATTATAGAAATGATATGGTACAGTAGGCATTGTGTGAGAAAAATTATGAATCTTATCTTGACAGTACCAAAGTGAATGATTTACTCTTTATCATACTAACCCGTCTCACGAAGTTCCGTTAAGTTTTGTGTAATTGAAGTCTTCAAGTTTTGGGTGAGATATCGATACGAGGAGAATAAGGAGTGGAAAAACCCTAAGCTTGGGTATTCCCAAGGCACCCCAAGGTAATATTCAAGGAAGGCTCAAGCGCCTAAGCTTGGGGATGGGGGCATCCCCTTTTTCGTCTTCAAAACTATCGGTATACCTTACTTGGAGCTATATTATTATTCGTCACATGATATGTGTTTTGCTTGGAGCATATTTTCATTTTACTTGCTCTTTGAATAAAATCATTGGATCTGAAATATTGAATGAGAGAGAGAGTGCTCATGATATGTCTCCGTCATATCTACTTTTCCAAACTCTTTTGCCCTTGTTTTGGACTCTAACTTGCATGATTTGAATGGAACTAACCCGGACTGACATTGTTTTCAACAGAATTGCCATGGCGTTATTTTTGTGCAGAATAAAAAGTTCTCGGAATGACCTGAAACTTCATGGAGATAAGTTTTGGAATTAATAAAAAATATTGGCAAAAGAATCAAGTGAAGGGGCCCACACCTTGGCCACAAGGGTGGGGGGCGCCCACCCCCCTGGGGGGCGCCCTCCGACCTTGTGGGCCCCCTGGACCTCCACCGACCTCAACTCCAACTCCATATATTCACGTTCAGAGAGAGAAAAATTGGAGAGAAGGATTCATCATGTTTTACGATACGGAGCCGCCGTCAAGCCCTGTTCTTCCTTGGGAGGGCAGATCTGGAGTCCATTCGAGGCTCCGGAGAGGGGTCCGTCGCCATCGTCATCATCAACCATCCTCTATCACCAATATCATGATGCTCACCGCCGTGCGTGAGTAATTCCATCGTAGGCTTGTTGGGCCGTGATAGGTTGGATGAGATTTACCATGTAATCGAGTTAGTTTTGTTAGGGTTTGATCCCTAGTATCCACTATGTTCTAAGATTGATGTTGCTATGACTTTGCTATGCCTAATGCTTGTCACTAGGGCCCGAATGTCATGATTTCAGATATGAACCTATTATGTTTTCATGAATATAGTTGTGTTCTTGATTCTATCTTGCAAGTCAATAGTCACCTACTACGTGTTATGACCCAGCAACCCTGGAGTGACAATAGTCGGGACCACTCCCGGTGATGACCGTAGTTTGAGGAGTTCATGTATTCACTAAGTGCTAATGCTTTGGTCCGGTACTCTATTAAAAGGAGGCCTTAATATCCCTTAGTTTCTACTAGGACCCCGCTGCCACGGGAGGGTAGGACAAAAGATGTCATGCAAGTTCTTTTCCATAAGCACGTATGACTATATTTGGAATACATGCCTACATTACATTGATGAACTGGAGCTAGTTATGTATCACCCTATGTTATAACCTTTGCATGATGAATGCCATCCGACATAATTATCCATCATGGATCCATTGCCTACGAGCTTTTCACATATTGATCTTTGCTTCGTTACTTTGCCGTTGCCACTATTAAGATTGCTACAAAACTGCTACTGTTACTTTTGCCACCATTACCGTTACTTCCATACTACTTTGCTACTAAATACTTTGCTGCAGATATTAAGTCTTTGAGGTGTGGTTGAATTAACAACTCAGCTGCTAATACTCGAGAATATTCTTTGGCTCCCCTTATGTCGAATCAATAAATATGGGTTGAATACTCTACCCTCGAAAACTGTGCGACCCCCTATACTTGCGGGTTATCAAGACCTTTTTCTAGCGCCGTTGCCAGGGAGCATAGCTCTATTCTCTGATTCACTTGGGATTTATATCAGTTGATCACGGTGAGGAATTTGAAAGATCAAATAACTAAGATTTTCCCCTCAACTACGGGGGGTGGTAAGGAACTGTCATCTAGCTCTGCACTTGATTCTCCTTCTGTTTTGAGTAAACTTGCGACACCTACTCCTGCTATTGATTTTGATATTTCACATGTTATTGATGGTGCCACTCCTGCTATGCATGATACTTATGTTGATACTACTTTTGTGCTTGATGATAGTGTGCCATTAGGTGAATTTCTTGATGAACAACTTGCTAGGGTTGGAGATAATGAAATTACTGAAGCTGATGATAATATTGAAGATTATGATTATGATTCTCCCCTAGATATGAATTTCCTATTGTTCATGAGGGTTGTGTTATGGATGAAGAAACTGCTAGATACTTCTTTGCTTGTAATGATAGGGAGGATCTTAAGAAATTGTTAGTTAAGCTGAAAGAAAAATCCTTGAATGCTAGAATGAAATATGATCCCGCTTTTGCTACTTCACCTATCTTTGTTACTGATAAGGATTATGAATTCTATGTCGATCCTGAGTTAATTACTTTGGTTGAATATGATCATTTTCATGGTTATGAATCTGAAATAGTTGTGGCACATCTTACTAAATTGAATGATATGGCCACCCTATTTGCTCATGAGTAAAAAAATTTGCTATTACTATATCCTTAAATTGTTTCCTTTATCATTAAAGGGTGATGCTAAGATATGGTTTAATTCTCTTGCTCCTAGTTGTGTGCGTAGTCCCCGGTATATGATTTACTACTTCTCTGCAAAATATTTCCATGCTCATAAGAAACAAGCTGCTTTAAGGGAAATATATAATTTTGTGCAAATTGAAGAAGAGAGCCTCCCACAAGCCGGGGAGGCTTCTCCAATTACTTAATGCTTTGCCTGATCATCCTCCCAAGAAAAATGAAATACTTGATATCTTTTATAATGGACTAACCTATGCTTCCAGAGACCACTTGGATAGTTGTGTTGGTTGTGTTTTCAAGGAAAGAATTTTTGAGAAAGCTGGATTGCTATTGAATAATATATTGAGTAATGAAAATTATTGGACAATTCCTGAACCAATTCCAAAGCCAACTCCAAAGAAAAGGGGTATTCTATTTCTCATTCCAGAAGATATGCAAGAGGCAAAGAAATCTATGAAAGAAAAAGGTATTAAAGCTGAAGATGTTAAAAATCTACCACCTATTGAAGAAATACATGGTCTTGATAACCCGACACAGGTAGTAGAGGTAAACTCTCTCCGTAGATTTGATGAAGGTGATATTCCTCATAATAAGTCTGCTAGACAATGCTTGGATGAGTTTGATAATTTTATTGTTAAACAAGAAAATTTTAATGCTTATGTTAGTACACAATTGAAACGTAATGCTTACATGCTTGATCACTTGAGTAATTATATGAATAGTACTATTAATGATCTTAAGCTTATTAGTAAACATGCCTCCATGGTTACAACTCAAGTAGAACAAGTACTTAAAGCTCAGGATGATTTGCTTAATGAGTTGAATAATACGAACAATGACAATGATGTTAGGGTTATGACTAGAGGTGGTAAGATGACCCAGGAATCTTTGTATCCTGAAGGCCATCCTAAGAGAATTGGTCAGGATTCTCAGAGAACTAATATGGATGCACCTAGTCCTTGTTCTAAAAAGAAAAAGAAAACGGATAGGACTTTGCATGCTAGTGAACCTGCTGTAGACACACCTGAGAATCCCAATGATATTTCTATTTCTGATGCTGAGACACAATTTGGTAATGAACATGAACCTAGTACTAATTTTAATGATGATGTTCATGTTGATGCTCAACCTAGTAATGATAATGATGTAGAGACTGAACCTGCTGTTGATCTTGATAACCCACAATCAAAGAATCAACGTTATGATAAGAGAGAATTTGTTGCTGGAAAACATGGTAGAGAAAGAGAACCATGGGTTCAGAAACCCATGCCCTTTCCTCCTAAACCATCCAAGAAAAAGGATGATGAGGATTTTGAGCGCTTTGCTGAAATGATTAGACCTATCTTTTTGCGTATGTGTGTGACTGATATGCTTAAAATCCCTCCTTATGCTAAGTACTTGAAAGAAATTGTTACTAATAAAAGAAAGATACCGGAAGCTGAGATTTCCACCATGCTTGCTAATTATAATTTTAAGGGTGCAATACCAAAGAAACTTGGGGATCCAGGAGTACCAACTATACCATGCTCCATTAAAAGAAACTATGTTAAAATTCCTTTATGTGATCTTGGAGCCGGTGTTAGTTTTATGCCTTTCTCCTTGTATTGTAGACTTGATTTGAATAAGTTGATGATACGTCTCCAACGTATCTATGATTTTTGATTGTTCCATGTTGTTATATTATCAATATTGGATGTTTTACAATCATTTTAAAGTCATTTTATATCATTTTTGGTACTAACCTATTGACACAGTGCCAAGTGCCAGTTGCTGTTTTCTGCATGTTTTTTATATCGCAGGAAATCAATACCAAACGGAGTCCAAATGCAACAAAACTTTACGGAGATTTTTTATGGATCAGAAGACACCTAATGGGCCAAGGCAGCGCCTAAGGCGTGCTCCGAGGGGAGCACCTCCTAGCACGCGCTGGTGGGTTGTGCCCACCTCGGGTGCCCCCCGGACCGCCTCTTTGCTCTATAAATACCCCAATATTCCAGAAACCCTAGGGGAGTCGACAAAAATTAATTCCAGCCGACGCAGAGTCCAGAACCACCATATCCAATCTAGATACCATCACGGAGGGGTTCACAACTTCCATTGGTGCCTCTCAGATGATGCGTGAGTAGTTCTTTCTAGACCTTCGGGTCTGTAGTTAGTAGCTAGATGGCTTCCTCTCTCTCATTGGATTCTCAATACAATTGTCTCTTGGAGATCCATATGATGTAACTCTTATTACGGTGTGTTTGTTGGGATCGGATGAACTTTGAGTTTATGATTAGATCTATCTTTTTATATCCATGGAAGTTACTTGAGTTTCTTTGATCTCTTATATGCATGATTGTTTATGGCCTCGTATTTCTTCTCCGATATTTGGGTTTTGTTTGGCCAACTTGATCTATTTACCTTGCAATGGGAAGAGGTGCTTTGTAGTGGGTTCGATCTTATGGTGCTTGATCCCAGTGACAGAAGGGGAATCGACACATATGTATCATTGCTACTAAGGATAAAACGATGGGGTCTATCTCTACATAGATAGACCTTGTCTACATCATGTCATCGTTCTTATTGCATTACTCTGTTTCCCCATGAACTTAATACACTAGATGCATGCTGGATAGCGGTCGATGTGTGGAGTAATGGTAGTAGATGCAGGCAGGAGTCGGTCTACTAATCTTGGATGTGATGCCTATGTAATGATCATTGCCTGGATATCGTCATGATTATTTGAAGTTCTATCAATTGCCTAGCAGTAATTTGTTTACCCACCGTTTGCTATTTTTCTCGAGAAAAGCCACTAGTGAAACCTACGGCCCCGGGGTCTCTTTCTCATATTATTTGCTTTTGCGATCTACTTTTCCTTGCTTTTATTTTCAGATCTATTAAACCAAAAATACAAAAATACCTTGCTGCATTTTATTCCTATTTATTTTATTTGGTGTTTGATCTATCAATTTACTACAATTTATTTCACGTCTATTTTCCTATCTTGGGGCGCCGCTACCCGAAAGGGATTGACAACCCCTTTTACACGTCGGGTTGCGAGTATTTGTTATTTGTGTGCAGGGGTTGTTTACATCCTGTTGCTTGGTTATCCTACTGGTTCGATAACCTTGGTCTCATCACTGAGGGAAATACCTACCGCAGTTGTGCTGCATCATCCCTTCCTCTTTGGGGAAATACCGACGTAGCTTCAAGCTAAATTAGTTGACACCTACTGAAATTTCTTTGCAAATGGTTGATAAATCGACTACTATACCCATCGGTATTTGTGAGGATGTGCCTGTTGTGGTTGCAAATGTTACTATCTTAACAGACTTTGTTATTCTTGATATTCCTGAGGACGATAGTATGTCGATTATCCTTGGTAGACCCTGTTGAATACTGTAGGGGTTGTTATTGATTGCAACAAAGGCAATGTCACTTTTCATGTTAATGGTAATGAGCATATGGTACACTTCCTGAAGAAACAACCTCAAGTTCATAGTATCAATTCTATTGGAAAAATTTCAACTATTACTATTGGATGTTTTGAATTTCCTCTTCCTAATGTCAAAAAGAAACATGATATTCTTATTGTGGGGGACATGCATACCCTCGTTGAGGTAACCTAGTGTTATTCGAAAGTTCACCGGTTTCATGTGTAACACCCACGATGCGGCTATATCTCCCATGTGTCGGAGCATGACTTAGAGGCATAACCGCATGGTAGGCATGTCGCAAGAGGGGTAATCTTTACACATCCCATGTACTGAATAAGAAAGGGAGAAAGAGTCGGCTTACAATTGCCACTTCACACAATACATGAATATAGCATACATCATCCAGAATACAATCAAGGTCCGACTACAAACCAAAATAAAGAACAACAACCCCAAATGCTAGATCCCTGATCGCCCCAACTGGGCTCCTCTACTAATCATCCTAAAAAGAAACATAGTAACGGCCCGAATCCTCGTCGAACTCCCACTTGAGTTCGGTAGCATCCGCTGCACTGGCATCATCGGCACCTGCATCTGTTTGGAAGTATCTGTGAGTCACGGGGACTCAGCAATCTCACACCCGCGAGATCAAGACTATTTAATCTTCTGGGTAGGATAGGGTAATGAGGTGGAGCTGCAGCAAGCACTAAGCATATATGGTGGCTAACATACGCAAAAGAGAGCGAGAAGAGAAGCTACGCACCGGTCGAGAAGCTAGAAGTGATCAAGAAGTGATCCTGAAACTACTTACGTTCAAACATAACACAAGAACCGTGTTCACTTTCTAGACTCCGCCGAAAAGCGACCATCACGGCTACAGACGCAGTTGATTCATTTTAATTAAATTAAGTGTCAAGTTTTCTACAACCAGACATTAACAAATTCACATCTGCCCATAACAGCAGGAACGTCTTTCGAAAGTTCAAAACCCTGCAAGGGTGTCCCAACTTAGCCCATCACAAGCTCTCACGGTCAACGAAGGATATTCCTTCTCCCAGGAAGAACCGGTCAGACTCGGAATCCTGGTTACAAGACATTTCGACAATGGTAAAACAAGACCAGCAAAGTCGCCCGACGAGCCGACAAATCCCGATAGAAGTCGCATGTATCTCGTTCTCAGGGCACACCGGATGAGCGCTCCATACAACTAAAACCAAACCTCGAGTTTCCCCGAGGTGGCGCTGGAAAGGACTCTAGTTCGGACCAACACTCAGAGGAGCACTGGCCCGGGGGGGGGGGGGGTTAAAATAAAGATGACCCTTGAGTCCGTGGAACCCAAGGGAAGGTATATGGTGGTAGGTAGGAAAATGGAAAAACCAAGGTTGGGCCTTGCTGGAGGAGTTTTATTCAAAGCAAATTGTCAAGGGGTTCCCATAACACCCAACCGCATAAGGAACACAAAATCAAGGAACATAACACCAGTATGACGGAAACTAGGGCGGCAAGAGTGGAACAAAACACCAGGCATAAGGCCGAGCCTTCCACCCTTTACCAAGTATATAGATGCATTAATTAAAGGGCCATTTGCATTTCTGTCCCTAACTCGAACCACCTAATTAGATATACCCCTAATTCGAAAGCCTGCTCAAATTTGCCCCTCCGCCGTTAGGTGCCCTTACAGAAAAGCCCTTCTGCGTCGTTACCGTCCGGTCAAACAACTTTGACCGTCCTGAAAAAAATAGTAAAAATTTTAAAAAAATCTAAAATTTTGTGAGATCGAAGATACTCATGTGCGCAAGGTGCGTGCAAATTTTTGTGCTATTTGGACATTCCAGGAGCTCGTGGCGAGGAAAAACAGTTAATATGCACGCTTGTGAACAGTAAATTTGAAATAAAATAGCAAGAAAATTCAAAAAAATATGAAATTTTTTGGCATCAAAGAGGCTTGGGTGCACAAGGTGCTTGCAAGTTTTTGTGATCAAATGACTTGCGAGGAGCTCTCGTAAGAAAAAACAAAATAGTCATTTTTTCCCAAGTTTTTTCCCGGGCCAGATTTTGTTTTTTTCTCCACAAGCCCCTCCAATGTCCAAACACAACAAAAATTGGCACGCAGCTTTTAGACCATAGCCTCTTTGATGCCAAAAAATTTCATATTTTTTTGAATTTTCTTGCTATTTTTTTGAATTTACTGTTCACAGGCTTACATATTTACTGTTTTTCCTTTGACATGAGCTCCTGGAATGCCCAAACAGCATGAAAAATTGCACACACCTTGCTAACCTGAGTATCTTTGATCTCACAAATTTTCAGATTTTTTAGATTTTTTTGCTATTTTTTTGGGGTCGGTCAATGCCCTTTGACCGGCTTTGATCGGACGGTAACGGTGCAAAAGGGCATTTCTATAAGGGCACGTAACGGCGGAGGGGCATTTTTGAGCAGGCTTTCGAATTAGGGGCAAATGTGAGTAGTGGGTTTGAGTTAGGGACACAGATGTAAAAGACCCTTAATTAAAATAAGAGATATTGTGATATCCCAACAAATCCATGTTCCAACATGGAACAAACTTCAACTTCACCTGCAACTAACAACGCTATAAGAGGGGCTGAGCAAAAGCGGTAACATAGCCAAACAAGGGTTTGCTAGGAAGGAGGGTTAGAGGCTTGACATGGCAATATGGGAGGCATGATATAGCAAGTGGTAGGTATCGCGACATAGCCATCGAGCGAGCAACTAGCAAGCAAAGATAGAAGGGATTTCGAGGGTATGGTCATCTTGCCTATGATCCCGCAAGGAAGAAGAACGAGTCCATGAAGAAGACAAACGGACGTTGTCAAATGAATCCTCACAAACGCGTCGTTACTGTAACTAATAAGAAGAAGCAACACCGAAAATAAGCAAACAACATAGTAAACAACCATCACATAAACATGGCATGATGCACAACCAAGTATGATGCATGTCTGGTTTAATGAGGCATGGCATGGCAAAGTGCACAAGCAAAACTACAAGTTAAGTGGAGCTCAATATGCAACGGGTTGCATATTGATGAAACACCACAACAAGTTATTTATTTCTCTCCCATTTATGTACTCAACAATATTAAATGTTGGTTAGCATGGCAAGAGGTGAAGCATACATAAACTAACTACCTAGTCAAGTTTAAATGAGGCCGGAAACAACAAACAACAATTTCGGAAAATCCTCATGAGCATATATTAGATTTGGTATTGTTCTGCCCTATACACAATATTAGAGTTATTAAACATGCAAGAAGAGTGCACCATGTTAAACTAGACATTTTTCTACCCCATTTACATATCAAGTTTATTAAATTTGGAGCTACGGTTATTTAATTATGAATTAAATCATTTTAGCATGTTATTTAAGCAAATTAAAGCAAAAATCATTTTAAACATGTCAAACATGATTGAAAGTTGGATATTATTAAACTAGATGAAATTCTAGTCATATATCACATATAATTCATTTTAAGCCAATGCACGGATGATGAGTTATGATATGCAAGAAGTGCTAGGGCTTTTCTGTAAAACTGGTAAAACCTGGACTAATAGACAAATCACAGAGCCTAAAAAATAGACTCTGGGCCGAATCTATGCACGCATGGGCTAAACATGCAGCGGGTGCGCGCTCACCACTTGGGCTTCAACCGAGCTGGTGGAGAGGAGGCCGAGCGCGGTCAACGCCGGCGCTGGCACAGAGTTGGGCCTCGCATGGCCCGTTTGGCCCACGCATGGAGGCGAACGGGGCTGGAGATCGCCGTCCTCCTCTGCTCACTACAGAGGCAGGAACAGGCACGGCGGCGGCTGCCGGCGATGTGGAATGACGACGCGGCGGGGAAGAGCTCCGACAAGGTCGGGGATGGATGGATCCGGCCTTGGGGCGCCGGATCTGGCCGGAGTTGGAACAAGGATGGCGCCACGACCAAGCTTCGGGCGCCCATGGCGGGGCTTCCATGGCAGAGAGAGGGAGAAAGGTTAAAGAGAAAACTACCCCAACAAATTAAGAGGGAGGAGAGGTAGGGAGGCCAGAGAGGACATGGGCTTGTGGTCGTCGGCGATGGGGCTCGCCCGATCGTAAGGTGCTAGCGCTTCTGAAAGACTATGTCTCGGTCATCCGTCTTCTCAAACACCATGTAGTGCGAGAAACCAAACGGAGGCGATTGAGTCTTGTGAGGAAAAGTGCGCAAACCTCTGCAGAGTGTAATAAACTAATCATGGTTAGCCGTGTCCCCGGTTATGGACATCTTGAGTATCTAGTACTTGGATTATCATGTGAATCTCAACATGTTACTCTAAATTAAGTTTGTTGGGTTTTGTTAATGATGATGCTTAATTGGGATTGAGAATGCTGTCAACCATTCTCAATGTTTAACAACTACCATGATAGTGAAATAAATTTATTCCTTTGAAGTAGGGAAAAATTGGCTTTACGCAAAAACTGTAACCATAGAGCTTTCCACCAGCCAAATATGCATATAGTATAGCTGTTTCATTCCATTACTCTCTATGTGTTACCTTGCGAGCATATTCCATGTGCTGACCCGTTTCGAGCTGCAATGTTAATGTTGCAGACTTTTCAGACGACGATTAAGGAGTTTTTAGGTCGTGGTTCTATACTCAGTGATGCCGTTGGAGTTGATGGACTCACTTATCTTCCAAGCCTTCCACTGTTATCGTTATTAGATGGCCTTAAGCCATATTTATTGTAATAAGTTCTCTATTGAGACACTCGATGTAATAAGTGTGTGATTGCTACTCTGTTATAAATCCTCCGAGTACTGTGTGGTGTCAGCATTATTGATCCAGGGATGACACCGGAGCACAGAGATTGGACCGTTTGAGGTCTGGTCGCTACAGAGATGGTATCAGAGCACACGCTGACTGTAGGACACGACCATTAAGCTAAAGACCTAGATCACTATTCACCCTCTTCTCTTCTGACTCCTCATCTTTTCTACTCTTTTAGGATGGCGGATGCAAGGAACAAGTTCACGCAACCGGATGAAGATACACCCTTTGGACGTCACTTGAAGGAAGTCACTAGATACCTGAATATAGGAGTGCCAAGCTTCACCAGAACCTACAATGCCACTTTACCTGAAGAAGAGCGTTTGATGATTCAAGTTCAAGTTCCAGGAAGGACGTTCATGCCAGTCACTGAGCCCATAGAGTTTTCTTTTGATGCACCAACTTGGAGTCTAGGAAAGAGCATGGCAGCTCACATCGTCATGGGATGCATTGGAGAAGTCTACCGCAACGATCTCAAGGATACTATCTACCAGATTTGTGGGCGCCAAGATGCGCACTGGGAGATGATCAGCACCAGAAAGGATAGATCCATTGCAGCTTTTATCCAGGAATTAAACCAGCACATTCGACGTCAGGAGAACCAGATGTGCTCCGACATGATAGATCTGAAGAAGCAAGGACAAGAATCAAGGAACTGGAGGAAGAACTCAAGGCTACACGTGAAGATTATGAAGAGGAAATTGAAGTATTAGTGGACAAGAATGCCGACCTAACAATGAAGATCGGGATATTTATGGGAGGCCCTACACCAGTAGATGAAGACGAAGAACCCAATGAGATACGCCCGGAAGACTACATCATCATCGATGACACCGATTTGGATCCAGATGATAGTGATGATGACTATATTGATGAAGCTGGAGCAGATATCATGGAGTCTGCAACCGAAGAATATTTCTAGTAGACCACCTCATTAGTAGTAGTAGTCCACCATATAAATATAGTAGTCCGAGCACTTTTGCGATAGTTAGATCGATTGTATGCCCTTGTTTGATTGATTGAATGAAGTGAATTGTTTTCTTTTGCCTCATGTGCATATGGGTAGTGTTTTCTCTTTAGACCCCCTCTATTCTTAACTCTCATCTTTTCTAAACCCTCAGATGCCTCCGAGACGTGTCCCCGGATTTACCTTTCCACCGGAGCTCACCCAGTTGATCCAGCAGTAGAACACATTGATGCAGTTGCTAGTCCAGAATCAGAATCAGGGGAACAACAACAATAACCCACCACCACTACCACCTGTTGATCACTTAGCCCGTTTTCTTAGGCTGAATCCGCTGGTGTTTTCCAGTAGCACCGAGCCGATAGTAGCAGATGATTGGCTCCGCAAGACAGTTAGAGAGTTGACCACAGCAGGATGCACGGATGCGGAGAAGGTGAAGTTTGCCGCACATCAGCTTGAAGGACCTGCAGCATCATGGTGGGAGAATTTCACAGCCACTTTCCCTGTCGACACTGTCACATGGGACCCGTTTCAGCAGGCTTTTCATACTGCCCATGTTTCAGCAGGAGCTATGGCCATGAAGAAGCATGAGTTTCGCAACTTGCGCCAAGGAGGACGGACAGTTGGCTAGTATGTGGAGGACTTTAGTAAATTAGCATGTTATGCCCTAGATGACGTTGCTACGGATGCAGCTAAGCAGGAGAAGTTTCTGGAAGGACTGAATGATGAGTTGAGCATGCAGTTGATGGTAGCAACCTTCAACAACTACCAGGAGTTGGTAGACCGTGCTCTTATGATTAAAGGCAAGCATCAGCAAATTGAGAACCGCAAGAGGAAGTATGCACAAGGAAAGTACAATTCAGGAGCTCAGCAGAAGCCATGTTTTACCCCTAGACCGAGAGGACATTTTCAGCATACCCATGGAGGAGGTAGATCGCACAATCACAATGGCACCAGGAATGGTAATGGTAATGGAGGAAGCAACGGCCAGAATCGCACCAACCCATCAACCCCAGCCAAGAAAGACCTGAGCCAAGTCACTTGCTTTAAGTGTTCAAAGATCGAACATTATGCAAATGAATGTCCTGAATTACAAAATGGAAATAGCAACGGAAGCTCTGGGAAGAAGCCGAACCCTTTCAACAGGGGGCAGGTGAACCACGTTAGCGTGGAGGAGGTTGAAGCTCAGCCTGATGCAGTAATAGGTAAGTTTTTGGTTAAGTCATTTACTACACTCGTTCTTTTTGATACTGGTGCATCGCATTCATACATCTCAAGGGGATTTGTGGATAAGTATAACCTGTCAACCCAAGTCCTTAGGTCACCCATGTTAGTAACCTCGCCTGGAGCAGAATATATGGCCAGTCGATGGTGTGATCGGTTACCATTAAGGATTGGTAACTATGTTTTTCCCTCAGACCTAATAGTATTGGAATCCCAAGGATTGGATGTGATATTAGGCATGGATTGGTTATCAAAGTATGAAGGGAATATTGAATGTGCTAGTAAGTCAATTTTGCTTACCACCCCAGAAGGGAGAAGGATCAAGTATGTATCCCGACATGTGCCAAAGAGGACTCAAGTAAATTGCTTAACAGGAGTTGTGCAGGAGGAAGTACAAGTAGTGAAGGATTTCCCTGATGTATTTCCAGAAGAGTTGCCAGGCATGCCACCGGATAGAGATATTGAGTTTTTGATCGAGCTATTGCCAGGCACAGGGCCAATATCAAAGAGACCATACAGGATGCCTGCAAAGGATTTGGTGGAAATTAAGAAGCAGATTAAGGAGTTACTGGATAAAGGATATATTTGCCCAAGTTCTTCGCCTTGGGGATCGCCAGTACTTCTAGTGGAGAAGAAGGATGGATCGTTAAGGATGGTTGTTGATTATCGAGGATTGAATGAAGTAACGATCAAGAACAAGTACCCACTACCAATGATCAATGATCTGTTTGATCGATTGCAAGGAGCTAAGGTATTTTCCAAGATCGATCTGCGATCTGGATACCACCAGTTGAAGATTCGAGAACAGGATATTCCTAAGACAGCTTTTACCACCAGGTATGGGCTGTACGAGTATACCGTTATGTCATTTGGTCTGACTAACGCACCTGCATATTTTATGAACATGATGAACAAAGTGTTTATGGAGTTCTTGGATAAGTTCGTCATAGTGTTCATTGATGATATCCTGGTTTAGTCGAAGAATGAAGAAGAGCATAAGGAACATTTGCGATTGGTACTTGAGAAGCTCAGGGAACATCAGTTGTATGCCAAGTTCAGCAAATGTGAGTTTTGGTTGAAGGAAGTAGGATTCCTCGGACACGTTATATCTGGAGAAGGTATAGCAGTAGATCCTACCAAGGTTGACACTGTGACAAATTGGGAAGCACCAACAACAGTTGGAGAGATCCGGAGTTTTCTTGGACTCGCAGGATACTACCGGAGATTTATTGAGAATTTCTCGAAGATTGCGAAGCCTATGATGGAGCTATTAAAGAAAGATACCAAGTTCATATGGACTGAGGAATGTGAGACTAGTTTCCAGGAGTTGAAGAAATGCTTGGTTACTTCACCAGTGTTGATTTTGCCAGATCAGACCAAGGACTATGAGGTGTATTGCGACGCTTCATGTCGAGGACTTGGAGCAGTGCTTATGCAGGAAGGGAGAGTTGTTTCATATGCCTCAAGACAACTGAAACCTCATGAGTTGAATTATGCTATGCATGATTTGGAGTTAGTAGCCGTAGTGCATGCATTGAAGACTTGGAGACATTTTCTGATTGGAAACCATTGCGAGGTCTATACAGATCATAAGAGTTTGAAGTATATTTTCACACAGAAGGAGTTAAACCTCAGACAAAGGAGATGGTTGGATCTCATCAAGGATTATGATATGAGATTGCATTACCACCCCGGAAAGGCTAATGTAGTAGCTGACGCATTAAGCCGTAAGAGCCATGTCAATACACTAATGACGGGAGAAATACCAAGGGAGTTAGCCGAAAATCTTCGTGAACTATGTTTGGAAATAGTTCCGAGAGGCTATGTAGCAGCATTGGAGATTCAGTCAACTTTGATGGATAGAATCAGAGAAGCTCGGAAGACTGACAAGGAGATTGCCTCTATTAAGGAGAAACTGAGCAAAGGAAAAGCTAAGGGATTTCGTGAGGATGAGCACGACACCCTATGGTTTGAAGACCGTGTTTATGTGCCCAACGACCCGGAGATCTGGAAGTTGATTCTGCAAGAGGCACACGATTCACCATATTCGATTCACCCAGGAAATACCAAGATGTATTTGGATTTGAAGGATATTTTCTGGTGGACCGGAATGAAGAAGGATATTGCGGAGTATGTAGTAGTTTGTGATGCACGTCAGAGAGTAAAGGCAGAGCATCAGAAGCCAGCAGGATTGTTACAACCATTGCCGATACCCGAATGGAAGTGGGATAAGTTAGGCATGGATTTTATCACGGGATTACCCAGGACTTGTTCAGGCTATGACTCGATTTGGGTTGTAGTCGATCGGTTGACGAAGGTAGCTCATTTCATCCCAGTAAAGACCACCTACACCAGTGCTAAGTTGGCAAAGATATACATGACCAGGATCGTATGTCTGCATGGAGTTCCGAGGAGTATCGTATCAGATAGAGGAACCCAGTTTACCTCAAAGTTCTGGAAGCAGTTGCATGAAACTTTGGCTACCAGGATAGAATTCAGTACAACTTTTCATCCACAAACAGATGGACAGACCGAGAGAGTCAATCAGATTTTGGAGGATATGCTGAGAGCTTGTGCGCTAGATTACGGATCTAGTTGGGATGACAATTTGCCATATGCAGAGTTCTCTTACAACAACAGTTACCAAACCAGTTTAAAGATGGCCCCTTTCAAACCTTTGTACGGAAGGAGGTGCAGGACACCGTTGTCGTGGGACGAAGTTGGAGACCACCAGTTATTTGGACCTGATTTGATTAAAGAGTCTAAACAGAAGGTGAAAATGATTTGCGATAGGCTCAAGGTAGCTCAGTCCAGACAGAAGAGTTATGCAGATTCTAAACGCAAGGAGACTGTTTACGAAGTTGGAGATAGAGCTTATCTTCGAGTATCTCCACTTCGAGGAACAAAGCGTTTTGGGGTTAAAGGAAAGTTGGCGCCACGATTTGTAGGACCATGCTGAGTTTTGGATCGTATGGGAGAAGTGGCCTACAAGTTGGAATTGCCCGAAGGATTGTCAGGACTTCATGATGTGTTCCACGTTTCTCAATTGAAAAAGTGTCACGCGGAGATGGCTGACATACCTTGAGAGACACAGTGCCATTGGAAACAATTCAGTTGGACAACAATTTGACCTACGAGGAGAAACCAATTAAGATTCTTGAGTTTGCTAGCCGAGTCACTCGCAGCAAGATTATCAAGTTTTGCAAACTTCAGTGGAGCCACCACACAGAGGATGAAGCCACTTGGGAACGAGAGGAAGATTTGCTCAAGGACCACCCTCACCTATTTTCTAGCCAACCCGAATCTTGAGGGCGAGATTCTTCTTAAGGGGGGTAGGTTTGTAACATCCCAAATTTTCAATTTGGAATGTTATACATTAGATCATCATTGCATATCATATTTTGTTTTGCTTTTGGTTTGATCCTAGAAATTTCTATGCAACTCAAGGACCCATGGAGAGAGTTGGGAAATTCTTTATTTTCATATTTGAGTTTTCTCAAATTTTGAGAATAGGATCATTTGATTTTTATTATTTTATCATCAATTATTTCTATTACAAAAAATATGAGAGAGGGAATAAAATGACTTCCCCAAAATAAAGAAATATTGAGGATTTAATAATAAAATCAAATAAGATTTTATTTCAGAGTTTTTCGTTATTTTATTTGAATTTAGGAAAAATTTGTGTTTTTCAAAATTGCATTTAGGCCCCAAATAAATGTTCACCTTGTGCGGCTTGATTTTAGAATCCCGGGAAATTTATTTTAGGATTTTTGGAGTCCGTTTAGTATTTCTTTTTATTTTTCTTCTGCGCATAATTATTTAAAAAAAACGAACCGACCTACGGGCCGTGTCCGACTAGGACTCCGGCCCGACTCGGCTCTATAAGCCGGGGGGAGCCAGCCCGAGGCCCAGCTGCCGCCCCCCGAAACCCTAGCCTCCGCGCCGCGCCGCCCGCGCCACCGCCGACCCGCCGCCTGAGGTTCGCCTCGCCTCGAAATCCGTGCCGCCGTTTTTTTCGAAAAATCGTTCGGTTTTTCTGTCGGTTTTTTGTCGGTTTTTTTGTTTCGTTTTTTTAATAGATCGGGTTTTCTGGTTTATTTATTTAGCGAGCGTTCGTCCATTCATTCGTTCTAGCGAACGTTCGCCGTTTTTCTTTTTCTCGGATTAAATCCGCGATTTTTCTGATCGTGATTTCAGATCCGATTTTCGTTTTAGTATAACTTTTCGCTCGTTTATCGGAATCAAGCAATTCAAGCACCTGGAGTTTCGTCTCGAAGCCCTGTATCCGTTTAACCAACTTAAACAAGTTTTTGCTACTATAAAATTTGCCTTAGATCCAGATTAATAGAACGAAGTTGTTTTCTTTCGCCGTTTGACTTTCGTTGCTTCGTTTGATTTAATTCTTTTTGCAAACCGGAGTTCTTAAGTTGAACCTTTTGGTTAGATCTCTTATTCGAGTTTTACCCATGCAATAGATGAGTACTTATTGTATGCTTGTTTGTTTGTCTGTGATAGAATACCCGGAGTGCGCCGCCTGTTAATTCGAATCTCTAGGTTTCGCGGATCATCAACAAGGCAAGTAACACTTTGATCATACCTTTCCTACTACCCAGTTTTATTGCATTAGATCAATCCTTGAACATTGCATGATTAGGATCTAATTAAATTGTGGGATGGGAAGTAGTTGAGGTAGTACCTATTACCTGTTTGTTTTCAAACCTTTGTGAGTTACTTCTACGTTTGCTTATTATGCCATGCTATGCTAGTAGACGTGGATTGGGTGAGTGATATCCATGACAGATGTGAGATTGTTAATTAATGGTTTATCTAAGGTGGCAACTTAAACACACATCTGGGTGGATTGAGGCACCTGGGTAATCCAGGACTTGCATGTTTTCTTTTGGACCGCCACCCAGGCTCAAAGGGATCATGAGACTATTCATGCTAGAAACTTCCGTGTGCAGCCACAAGCTATTATAGGCTCTAGCATAGTTGACTAAGTCGTGCGAACTCTTAAAGTGGTAGGCTAGCAGATGTAGGGGATGTAGGTGGTACGGTCTACCCAATCGTAAGGTGCTAGCGCTTCTGAAAGACTATGTCTCAGTCATCCGTCTTCTCAAACACCATGTAGTGCGAGAAACCAAACGGAGGCGATCGAGTCTTGTGGGGGAAAGTGCGCAAACCTCTAGAATACTGTCAACCATTCTCAATGTTTAACAACTACCATGATAGTTAAATAAATTTATTCCTTTGAAGTAGGGAAAAATTGGCTTTACGCAAAAACTGTAACCATAGAGCTTTCCACCAGCCAAATATGCATATAGTATAGCTGTTTCATTCCATTACTCTCTATGTGTTACCTTGCAAGCATATTCCATGTGCTGACCCGTTTCGGGCTGCAACGTTAATGTTGCAGACTTTTTAGACGATGATTAAGGAGTTTTTAGGTCGTGGTTCTATACTCAGTGATGTCGTTGGAGTTGATGGACTCACTTATCTTCCAAGCCTTCCGCTGTTATCGTTATTAGATGGCCTTAAGCCATATTTATTGTAATAAGTTCTCTATTGAGACACTCGATGTAATAAGTGTGTGATTGCTACTCTGTTATAAATCCTCTGAGTATTGTGTGGTGTCAGCATTACTGATCCAGGGATGACACCGGAGTACAGAGATTGGACCGTTTGAGGTCTGGTCGCTACACCTACTCACTAATACTTTCATGCAAAATTTCATTTTCATGCTAGGAAATCACCACCTATGGTAGAATTTTACTTATATGACAAGTACAAGGAAATGACACTTTATTTCTTTTGTGAGGCATGTAAATTACCTTATGAGGGTAGCAGCGAGGAACCACGTCCTAGCGATGTGGAAGGTTTTATTGATGAAATTACCGTAGGGGAACCAGAGGAGTGTCGGGAGCGAGAGTGGCTATTATACATTTCCCTGTTTTACGCTATTACTCATTATTTGTTCGGAGATGTTTAATTAGTCGTGGGGAGAGTGGAGGCCTTAGTGCTCCAGACCTTGCCATTTTACACCATGCTTTACTTCGTGATAGAACTTTTAGTTTGGGCGCTATGGTTGCTAAACGGTTGAGTATGAACCGTACAAAGGGTCCTATTTTCAGAGGTATCTTCGCCTCCCGCCTTGCTAAACACTTTGAGATACCCATTAGGCACTATGAAAAGGAAGAGAAATTGCTACCACCATATATTTAGATTATGACAACATAGTAGTGCATAAGTTTATTCGACATGATGAGGAAAAGAGAATTATTTATAACCTAGTATTTAGTGAGAATACTATTCAGATTATTACCCTGCCTGCACCTGTTTTGTTCGATATGCATTCAGACAGGTACATTGTTTTGCCCGCGGACATTCATGCATACCGGGAGGGGACGTGATCCCCACCTCCTGAGCCAGAGCCATCACCTAATTCATACCAGGAGTCTATTTATTAGTGGGATCCACAGGAGCTCGCTAACTAGTGGAACCCCCAGGATCCTCCTCAGGTCTCTACTTTGATCCATGGGCATAGACCAACTTAGGTCAAAAGCCTAAGCTTGGGGGAGTACGAATTTCTCACCGACATTACATTCAAGTTCACACACTCATTTTAGTTGTCAGTGTTCTTACTTTTTCATTGTATTATCCATGTTAGTTTATTTATTTTTCCCACTTTCTTCTTATGTGTTTGAAAAACCTTATGAAAAAAACCAAAAAGTTAGTTGGATTTAGTTTACTTTCTATGCATCTTTAGTAGTAGTATTAAAAGAAAACCCAAAAAGATTTCTCGTGCTTGTTGGGAGTTTCCCGTGTAAATAGTTTTTCTCGTTCTTGTTTTACTTTCTTTAGAAAACAAAAACTCCAAAAATATTTCAGTGTGTTTCTTTGAAATTCTTTTCTTTTCTTTGGGGGTCGATAGGAGAAGACCACGATGAAAATGTTGAGTGGCACTCATATGCATTATTGTTGATCTAACAAAGAGCCCATATTACCTTGTCTTCTCCTTTGAATAAATGTTTGCAGATTCCAGCTTAGTCCATTGCACGTGCACTATTATTATTATCCACACCGTTCGGTCGTGCAAGTGAAATGCAATAATGATAATATATGCTGAAATGATTGAGATGAGGAAAAGTTGGTATGAACTTGAGATATCTTGTTTTTGTAAATATGATTAGTTCATCGTTCCTGATTCAGCCTATTATGAATGAAATAGGTTTGCAATGACAACTAGAGATTATAGTTACTCATGCCATTCTTAATTAGCTAGGAGTTTATAATGGTTTACCTTGAGTGCCAACATGCAAAATAAAATGGTTGTGATGTAGTATGATAGGATGGTATCCTCCTTCAAATGATTCAGTGGCGACTTGGCACATGTCAACTCATGTAGTTGAAACAAAATCAACATAGCCTTTATGATATTTATGTTCATGGTGATTTATATTCTACTCATGCTTGAACTCAATGTTGGTCAATCTCAATGCATGCTTATGACTGTTGTCGCTCTCTAGTTGGTCGCTTCCCAGTCTCTTTCTAGCCTTCATTTGTACTAAGAGGGAATACTGCTTGTGCATCCACTTCCATAAACCCCAAAGTTGTTCCATATGAGTCCACCATACCTTCCTATATGCGGTATTTTCCTGCCGTTCCAAGTAAATTTGCATGTGGCAATCTAAACCTTCAAATGATAATCTGTTTTCTATGCTCGAGTCGCTTATGTATCAACTAGGGTTGTCAATATCTTCCATGCTAGGTGGGTTATTCTCACGATGAGTGGACTCCGCTCATCATTCACGAGAAAATGGCTAGTAACCGGGATGCTCAGTCCCATGCTCAAATCAAATCAAAATAATTGCAAACAAAACTCCCCAGGATTGTTGTTAGTTGGACGGTACCCGTTGTTTCAGACCAACCGTGGAGTGTGCTTGTTGGTGGTGGGGGAGTATAAACTTTACCATTCTCCATCGTATATACTTTTCCAAGCTCTTTTTCCCTTGTTTTGGAGTCTAACTTGCATGATTTGAATGGAACTAACCCAGAGTGACGTTGTTTTCAATAGAATTGCCATGGTGTTATTTTTGTGTAGAATAAAAAGTTCTCGGAATGACCTGAAACTTCACGGAGATAAGTTTTGGAATTAATAAAAATAATGGTAAAAGAATCAAGCAAAGGGGGCCCACACCCTGGCCACAAGGGTGGGGGCGCCCACCCCCCTGGGGCGTGCCCTCTGACCTTGTGGGCCCCTGGACCTCCACCGACCTCAACTCCAACTCCATATATTCACGTTCAGGGAGAAAAAAAATCTGAGAGAAGGATTCATCGCGTTTTACGATACGGAGCCACCGCCAAGCCCTGTTCTTCCTCGGGATGGCAGGTCTGGAGTTCGTTCGGGGCTCCAGAGAGGCGAATCCGTCGCCATCTTCATCATCAACCATCCTCCATCACCAATTTCATGATGCTCACCGACGTGCGTGAGTAATTCCATCGTAGGCTGCTGGACCGTGATGGGTTGGATGAGATTTACCATGTATAGTTAGTTTTGTTAGGGTTTGATCCCTAGTATCCACTATGTTCTAAGATTGATGTCGCTATGACTTTGCTATGCATAATGCTTGTCACTAGGGCCCAAGTGCCATGATTTCAGATTTGAGCCTATTATGCTTTCATGAATATATTTGTGTTCTTGATCCTATCTTGTAAGTCAATAGTCACCTACTATGTGTTATGACCCGGCAACCTCGGAGTGACAATAGTCGGGATCACTCTCGGTGATGACCATAGTTTGAGGAGTTCATGTATTCACTAAGTGCTAATCCTTTGGTCCGGTACTATATTAAAAGGAGGCCTTAATATCCTGTAGTTTCCACTAGGACCCCGCTGCCACGGGAGGGTAGGACAAAAGATGTCATGCAAGTTCTTTTCCATAAGCACGTATGACTATATTTGGAATACATGCCTACATTACATTGATGAACTGGAGCTAGTTCCGTGTCACCCTATGTTATAACCTTTGCATGATGAATGCCATCCGACATAATTATCCATCATGGATCCATTGCCTACGAGATTTTCACATATTAATCTATACTTTGTTACTTTTACGTTGCCACTGTTACGATTGCTACAAAACTGCTACTGTTACTTTTGCCACCGTTACCTTTACTTCCATACTACTTTGCTACTAAATACTTTGCTGCAGATATTAAGTCTTTCGGGTGTGGTTGAATTGACAACTCAACTGCTAATACTCAAGAATATACTTTGGCTCCCCTTATGTCGAATCAATAAATTTGGGTTGAATACTCTACCCTCAAAAATTGTTGTGATTCCCTATACTTGTGGGTTATCACCTCACATGGCTATTTAACTACTTGACTACTCATTGTTCTTCACTTATATCTTTTTGGACTAGTTTGTCATTTACTCACGTGCTTCACTTATATCCTATGAGTAAATGGTTGAAGGAATTGAATATCATAAATCTGAAATTATATAGGTTTCATATGCTTATCCCATGGGGAGTAATGACTTCACATATAAGAAGTATAGGTGGTAAAATTTATTGGAAGTTAGCAAACACCGCATTGGTCACTTGAACAATTCATGCAAGAATATTGAAGGAAGAGAGGTTTCACATATAAATATACTATCTTGGACATCTTCTATGATTGTGAGCCCCATTAATTATTTTCAAACTTGAGAAAATTAGTTGAGGTTGGACAAGGAAGACAACGTAATGAGTTATGTTTGGGTATATTTGCATAGAATTTATATTGTTACGGATCCTCTAACATGTGGTGCTTGCTTAGGATCTTTTGCTAGCCAAAATTTTGTACCGACTAGAGATACTACTTGTGCATCCAAAACCCTTAAACACCGTTTCATGCCATGAGTGTCCTGAAGGAAATATGCCCTAGAGGCAATAATAAAGTTCTTATTTATATTTCCTTATATAATGATAAATTTTTATTATTCATGCTAGAATTGTATTAACAAGAAACTTAGTACATGTGTGAATATATAGACAAACAGAGTGTCACTAGTATGCCTCTACTTGACTAGCTCGTTGAATCAATGATGGTTATGTTTCCTGACCATAGACATGAGTTGTCATTTGATTAACGGGATCACATCATTTGAGAATGATGTGATTGAATTGACCCATCTGTTAGCTAAGCACGATGACCGTTTAGTTTTTTGCTATTGCTTTCTCCATAACTTATACATGTTCCTATGACTATGAGGTCATGCAACTCCCGAATACCGGAGGAACATTTTGTGTGCTACCAAACATCACAACTTAACTGGGTGATTATAAAGGTGCTCTACAGGTGTCTCTGATGGTGTTTGTTGAGTTGGCATAGATCGAGATTAGGATTTGTCACTCCGATTGTCAGAGAGGTATCTCTGGGCCCTCTCGGTAATGCACATCAATATAAGCCTTGCAAGCAATGTGACTAATGAGTTAGTTGCAGATGATGCATTACGGAACGAGTAAAGAGACTTGCCTGTAACGAGATTGAACTAGGTATTGGGATACCGACGATCGAATCTCGGGCAAGTAACATACCGATGACAAAGGGAACAACGTATATCGTTATGCGGTTTGACCGATAAAGATCTTCATAGAATATGTGGGATCCAATATGAACATCTAGGTTCCGCTATTGGTTATTGACCGAAGACGTGTCTCGGTCATGTGTACATAGTTCTCGAACCCGTAGGGTCCGCACGCTTAACGTTCGATGACGGTCAGTATTATGAGTTTATATGTTTTGATGTACCGAAGGTAGTTCGGAGTCCCGGATGTGATCACGGACATGACGAGGAGTCTTGAAATGGTCGAGACATAAAGATCGATATATTTGCTGACTATGTTTGGACATCAGAAAGGTTTCGAGAGAGTTCGGGCATATGCCGGAGTACCGGGGGTTACCGGAACCTCCCGGGAGTCAATCGGCCTTAATGGGCCATAGTGGAAAGGAGGAGGAGGCGGCCAAGGTGGGGCGCCCCCCCCCCACCGAAGCCCAATCCGAATTGGGAGGGGGGCCCGGCCCCCTTTCCTTCTCTCCTTCTCCCCTTCCTTCCATCTCCTACTCCAACTAGGGAAGGGGGAATCCTACTCCCACCGGGGGTAGGACTCCCCCCTTGGGCGCGCCTAGGAGGTTGGCCCTCTCCCCTCCTCCACTCCTTTATACACGGGGGCGAGGGGGCACCCCAAAGACACACAAGTTGATTATTGACCCCTTAGCCGTGTGCGGTGCCCCCCTCCACCATAATCCACCTCGGTCATATCGTAGCGGTGCTTAGGCGAAGCCTTGTTCCGGTAGCATCATCATCACTGTCATCACGCCATCGTGCTAACGAAGATCTCCCTCAACACTCAGCTGGATCGAGAGTTCGTGGAACGTCACCGAGCTGAACGTGTGTAGTTCGCGGAGTTGCCATACTTTCGGTACTAGGATCGGTCGGATCGTGAAGACGTACGACTACATCAACCGCGTTGTCATAACGCTTCCGCTTACAGTCTACGAGGGTATGTAGACAACACTCTCCCCTCTCATTGCTATGCATCACCATGATCTTGCGTGTGCGTGGGAAAATTTTGAAATTACCGTGTTCCCCAACATGTCCACCATATCTACCTATGGATTGAATAAGATCCTTCAAGTAAGTTGTCATCAGTGCAAAAAGCAATAAAATTTGCTCCTAAATATGTATGATCTTTTATTGTAAGGGAAGATAAGCGTTGTACGAACTTGTTATGGTAAAGAAATAAAAGTGATGGACTGCATAATAAAGGTTGCTATCACAAAGGGCAATACAATGTGACGTTCCTTTGCATTAAGGGTCTGCACATCCAAAATTAAAAAGCGCATGACAACCTCCGCTTCCCTCTGCGAAGGGCCTATCTTTTACTTTCATGTATTTACTTTTATGCAAGAGTCAATAGTATTCCTTCTTATTTCAACCTCAATTACTCTTTAGTTGGCAAGCGTCATGTGGTGGGGAAAGATCCAAGCATATATGGCCATTCAAATATATTTTATCATGAATTGTTATTGTTGACAATTATCTATATGATAAATAAGTTGAGAGGCGAAACATTAAGCCTATATCTTTCTCTGTGTTCAACGGATGTTATTTGTTCTAAAAATATGCTTTGAGTGTTAGCAATCATGGAAGACTATATGATAGTTGAGCATGTGGGATTTGCTAAATCAAATCTCTTACATAGACCCTTCCTGAAAATAAGATGAATTGCAATTGTTTGGTGACCGAGAACATGGTTTGTTAGTATTCAAGAAACTTTCTAGTCCATACTTTAACATGTGAATAGCTTGCTACTTGATCATGAGAAGTTTTATGAGATGAGATACTGTTTATGATAAAGAATAATGCTAGAAAAAGTGTTTGGAACTATCATTGATCAAATTTAGGAACTATGCTAGCATTCACACTTCATAAATTATTTCTTTTATCATTTACCTACTTGAGGACGAGCAGGAATTAAGCTTGGGGATGTTGATACGTCTCCGTCGTATCTATAATTTATGAAGTATTCATGCCATGTTTACAACAATTTTATATGGTTTTGGTATGATTTGATTAGAACTAACCCAGACTGACGCTATTTTCAGTAGAACTACCGTGGTGTCGTTTTTTGTGAAGAAATAAAAGTTCTCGGAATGGGCTAAAAATTTACGGTGATTTTTGTGGACCAAAAGAGAACCCCGAGCACAAGAGTTGGACCAGAAGCGTGCTCCTACCCCCAAGAGGGTGCTCCTACCTTGTTGCTGCCTTGTGGACCCCCTTAGCGTGAGACCGATGCCAAAAATTCCTATAAATACCAAAACCCCAAGTAATAAACCTAGATCGGGAGTTCTACCGCCGCAAGCCTCTCTAGCCACGAAAAATCAATCTAGGCCCTCTCCGCCACCTTGACAGAGGGGGCCATCATCATCGGAGGCCATGGAGGAGGATCTCAGAGGGGGCCATCATCACCATGGGGGCCAAGGACCAGAGGGAGAACCTCACCCCATCTAGGGGGAAGCCATGGAGGAGGAAGCATGATACCTCTCCAACGTATCTATAATTTTATTGTTCCATGCTATTATATTATCCATCTTGAATGTTTTATATGCATTTATATGCTATTTTATATGATTTTTGGGACTAACCTATTAACCTAGAGCCCAATGCCATTTTCTGTTTTTTCCTTGTTTTTGAGTTTTACAAAAAAGGAATATCAAACGGAGTCCAAATGACCTGAAAATTTACGGTGATTTTTATGGACCAGAAGAAGCCCCTGAAGCAAAAGAGTTGGGCCAGAAGAGTTCTGAACCAACCACAAGGTTGGAGTGGAGGGCGCGCCCTACCCCGCCCCCCACCGGGTGTGCCCTCCGTCCTTGTCGTTGACTCGTGGACCCTCCTGACTTGTTCTCGACGCCAAAAATTCCTATAAATATAGAAACCCCTAGAAATAAACCTACATCGGGAGTTCCGCCACCGCAAGCCTATGTGGCCACCAAAAACCAATCATGACCCTATTCTGGCACCCTTCCGAAGGGGGAAATCATCACCGATGGCCATCTTCATCATCTCGGCACTCTCCATGACAAGGAGGGAGTAGTTCACCCTCGGGGCTAAGGGTATGGACCAGTAGCTATTTGTTTGATCTCTCTCTCTCTCTCTCTCGTGTTCTTGATTTGGCACAATCTTGATGTACCGCGAGCTTTGCTATTATAGTTGAATCTTATGATGTTTCTCGCCCTCTTCCTTCTTGTAATGGATTGAGTTTTCCCTTCGAAGTTATCTTATCGGATTGAGTATTTAAGGATTTGAGAACACTTAATGTATGTCTTGCATGTGATTTTCTATGGTGACAATGGGATATTCACGTTATCTACTTGATGTATGTTTTGGTGATCAACTTGCGGGTTATGTGACCTTGTGAACTTATGCATAGGGGTTGGCACAAGTTTTCGTCTTGACTCTCGGGTAGAAACTTTGGGGCACTCTTTGAAGTTGTTTCTGTTGGTTCGAATAGATGAATCTGAGATTATGTGATGCATGTCGTATATCAAACCCGCGGATACTTGTGGTGACATTGGAATATCTAGGTGACATCGATACGTCTCCAACGTATCTATAATTTTTGATTGCTCCATGCTATATTATCTACTGTTTTGGACATTATTGGGATTTATTATCCACTTTTATATTATTTTTGGGACTAACCTATTAACTGGAGGCCCAACCCAGAATTGTTGTTTTTTGCCTGTTTTGGGGTTTCGAAGAAAAGGAATATCAAACGGAGTCCAAACAAAATGAAACCTTCGGGAACGTGATTTTCTCATCGAATACAACTCAGGAGACTTGGACCCTACGTCAAGACACGTAACAGGAGGCCACGAGGTAGGGGGCGCGCCTACTCCCCCCCCCCCCAGGCGCGCCCTCCACCCTCGTGGGCCCCCTGTTGCTCCACCGACGTACTTCTTCCTCCTATATATACCCACATACCCCCAAACGATCGGATACGGAGCCAAAACCCTAATTCCACCGCCGCAACTTTCTATATCCACGATTTCCCATCTTGGGGCCTATTTCGGAGCTCCATTGGAGGGGGCATCGATCACGGAGGGCTTCTACATCAACACCACAGCCCTTCCGATGAAGTGTGAGTAGTCTACCTCAGACCTACGGGTCCATAGTTAGTAGCTAGATGGCTTCTTCTCTCTTTTTGGATCTCAATACAATGTTCTCCCCCTCTCTTGTGGAGATCTATTTGATGTAATCTTCTTTTTGCGGTGTGTTTGCTGAGATCGATGAATTGTGGGTTTATGATCAAGTCTATCTATGAATAATATTTGAATCTTCTCTGAATTATTTTATGTATGATTGGTTATCTTTGCAAGTCTCTTCGAATTATCAGTTTGGTTTGGCCTACTAGATTGATCTTTCTTGCAATGGGAGAAGTGCTTAGCTTTGGGTTAAATCTTGCGGTGTCCTTTCCCGGTGATAGTAAGGGCAGCAAGGCACGTATTGTATTGTTGCCATCGAGGATAACAAGATGGGGTTTTCTTCATATTGCATGAGTCTATCCCTCTACATCATGTCATCTTGCTTAAGGCGCTACTCTGTTTTTAACTTAATACTCTAGATGCATGCTGGATAGCGGTCGATGCGTAGAGTAATAGTAGTAGATGTAGGCAGGAGTCGGTCTACTTGTCTCGGACGTGATGCCTATATACATGATCATACCTAGATATTCTCATAACTATGCTCAATTCTGTCAATTGCTCAACAGTAATTTGTTCACCCACCGTAGAATACTTATGCTCTCGAGAGAACCACTAGTAAACCTATGGCCCCCGGGTCTATCTTTATCATATTGATCTACTACTACTTAGTTATTTACTTTGCTATTTACTTTGCCTTTACTTTACTTTGCACCTTTATCATAAAAATACCAAAAATATTATCTTATCATATCTATCAGATCTCACTCTCGTAAGTGGCCTTATAGGGATTGACAACCCCTATTTGCGTTGGTTGCGAGGATTTATTCGTTTTGTGCAGGTACGAGGGACTTGCACGTAGCCTCCTACTGGATTGATACCTTGGTTCTCAAAAACTGAGGGAAATACTTACGCTACTTTGCTGCATCATCCCTTCCTCTTCGGGGAAAACCAACGCAGTGCTAAAAGAGGTAGCGAGAAGGATTTCTGGCGCCATTACCGGGGAGGTCTACGCAAAAGTCAATATACCAAGTACCCATCACATACCCTTATCTCCCGCATTACATTATTTGCCATTTGCCTCTCGTTTTCCTCTCCCCCCACTTCACCCTTGCCATTTTATTCACCCTCTCTCTCTATCCTCCCTCTCTTTCTCTATTTGCCTCCTTTTGTCCGCTTGCTTTTTGTTTGCTTGTGTGTTAGTTTGCTTGCTTGTCACGGTGGCTCAAGATAATACTAAATTGTGTGACTCCACCAATACCAACAAGAATGATTTTATTAGCACTCCAATTGCTCCTCTTACCGATGTTAAATCTTGTGAAATTAATGCTTCTTTGCTGAATCTTGTTATGAAAGATCCGTTCTCCGGCCTTCCTAGTGAAGATGTCGCTACCCATCTTAATAGCTTCGTTGATTTGTGTGACATGCAAAAGAAGAAAGATGTGGATAATGATATTGTTAAATTTAAGCTATTTCCTTTTTCGCTTAGAGATCGTGCTAAAGCTTGGGTTTCGTCTTTGCCTAAAAATAGTATTGATTCATGGAATAAGTGCAAAGATGCTTTTATCTCTAAGTATTTTCCTCCCGCTAAGATCATCTCTCTTAGAAACGATATTATGAATTTTAAGCAACTTGATCATGAACATGTTGCACAAGCTTGGGAGAGAATGAAATTAATGATGCGTAATTGCCCTGCTCATGGTTTAAATTTATGGATGATTATACAATTTTTTATGCCGGATTGAATATTGCTTCTAGAAATCTTTTAGATTCGGCCGCGGGAGGAACTTTTATGGAAATCACTTTAGGAGAAGCTACTAAACTCCTAGATAATATTATGGTTAATTATTCTCAATGGCACACTGAAAGATCTACTAATAAAAAGGTGCATGCGATAGAAGAAATTAATGTTTTGAGTGGAAAGATGGATGAACTTATGAAATTATTTGCTAATAAGAGTGTTTCTTCTGATCCTAATGATATGCCCTTGTCTACTTTGATTGAGAATAATAATGAATCTATGGATGTAAATTTTATTGGTAGGAACAATTTTGGTAACAACGCGTATAGAGGAAATTTCAACTCCGGGCCTTATCCTAGTAATCCCTCTAATAATTATGGTAATTTTCCTACAAAAATTCTTATGGAAATTGTAATAAGATGCCCTCTGATTTTGATTCTAATATTAAAGAATTTATTACTTTGTAAAATAATTTTAATGTTATGATTGAAGAAAAATTGCTTAAGATTGATGATTTGGCTAGGAACGTTGATAGAATTGCTCTTGATGTTGATTCTTTGAAACTTAGATCTATTCCACCTAAGCATGATATCAATGAGTCTCTCAAATCCATGAGAATTTCCATTGATGAGTGCAAAGAAAGAACCGCTAGGATGCGTGCTAAGAAAGATGCCTTTATAAAAGCGTGTTCTTCTAGTTCCTATGAAAATAATGATGAAGATCTAAAAGTTATTGATGTGTCCCCTATTAAATATTTGTTTTGCAATATGAATCTTGATAATGATGGGACTGAATATGATCCACCTTTACCTAGAAGGCATTCCAAGAATTCTGAATCTTTTGATCTTGATGCTAAATTTGATAAAAGTGGGATTGAAGAAATTAAAACCCTAGATGTTGCTAAACCCACTATTATGGATTTCAAGGAATTTAACTATCAAAATTGCTCTTTGATTGATTGTATTTCATTGTTGCAATCCGTGCTAAATTCTCCTCACGCTTATAGTCAAAATAAAGCGTTTACTAAACATATCGTTGATGCCTTGATGCAATCTTATGAAGAAAAACTTGAATTGGAAGTTTCTATCCCTAGAAAACTTTATGATGAGTGGGAACCAACTATTAAAATTAAAATTAAAGATCATGAATGCTATGCTTTATGTGATTTTGGTGCTAGTGTTTCCACGATTCCAAAGAATTTGTGTGATTTGTTAGGTTTCCGTGATTTTGATGATTGCTCTCTAAACTTGCACCTTGCGGATTCCCCTATTAAGAAACCTATGGGAATAATTAATGATGTTCTTATTGTTTCAAATAGAGATTATGTGCCCGTATATTTTATTGTTCTTGACATAGATTGCAATCCTTCATGTCCTATTATTCTTGGTAGACCTTTCCTTAGAATGATTGGTGCAATTATTGATAGGAAAGGCATGGAACACTTTCCTAGAAACAAAATTAAATTACCTTATGAATCTATTATGAGAGCCACTTATGGATTGCCTAGCAAAGATGGCAATACCTAGATCTATTCTTGCTTGTTATGCCTAGCTAGGGGCGTTAAACGATAGCGCTTGTTGGGAGGCAACCCAATTTTGTTTTTATTCCTTGCTTTTTGCTCCTGTTTAGTAATAAATAAATTATCTAGCCTCTTTTTTGGTTGTGTTTTTTGTGTTTAATTAGTGTTTGTGCCAAGTAGAACCGTTGGGAAGACTTGGGGAAAGTCTTGTTGAACTTGCTGTAAAAAACAGAAACTTTAGCGCTCACGAGAACTACTGACATTTTTATTTGGAAAGTGCTATTTAGTTAATTCTTTTTGAAGATGATTAATAGATAAATGTCTCACGTACAGAAATTTATTTTAGAATTTTTGGGGTTCCAGATCTTGCGCTAGATACAGATTACTACAGACTGTTCTGTTTTTGACAGATTCTGTTTTTCGTGTGTTATTTGCTTATTTTGATGAATCTATGGCTAGTAAAATAATTTATAAACCATAGAGAAGTTGGAATACATTAGGTATAACACCCATATAAATAAAAAATTAGTTCATTACAGTACCTTGAAGTGATCTTTTATTCTCTTTCGCTAACGGAGCTCACGAGATTTTCTACTTTAAGTTTTGTGTTGTGAAGTTTTCAAGTTTTGGGTAAAGATTTGATGGATTATGGAACAAGGAGTGGCAAGATCCTAAGCTTGGGTATGCCCATGGCACCCCCAAGATAATCTAAGGACACCTAAAAGCCAAAGCTTGGGGATGCCCCGGAAGGCATCCCCTCTTTCGTCTACTTCTATCGGTAACTTTACTTGGAGCTATATTTTTATTTACCACATGATATGTTGTTTTGCTTGGAGCGTCTTGTATGATTTGAGTCTTTGCTTGTTAGTTTACCACAATCATCCTTGCTGTACACACCTTTTTAGAGAGCTATACATGGTTTAGAATTTGTTAGAATACTCTATGTGCTTCGCTTATATCTTTTGAGTTATATAATTTTGCTCTAGTGCTTCACTTATATCTTTTAGAGCACACTGGTGGATTTGTTTTATAGAAACTATTGATCTCTCATGCTTCACTTAGATTATTTTGAGAGTCTTAATAGCATGGTAATTTTCTTAAAATCCTAATATGCTTGTTATGCAAGATTAATAATAAAACTTTCTTATGAGTGTGTTGAATACTATAGAAGTTTGATACTTGATGATTGTTTTGAGATATAAAGATGGTGATATTAAAGTCATGCTAGTTGAGTAGTTGTGAATTTTAGAAATACTTGTGTTGAAGCTTGTGATTCCCATAGCATGCACGTATGGTGAACCGTTATGTGATGAAGTCGGAGCATGATTTATTTTTTGATTGCCTTCCTTATGAGTGGCGGTCGGGGACGAGCGATGGTCTTTTCCTACCAATCTATCCCCCTAGGAGCATGCGCGTAATACTTTGCTTTGATAACTTGTTGATTTTTGAAATAAGTATATGAGTTCTTTATGACTAATGTTGAGTCCATGGATTATACGCACTCTCACCTTTCCACATTTGCTAGACTCTCTAATACCGCACACATTTCACCGGTATCATACACCCACCATATACCTTCCTCAAAACAGCCACCATACCTACCTATTATGGCATTTCCATAGCCATTCCTAGATATATTGCCATGCAACTTTCCACCGTTTCATTTATGACACACTCCATCATTGTCATATTGCTTAGCATGATCATGTAGTTGACATAGTATTTGTGGCAAAGCCACCGTTCATAATTCTTTCATACTTGTCACTCATGCATCATTGCATATCCCGTTACACCGCCGAAGGCATTCATATAGAGTCATATTTTGTTCTAAGTATCGAGTTGTAATTGTTGAGTTGTAAGAAAAATAAAAGTGTGATGATCATCATTATTAGAGCATTGTCCCAGTGAGGAAAGGATGATGGAGACTATGATTCCCCCACAAGTCGGGATGAGACTCCGGACGAAAAACAAATAAAAGAGGCCAAAGAAGCCCAAATAAAAAAAGAGAAAGAAAAGAGGCCATAAAAAAGAGAAAAGGCCCAAATAAAAAAAAGGAAAAAATGAGAGAAAAGGAGAGAAAGGACAAGGTTACTATCCTTTTACCACACTTGTGCTTCAAAGTAGCATCATGATCTTCATAGTAGAGAGTCTCTCATGTTATCACTTTCATATACTAGTGGGAATTTTTCATTATAGAACTTGGCTTGTATATTCCAATAATGGGGTTCCTCAAATTGCCCTAGGTCTTCATGAGCAAGCAAGTTGGATGCACACCCACTTAGTTTCTTTTTGAGCTTTCATATACTTATAGCTCTAGTGCATCCATTGCATGACAATCCCTACTCACTCACATTGATATCTATTGATGGGCATCTCCATAGCCCATTGATACACCTAGTTGATGTGAGACTATCTTCTCCTTTTTGTCTTCTCCACAACCACCGCTCTATTCCACCTATAGTGCTATATCCATGGCTCACGCTCATGCATTGCGTGAAAATTGAAAAAGTTTTGAGAATGTCAAAAGTATGAAACAATTGCTTTGCTTGTCATTGGGGTTGTGCATGATTTAAATATTTTGTGTGGTGAACATAGAGCATAGCCAGACTATATGATTTTGTAGGGATAACTTTCTTTAGCCATGTTATTTTGAGAAGACATAATTGCTTAGTTAGTATGCTTGAAGTATTATTATTTTTCTGTCAATATGAACTTTTTTCTTGAATCTTTCGGATCTGAATATTCATACCACAATTAAGAAGAATTACATTAAAATTATGCCAAGTAGCACTCCGCATCAAAAATTCTGTTTCTATCATTTACCTACTCGAGGACGAGCAAGAATTAAGCTTGGGGATGCTTGATACGTCTCCAACGTATCTATAATTTTTGATTGCTCCATGCTATATTATCTACTGTTTTGGACATTATTGGGGTTTATTATCCACTTTTATATTATTTTTGGGACTAACCTATTAACCGGAGGCCCAGCCCATAATTGCTGTTTTTTGCCTGTTTTAGGGTTTTGAAGAAAAGGAATATCAAACGGAGTCCAAACGGAATGAAACCTTTGGGAACGTGATTTTCTCATCGAATACAACTCAGGAGACTTGGACCC
>NC_041384.1:450284828-450336063 GCF_002162155.2 Triticum dicoccoides
CCCCTGTTGCTCCATCGACATACTTCTTCCTCCTATATATACCCACGTACCCCCAAACGATCAGATACGGAGCCAAAACCCTAATTCCACCGCCGCAACTTTTTGTATCCACGAGATCCCATCTTGGGGCCTGTTCCGAAGCTCCGCCGGAGGTGGCATCGATCATGGAGGGCTTCTACATCAACACCATAGCCCTTCTGATGAAGTGTGAGTAGTTTACCTCAGACCTACGGGTCCATTGTTAGTAGCTAGATAGCTTCTTCTCTCTTTTTGGATCTCAATACAATGTTCTCCCCCTCTCTTGTGGAGATCTATTCGATGTAATCTTCTTTTTGCGGTGTGTTTGTTGAGACCGATGAATTGTGGGTTTATGATGAAGTCTATCTATGAATAATATTTGAATCTTCTCTGAATTCTTTTATGTATGATTGGTTATCTTTGCAAGTCTCTTCGAATTATCAGTCTGGTTTGGCCTACTAGATTGATCTTTCTTGCAATGGGAGAAGTGCTTAGCTTTGGGTTCAATCTTGCGGTGTCCTTTCCCGGTGACAGTAAGGGCAGCAAGGCACGTATTGTATTGTTGTCATCATGGAAAGATGGGGTTTTCTTCATATTGCATGAGTCTATCCCTCTACATCATGTCATCTTGCTTAAGGCGTTACTCTGTTTTTAACATAATACTCTAGATGCATGTTGGATAGCGGTCGATGAGTGGAGTAATAGTAGTAGATGCAGGCAGGAGTCGGTCTACTTGTCTCGGACGTGATGCCTATATACATGATCATACCTAGATATTCTCATAACTATGCTCAATTTTGTCAATTGCTCAACAGTAATTTGTTCACCCACCGTAGAATACTTATGCTCTCGAGAGAAGCCACTAGTGAAACCTATGGCCCCGGGGTCTATCTTTATCATATTGATCTCCTACTACTTAATTATTTACTTTGCTATTTACTTTGCCTTTACTTTATTTTGCATCTTTATCATAAAATACCAAAAATATTATATTATCATATCTATCAGATCTCACTCTCGTAAGTGGCCTTATAGGGATTGACAACCCCTATTTGCGTTGGTTGCGAGGATTTATTTGTTTTGTGCAGGTACGAGGGACCTGCGCGTAGCCTCCTACTGGATTGATACCTTGGTTCTCAAAAACTGAGGGAAATACTTACGCTACTTTGCTGCATCATCCCTTCCTCTTCGGGGAAAACCAACGCAGTGCTAAAAGAGGTAGCAGACATTAGGGTTTTATTTGATGTGTGTGTTAAGGTGTTATTTTAGTAAAAACTCTAGGGCTCTTTGCGACACTTATAGGAATAGCCTAATAGATCGATCAGAAAGAATAACTTTGAGGTGGTTTGGTACCCTATAATAATATCTTTGTTTGTTCTCTGCTATTAGTGACTTTGGAGTGACTCTTTGTTGAACGTTGAGGGATTGTTATATGATCTAATTATGTTATCATTGTTGGGAGAACTTGCACTAGTGAAAGTATGAACCCTAGGCCTTTTTTCGAAACATTGCAATACCGTTTCGCTCACTTTTACAACTTGCTATGTTGCTGTTTTTATATTTTCATATTGCAAAAACCTATATCTACTATCCATATTGGACTTGTATCACCATCTCTTCGCTGAACTAGTGCACCTATACAATTTATCATTGTATTGGGTGTGTTGGGGACACAAGAGACTCTTTGTTATTTGGTTGCAGGGTTGTTTGAGAGAGACCATCTTCATCCTACGCCTCCCACGGATTGATAAACCTTAGGTCATACACTTGAGGGAAATTTGCTACTGTCCTACAAAACTCTAAGCTTGGAGACCCAACACGAGTCTACAAGAAGAAGGTTGTGTAGTAGACATCAAGCTCTTTTCTGGCGCCGTTTCCGGGGAGGCTAGGTAAGCGGCACTAACACCCCGTCAACTAAGCTCTTTTCTGGCGCCGTTGCCGAGGAGGTTAGTGCTTGAAGGTATATCTTTAGATCTTGTAATCTAATCTTTTAGTTTCTTGTTTTATCACTAGTTTAGTCTATAAAAGGAAACTACAAAAAACTGGAATTGAGGTAGCCTCATATGCATCATCTTTTTAATGTCTTTCATGAGAATAAGGATTCCGATAATTGTGCCAAAGTGTTAGAAGAAGAATGCATTAAAATGTTTGGCACTAAATCTTAGAATGATGAGCATGATTGCAATGTTGTTAGTATGAATTCTTCAAATGTCCATGATGCTAATGATATGCAAAGCCACAAGCTTGGGGATGCTATGTTTGATGAACATAATATTTTTTGCCCCCCAAGTTTTGATGAGCAAATTTATTATGATTAAAGCATGCCTCCTATTTATAATGATTATGTTGATGAAAGTGGATTTGGAGAGGTCATGACTTTATTTAGTGATGAATCCACTATTTTGGAGGAGGTTCCAATTGATTATGAGAACAAAGTTGCTATCTATGATGATTATTGTGATGACATGTGTGCTATAAAGAATAATGATAGCCATGAAACTTGTCATCATGATTTTAATTTTTAGTTGGATTATGCCTCACATGATAGTTATTTTGTTGAGTTTGCTCCCAGTACTTTTCATGAGAATAAATTGCTTATGTGGAGAGTAATAAAATTTCTATGCTTGTGGATCATGAAAAGAATGCTTTATGTGATGGTTATATTGTTGAATTCATTCATGATGCTACTGAAAATTATTATGAGAGAGGAACATATGCTTCTACATATCTCAATAATATCAAGTTTCCTCTCTATGTGTGAAAGTTTTGAAGTCATGCTAGTTTTACCTTCCTATGCTAGTTGATTGTTGCCCCCATAAGTTGTTTGCTCAAAAAATCCCTATGCATAGGAAGTGGGTTAGACTTAAATGTGTTGGTCATATTCTTCATGATGCCCCCATTATGTTTCAATTCCTATCTTTTATGTGAGCATCATTGAAATCATCATGCCTAGCTGGAAAGGCAATAAAGAAAAGTGCTTGTTGGGAGACAACCCAACATTAATACCTACTATTTTTGTGTGTTCACATGATTAAGCTACTGTAGTAATCATGTTTTATAGATTTTGTTTGAATAAAGTGCCAAGTAAGACCTTTGGGATGATCTATGGTGATAGTTGATTTGATCTTGCTGAAAAACACAAACTTTTGCGCTTAGGAAAACAATTCTAATTTTTAACAGAAGCGTTATAAAATACTGATTCTTTTTGAAGAAGATAATGAACAAATTGCTCAGGCTGTCCTAATTTTTCAGAATTTTTGGAGTTACAGAGAGTTACAGATTACTACAGACTGTCATGTTTTTTGACAGATTCTATTTTCGATGCATAGTTTGCATGTTTTCTAGTTTCCATGGCTTATATTGCTTAATATAAAATGTAGAAATAATATGTTACAGTAGGCATCATGTGAGAAAAGTTATGAATCTTGTCTTGACAGTACCTAAGTGGTGATTTGCTTTATTTTACTAACGGAGCTTACAAGTTTTCTGTTAATTTTTGCGTCATGAAGTTTTCAAGTTTTGGGTAAAGTTTTGATGGATTACGGAATAAGGAGTGGAAAGAGCCTAAGCTTGGGGATTCCCAAGGCACCCCAAGGTAATATTCAAGGACAACCAAGAGCCTAAGCTTGGGGATGCCCCAGATGGCATCCCCTCTTTCCTCTTCATTCATTGGTAACTTTACTTGGAGCTATATTTTTATTCACCACATGATATGTGTTTTGCTTGGAGCGTCATTTTCTTTTATTTTGTTTTGCTTGCTGTTTGAATAATATTCCAAGATCTGAAATTCTTAAATGTTAGATAGTCTTCACATAGTTACGTAATTATTCGACTACTCATTGATCTTCACTTATATCTTTTGGAGTAGTTTGTCATCTGCTCTAGTGCTTCACTTATATCTTTTTAGAGCACGGCGGTGGTTTCATTTTGAAGAAATTGTTGAACTCTCATGCTTCACTTATATTATTTTGAGAGTATCTAAACAGCATGGTAATTTGTTAAGTTATGAATTTAGTCCTAATATGATGGACATTCAAGAGGGATATAATAAAAACTTTCATATAAAGTGCATTGAATACTATGAGAAGTTTGATTCCTTATGATTGTTTTAAGATATGAAGATGGTGATATTAGAGTCATGCTAGTGAGTAGTTGTGAATTTGAGAAATACTTGTGTTGAGGTTTGTGAGTCTTGTAGCATGCACGTACGGTGAATCGTTATGTAACGAAGTTGGAGCATGATTTATTTACTGATTGTCTTCCTTATGAGTAGCGGTCAGGGACGGGCGACGGTTTTTTCCAACCAATCTATCCCCCTAGGAGCAAGCGCGTAGTACTTTGTTTCGATGACTAGTAGTTTTTTGCAATAAGTATGTGAGTTCTTTATGACTAATGTTGAGTCCATGGATTATACGCACTCTCACCCATCCACCACTGCTAGCCTCTCTAGTACCGCGCAACTTTCACCGGTACCATACACCCACCATATACCTTCCTCAAAACAGCCACCATACCTACCTATTATGGCATTCCCATAGCCATTCCGAGATATATTTCCATGCAACTTTCCACCGTTCCATTTATTATGACACGTTCCACCATTGTCATATTGCTTTGCATGATCATGTAGTTGACATTGTATTTGCGGCAAAGCCACCATTCATAATTCTTTCATACATGTCACTCTTGATTCATTGCACATCCCGGTACACCGCCGAAGGCATTCATATAGAGTCATATTTTGTTCTAAGTATCGAGTTGTAATTCTTGAGTTGTAAAGTAAATAAAAGTGTGATGACCTTCATTATTAGAGCATTGTCCCACGTGAGGAAAAAAAGAGGAAAGGCCCAAAAAAAGAGAAGGCCCAAAAAAATAATGAGAGAAAAAGAGAGAAGGGGCAATGCTACTATCCTTTTACCACACTTGTGCTTCAAAGTAGCACCATGATCTTCATGATAGAGAGTCTCCTATGTTGTCACTTTCATATACCAGTGGGAATTTTTCATTATAGAACTTGGCTTGTATATTCCAATGATGGGATTCCTCAAAATGCCCTAGGTCTTATGAGCAAGCAAGTTGGATGCACACCCACTTAGTTTTCTTTTTGAGCTTTCATACACTTATAGCTCTAGTGCATCCGTTGCATGGCAATCCCTACTCACTCACATTGATATCTATTGATGGGCCTCTCCATAGCCCGTTGATACGCCTAGTTGATGTGAGACTATCTCCCTCTTTTTGTCTTCTCCACAACCACCTTCTATTCCAGCTATAGTGCTATGTCCATGGCTCACACTCATGTATTGTGTGAAAGTTGAAAAGTTTGAGAACATCAAAAGTATGAAACAATTGCTTGGCTTGTCATCGGGGTTGTGCATGATTTGAGTATTTTGTGTGATGAAGATGGAGCATAGACAGACTATATGATTTTGTAGGGATAACTTTCTTTGTCCATGTTATTTCCAGAAGACATGATTGCTTTGTTAGTATGCTATTAAACTTTTGTTTTGAATCTTATGGATCTGAATATTCATGCCACAATAAAGAAAATTACATGGATACATATGTTAGTTAGCATTCCAAACCAAAAATTCTGTTTTTATCATTTACCTACTCGAGGAAGAGCAGGAATTAAGCTTGGGGATTAAGGGAGTCCTGGATTAGGGGGTGTTCGGATAGCCGGACTATACCTTCAGCCGGACTCCTGGACTATGAAGATACAAGATTGAAGACTTCGTCCCGTGTCCGGGAGGGACTTTCCTTGGCGTGGAAGGCAAGCTTGGTGATACGGATATGAAGATCTCCTACCATTGTAACCGACTCTATGTAACCCTAACCCTATCTGGTGTCTATATAAACCGGAGGGTTTTAGTCCGTAGGACAATATAGACAACAATAATCATACCATAGGCTAGCTTCTAGGGTTTAGCCTCCTCGATCTCGTGGTAGATCTACTCTTGTACTACCCATATCATCAATATTAATCAAGCAGGACGTAGGGTTTTACCTCCATCGAGAGGGCCCGAACCTGGGTAATACTTCGTGTCCCTTACCTCCTGTTACCATCCGGCCTAGACACACAGTTCGGGACCCCCTACCCGAGATCCGCCGGTTTTGACACCGACGTTGGTGCTTTCATTGAGAGTTCCTCTGTGTCGTCGCCGTCAGGCTCGATGGCTCCTACGATCACCAATAAAGATGCAGTCCAGGGTGAGACCTTCCTCCCGGACAGATATTCGTCTTCGGCGGCTTCGCGCTGTGGGCCAATTCACTTGGCCATCTGGAGCAGATCGAAAGCTACGCCCCTGTCCGTCAGGTCAGATTTGGAAGTTTAAACTACACGGCTGACATCCGCGGGGACTTGATCTTCGACGGATTCGAGCCGCTGCCGAGCGCGCCGCACTATCCCGACGAGCATGATCTAGCTCTGCCGCCAAACAGTGCCCTGGAGGCCGCACCCGCATCGGCTTCGACCCTTAATTCGGAGCCAACCGCACCGATCGAGGATGGGTGACTGGACGCCGCCTCGGGGGCTGCGATCCCAACGGCGATTGAGCCGAACACCAGCCCCGCACTCCGCGAGACTCGTGACTCCAAGGAGTCGGACTCCTCTCCGGACCCCGAACCCTCTGCGCCCCTGCCGATCGAATCCGATTGGGCGCCGATCATGGAGTTTACTGCCGCAAACATCTTCTAGCACTCGCCTTTCGGCGATATTCTGAAGACACTAGAGTCTCTCTCTTTATCAAAAGAGCCCTGGCCGAACTACGGTCAGCAAGGTTGGGGTACGGACGATGAAGAAATTCAAAGCCCACCCACCACCCACTTTGTAGCCACTGTCGACGATTTAACCGACATGCTCGACCTCGACTCTGAAGACATCGACGGTATGGACGCCGATGAAGGAGACGATGAAGAACCAGCGCCTATTGGGCCCTGGAACGCCACCTCGTCATATGACGTATACATGGTGGACGCACCAAAAGATGACGACGAGGAGCGGAAGGACGCACCGAAGGCTTGTTCCCTCGAAAAGCAGTCAAAGCGGCGACGCAAGCGCCGCCTCAAATCCCGTCTCGATAGAAATAGCAATCACACATACCCAGCGCTGGAGTAGGGCGAACCGCTGCCGGACAACGGCAGTCCGAATAATCAAACCAAACAAACAAATCCTATCTAGGATAATGATCCGGACGACATAACGCCGGACAGGTACCCGGAGCAGCAGACTGCCCGTAAAAGGCTTGTTGCCACCGCGAGGAGTCTGAAAAAACAGAAGCAAAGGCTCAAGGCCGCGTAAGACACACTCCAAATCAGATGGAGTAAAATACTCAACACAGCAGCAAGGTATGGCGACAATCGCCCCTACAAGAGCTACCCAAAGCGGAAGCTGCTACCCGAATTCGATGAGGAGGCCTCAGACCCCCCACAACCAAATATCAAAGCAGCCACCTGGTCGGATAGACGACCCCTCTACCACCACAGAGCGGCATACAACGCTGCTCACCATACAACACGCAACCAATGTGAGGGCTCGCACCCAAAGGACGGTGCAACAAGATCCATCTATGGACCACGCAAGCGTGCCCCAGCATACAATGCAACACAACAAACATCCGAACAATGCGGTACACCCAGCTACAGGGGTGCCGCACACCCCCCTATGTTTCACCGATGAGGTGCTAGACCACGAATTTCCAGAGGGATTCAAGCCCGTAAACATAGAGGCATACGACGGAACAACAGACCCTGGGGTACGGATTGAGGACTACATCCTTCATATCCAAATGGCTCGAGGAGATGATCTCCACGCCATCAAGTACCTACCCCTCAAGCTCAAAGGGCCAGCTCGTCACTGGCTCAAAGGCCTCCTCGAAAGCTCCATTGGAAGTTGGGAAGAGCTCGAAGACGCCTTTTGGGCAAATTTTCAAGGGACTTATGTCCGACCTCCGGATGCAGACGATTTGAGTCATATAACTCAACATCCCGGAGAGTCATCCCTAAAGCTTTGGAACAAGTTTCTTACTAAAAAGAACCAGATTGTCGACTGTCCGGATGCCGAAGCCTTAGCAGCTTTCAAGCATAGCGTCCGTGACGAATGGCTCGCTAGACACCTCGGCCAAAATAAGCCGAGAACGATGGCCGCATTAACAAACCTCATGACCCGCTTTTACGTGGGGGAGGACAGCTGGCTAGCCAGATGCAGCACCAGCGACCCCAGTACATCTGAAGTTAGAGATGGAAACAGGAAATCACGGCGCAACAGCAATAACAAACGCCGAAATAAAGAAGACAGCATGAAGGGCACGGCAGTAAATGCCGGATTCAAAAGCTCTCGGCCAGGCCAAAAGCCGCCCCCTAAAGGCACCAGGGACGAACTGTTTAGCCTCAATAAAATTCTGGACCAAGTATGTCAGATTCATAGTACCCCTGGTAAACCTGCTAATCATACCCACAGAGAATGTTGGGTCTTCAAGTGGTCCGGCAAGCTCAATGCCGTACACAAGGGGGAGGATACACCAAGTGAAGACGAGGACGAGCCCCCCAAGCAAGACACTGGGGAACAAAAGCAATTTCCACCAGAAGTCAAAACAGTAAACGTGTTACACGTAATTAAGGGAAAAAACAATGCGGCACTCCCAGGAAAGTATACCCAAGTGCCTATCACCACGAAGTCCTGCCCCTGGTCATCTCAACCGATCACTTTCGACCATCGCGGTTACTCAGCAAGTATCCGACACGCAGGATGGGCTGCCCTGGTATTAGACCCAGTAATTGGCGGATATCACTTCACAAGGGTCTTGATGGACGGCGGCAGTAGCCTAAACCTAATATATTAGGATACACTCCGTGGGATGGGGCTATACCCAACACAAATTGGCCATAGAAATACTACCTTTAAAGGAGTAACGCCAGGCCCAGGGGCTCGTTGCGGGATCCCTCCTACTACAAGTTACATTCGGCTCCCCCGATAACTTCCGTCGCGAGCATTTAACTTTCCACATCGCTCTGTTTCAAAGTGGCTATCAAGCACTGCTCGGACGTGAAGCTTTCGCTCGCTTTAATGCAATACCACACTACGCCTCCCTCACACTCAAGATGCCCGATCCACGTGGCATCATTACAATGCACGGAAATATCAAGCGATCTCTGCGCGCCGAAGAGAGTGAGGCTGCCTTGGCCGCCGCACACTAAAGGCGCCCGGACAAACGAAAGCATCCAATAGGTCGTCAAGACCTCAGATACAACTAATCAAGTCCGACACTGCTATTTATACGGAAATAAGTGGTCACACCCCTATTTGTCAATACAAGGGGCTCAACACGCACAAACAAGTGACAATTTCTTATCATCTTGAATTATACATGGTTTCTTTAAAAACTATCCTTTTGCATGACAACTTTTTCACTTAACTTCCTATCTTTTACAGACGATCATCGTGCTACACCCGTCCAGGATACGACACAACGGAGACACAGGCGCAGACGTGCAGCAGGGACCCGCTCCAAGGATTATTTTTAGATTAAGACCCTGCACAAACCTTTTTTACTGTCTCTTGTTGATACACATCCACCGTTGAGAAGGATACTAACGTCTTGGCATGTGGCCACGCCAGAACAATGCACGTACTTGGACACACGGGGCTTCTTACAAAGGCCACTATTTAGGCCCGGTTTATACCACATAGACCGAATACCTTAGGGAGTGTTCGGCGTCGCGAGTTTGGCCCTATATGCATCAGCTCCGAATCATTGTCTTTGGTCAAAGGTTGGGTTTGCCCGGCTCCTGTGTTTTGGTGCCTTATGTTCCACCTTGCCGGCTAAGGTAGCACCAGGAGAACTACTGCGATTGTGCCCTGGTTCATCCGGACGAGCACCTCAGTAGAGAAAGCCGAAAACTGACTGTCATGATCTAGCGTGAGACTAATCAACCACTCGATGACCTACGGGAATGTTAGAATTCCTCTGCCTTAACGAAGGGCCGTTTCCCAGCCAGGCATGTGCGCACCCCGAGATCGGGAGAATGCGGAGCCACCAGGGGCTATCTAGTAGCCCCACTGTCAAACTCCTATGGCTAAGTGAAAGTGCTAAAGCATTATAGTCTGGTTGCCTCGCTCGCTCCGCCATCACCTCCTTAATAGGACCAAGACGTTGGGTTAAGTGTGAATGTGTGTTTTTGCGAGCACCTCCGCATTATATGTGTGAGGGTAGAAGCCGACGACTGCAATCTTTCAGGTTATACACATGTATACATAAACGGCCGCCCAGGAGGCATCATATTACTTTCAGGCAAAAGTATAAAAATAGCCTTATAAAAATTTATAAAAGAATTTCGCTTACAATGAGATTACATATCACTCAAACATAATATTTTTTGAGCACTGGGTCTCCATCAAACAGGCACCCTCAAGAACCTCTTCAAAGTAGTGCTCGGCAGCCTTTCGACCTATAGCCGAATCCCGTGTTGCAACATTGGTAGCATCCATCTCCGCCCAATATGCCTTAACACGGGCAAAGGCCATCCGTGCGCCCTCTATGCACGCCGACCTCCTCATCGCATTAATGCGCGACACCACATCAAGGACCTGCTGCACCAAGCTGAAATAGCTGTTCGGTTTTGACCTTCCCGGCCATAGCTGATCCACAAAAGACCTCATAGAGAGTCCGGACAACCTATTTAGTTCGGCCCATTCGGCTAATTGGCTAGTCAATGAAAGTGGACACTCGGGAGAATGGAATTGTCTCCAAAACAGCTGGTCTACTCCACGGTCCGTCTGACCCTGGAAGTACTTGGCCGCATCGGCGGCGCTCGCCGCCAAATCCATATACACATCCTACGAACTCCACAGTCGATCCAGAGGGGCATACCGTGGATCTCTGAATTTCCTCCGCAACATAAAAGATTTTCCAGCTACAATATCCCCGGCTTCCCGCTCCTCCTTCTTTGCCCTCATAGCAGAGCGGAGATCCTTTTTCGTCGCAGCAGCCTTCTCAAGGTCCGATGCCTTTGCTTGGTTTTCCTTTTCAAGAACCCGGCAACGGTCAGCGGCGGCTTTTAATTCTATAGCCATCTTGGCCATGTTGTCTCGGGTCTCGCCATGCGTGGCCTTCTCGGCTTGCAACTCTTCAGCCGCCTTCACAGCAGCCGCATTATCCAACCTCGCTTGTTCCTTGGCTCGGGCAAGTTCTGCCCGCAAGGCTTCAACAATGGCAGCTCCATCTGCAGTCACAACATATTAAAGATACTGGCATCATGCTGCTCTTCCTATGTGGCATCTACCAGATATTCACACTTACCCTGTGCCTCATCAAGCCTTTTGTTAACAAGCTCGATGTCGGTGTCTGCCGCATCCAACTGCCACTCTAAATGGGCGAACTCGTTAGTCCGGCTAGCCACCGGAGCTTCCATCACCTGCACATAGAGGCGGTATGGTTATTTCCTGGGAATATGATCCTCTGTTCTTCGTCGTTTCCGACGACAACCAGAGTCTCAGGGGCTACTATCTACACAGGGCACACCTAGCATGTGCAGGATTATCGTACATTCTTTTACGTACCTCAAAGCCTGTTAGTAGACTCATAAAAGCTTCATGCAATCCGCTTTCGGCGGAAGATATTCTCTCCATCACCGTATTCATCATCACACGGTGTTCATCTGAGATGGCCGCTCGCCCCACCAACTCCCTCAGAACATCCGATCGCACACTAGACGGTGTCAGACTCTTTTTTCTGCTCTCTTCGGGAACCGGACACTGGGAGCTTCGGGGGTCAATGGGATTATCTTCTGGCCTCACCGTACTCGGAGAGGCCCTCCGCGACGACACTTCAGGGTCGCCCGCTTCTGGAGCGGAGGAATCCAGAGGAGGCGTTTCGCTCTCCATCATCTCTGGAAGAAGATCCCCTGAAGATGAGCTCATTTGAGAGGGGCTAAGGCCCGAACTGCAAAAATATATGCGGTGGTTATTTCCTCAGAAGAAAAAGATGGCATATCTGTACTATTCAAAGTATTTCGGGTCACTCACGACTCGAGGGAGAATTGATCCCCCCGCGGACTTTGTGCGGCAACAGCGCCCCCAAGGTAGGACCCTCTGTGAGAGACTTCTTCTCCCGTTTGGAAGCTTCGGCTTCCGAATCCCTGGGCGCAGTCCTTTTCCTCTTCTGGTCGCCTTCCCTCATGGAGACGCTCGCTCCCTCAGCTAGAATAGGCAGCGTTGGGGGCCCGCGTCCGCCCGCATTATCCTCCACAGTATCTTCCTTCAAGGGCTCCGGGCAAGGTGCGGTCTGGAGCATCTTTTCCAATACCGGATTTTCCAAACCCTCAGGGAGGGGGGCCGAACACCGAATCAACTTCGCCTTTGTTAGCCAGTCCTGGTCAAAAAGCGAACTCTCAGAAATAACTTCGTAACGAAGTAGAGAGAGTATGTTCGGCCAGAAGATGCCTTACCTGTTCGACAGTGCGGTTACTACTCAGGCCCACGTCCTCGGTGACTTCCGGACACTCCACCTGAGGTCCGAAGAATGACATGTACATCTCCTCGTGCGCCAGGCCGAGAAAATTCTGAACGGCACGCGGTCCCTCGGGATTGAACTCCCACAGGCGAAGAGGTCGGCGTTTGCAAGGCTGGACTTGACGAACCAGCATAACCTGTGTTACCACAACCAAACTGAAATCTCCATTGAAGAGACCTCGAATGCGGCCTTGCAGTATAGGCACGTCCTTGACTAGACCCTAGCTCAGACCTCTGCTGATCCATGACATCAGCTGTGGTGGAGGGCCCGAGCGGAAAGCAGGGGGGCCGCCCACTTGGCACTTCTAGGAGCCATGATGTAGAACCACTCCTGTTGCCACAATTCAGACACCTCTGGGATGGAACCTTTGGGCCACGGAGCTCCCGTCATCTTGCGTATTGAGGCACCTCCACACGCTGCATGTTGCCCCCCGACCATCTTTGGCGTCACTTCAAAAGTCTTGAGCCATAGGCCAAAGTGAGGGGTAACCCGGAGGAAGGCCTCGCACACGACAATAAATGTCGTGATATGAAGAAAGGAGTCCGGAGCTAGATCATGAAAATCTAGCCCGTAGTAAAACATCAAACCCCTGACGAAAGGATCCAGGGTAAGGCCTAGACCTCGGAGGAAGTGGGAAACGAACACGACGTTCTCGTTGGGTTCGGGGGTGGGGACATCCTGCCCTCGGGGAGGCAGCCGATGCAAAATCTCGGCGGTCAGATATCTGGCCTCCCTCAACTTCTTGATGTCTTCTTCCATGACGGAGGAAGGCATCCATCGGCCTTGAAGGCTAGATCCAGACATGACTGGAGGTTCGGAGCACTTGACCTGAACTTCGGGCGTTTGAGCTTGAGGTGGGGGAAGGATTCGATTGAGCACGGAAGGGAAAAATAAAAGCCTTGTCCCCTTTATAAAGAGGGTGAATATCAAGCGTCCTCTCCGTGTCCATTTAGACTTTCCTATAATCTAGGAGTCCTAGAAGCGGTTGCTTTACCCATGCCCGTATTGATGAGAATCCCGGGATAAGGGGACACGGTCTCTGCTTTAACAAGATGTGCCAAGGAAACCGCCTCACATAACGTCCCGAGGTGGGATAATGAAACGACTCGGATGAAGGCTTGGTCGTGGTGTGTCACGCTACGGAATACGTCGGCAGATTAGATTGGTGTAAATATTATTCTCTCTGTGGCAATATGTGGAAACTTATTTTGCAGAGCCGGACACTATCTTTGTGTTCAAAATCTTCTACGAAGTACTTGGAGGAGGAACCCGCCTTGCAATGCCGAAGACAATCTGTGCGCCGGACTCATCGTCATTGAAGCCTGGTTCAGGGGCTACTGAGGGAGTCCTGGATTAGAGGGTGTTCGAATAGCCGGACTATACCTTCAGCCGGACTCCTGGACTATGAAGATACAAGATTGAAGACTTCGTCCCGTGTCCGGGAGGGACTTTCCTTGGCATGGAAGGCAAGCTTGGCGATACGGATATGAAGATCTCCTACCATTGTAACCGACTCTATGTAACCCTAACCCTATCCGGTGTCTATATAAACCGGAGGGTTTTAGTCCGCAGGACAATATAGACAACAATAATCATACCATAGGCTAGCTTCTAGGGTTTAGCCTCCTCGATCTCGTGGTAGATCTACTCTTGTACTACCCATATCATCAATATTAATCAAGCAGGACATAGGGTTTTACCTCCATCGAGAGGGCCCGAACCTGGGTAAAACTTCGTGTCCCTTACCTCCTGTTACCATCCGGCCTAGACACACAGTTCAGGACCCCCTACCCGAGATCCGCCGGTTTTGACACCGACAGGGATGCTTCATACGTCTTCAAAGTATCTATAATCTTTTATTGTTCCATGTTATTATATTATCCATCTTAGATGTTTTATATGCATTTATATGCTATTTTATATGATTTTTGGGACTAACCTATTAACCTAGAGCCCATTGCTAGTTTCTGTTTTTTCCTTGTTTTTGAGTTTTACAAAAAAGGAATATCAAACAGAGTCCAAATGACCTAAAAATTTACGGTGATTTTTATGGGCCAGAAGAAGCCCCCGAAGCAAAAGAGTTGGCCCAAAAGAGTCCCGAGCCAACCACAAGGTTGGAGGGCGCGCCCTCCGTCCTTGTTGTTGACTCATGGAGCCCCCTGACTTGTTCTCGACGTCAAAAATTCCTATAAATATAGAAACCCCTAGAAATAAACCTAGATCGGAGTTCCGCTACCGCAAGCCTCTGTAGCCACCAAAAACCAATCGGGACCCTATTCCGGAACCCTGTCGGAGCGGGAAATCATCACCGGTGGCCATCTTCATCATCCCGGCGCTCTCCATGATGAGGAAGAAGTAGTTCAGCCTTGGGGATGAGGGTATGTACTAGTAACTATGTGTTTGATCTCTTTCTCTCTCTCTCTCTCGTGTTCTTGATTTGACACAATCTTGATGTACCGTGAGCATTGCTATTATAGTTGGATCTTATGATGTTTCTCCCCCTCCTCCTTCTTCTAATGGATTGAGTTTTCCCTTTGAAATTATCTTATCGGATTTAGTCTTTAAGGATTTGAGAACACTTGATGTATGTCTTGCATGTGCTTATCTGTATTGACAATGGGATATTCATGTGATCTACTTGATGTATGTTTTGGTGATCAACTTGTGGGTTTTGTGACCTTGTGAACATATGCATAGGGGTTGGCACACGTTTTTGTCTTGACTCTCTGGTAGAAACTTTGGGGCACTCTTTGAAGTTCTTTGTGTTTGTTTGAATAGATGAATCTGGGATTGTGTGATGCATGTCGTATAATCAAACCCGCGAATACTTGTGGTGACATTGGAGTATCTAGGTGAAGTTAGGGTTTTGGTTGATGCATGTCTTAAGGTGTTATTTTAGTACAAACTCTAGGGCTGTTTGTGACACCTATAGGAATAGCCCAATAGATCGATCAGAAAGAATAACTTTGAGGTGGTTTTGTACCCTACAATAATCTCTTCGTTTGTTCACCACTATTAGTGACTTTGGAGTGACTCTTTATTGCACGTTGAGGGATTGTTATAAGATCTAATTATGTTATCATTGTTGAAAGAACTTGCAATGGTGAAAGTATGAACCATAGGCCTTGTTTCGAAGCATTACAATACCGTTTTTGCTCACTTTTACAACTTACTACCTTGCTGTTTTTATATTTTCAAATTACAAAAAACCTATATCTACTATCCATATTGCACTTGTATCACCATCTCTTCGCCGAACTAGTGCACCTATACAATTTATCATTGTATTGGGTGTGTTGGGGACACAAGAGACTCTTTGTTATTTGGTTGCAGGGTTGTTTGAGAGAGGCCATCTTCATCCTACACCTCCCACAGATTGATAAACCTTGGGCCATCCACTTGAGGGAAATTTGCTACTGTCCTACAAAACTCTGCTCTTGGAGGCCAAACACAAGTCTACAAGAAGAATGTTGTGTAGTAAGCATCAAAGCACAAGGTTGTGTAGTAGACATCAAAGCGCAAAGGGTGCCGTTCCATAGGCTTCACTCGAAGCAGCTTGTGTATGTATAGGTTTGAGCATCACTTTGGAAATGTGAACTATGATTCACCTAGACCCCCTTTAATAGTTTGATTTTTTCTATGACTCTAAAGTAAAAAAGAAAGAAACTATGAAAACAAAGTCTTCACATCAATTTCTTCAGAGGCTATACCAATTTCTTCACTTGAAGAAATACATTTTTAGGGTCGTCTTCACTTGGTATTTGGCCCTAGCCTGAGTCTGAGCAATTCCAAATTCACTAGGTCGGAATTTGGAAGAGAGGAAGTAAATACGTAGGTCGAAGTTGCCTCCACAAGAAGGAGAGTTGTTCCCATTGCCAAGGGAGGCACCATGGCATCAGGAAAATAGAACCACCATGCAACACTTGAGCTAGTCTTAGAGGTGAGACTATGAATCTATTTTACCATTTATTATTCCACATGTCCACATAAGTTTCCCTCTGAACCTCGTGGTTATTGCAGACTTGAGAACCATTGCAGTTATAGCATAGAATATAAACATTAATTACGAACTTGGAGATAAATAATAACTTCTATTATTGCCTCTAGGGCATATCTCCTACACACACAGAGACGACATAGGAGGCCGGTGAGCCAAAGCGGCTAGATGGGACGCATCCATCGGGGTGTCAGTGCCATAGTCGCGTTTGCAAGGGGCACAAGTGAGGCATTGGATGTTGGAAAACGGAGGTTCGTGGTCGTCGAGGTCGAAGCTGCACTGCCAAGGGCCGGCGAGCCAGAGAAGCTAGAGGGTGGCACGACCTTTGGAGCGTCGAAGTCGAAGCGATGCTAGCACATGACGCCATGGAATACCAAAGAACGCGGGTCCAAGGCCATCGAAGCTTCACAATGCTCCTTGGTTTGATCTGTAGGACGTTTTTTTGCTTTCTAGTATGTTTTCTCAACAGTGGCACCATGAGCAATCTATGAGTAGATGCATGTTGTGATTTAGAATACATGGCATGCATGGGTATTGCACAAAGATCTGTAGTATATTATATATATATTATTAAATAAAATTTTGTAGTAGATGAGATCTATTGCTAAATAAAATTGTGCATATAGTAGATAAGAACTATTGTTAGTAGATTCAATCTATTACACCACAATAGATATGACTATTTGTGATGAACTTTACTGATGAATGTTCCTCACAAGTGCCTTAACCTTTAGTGACAAACCATCGAGTCCTCACCAATCTTGTTGCTTCCCTTGAATTTGAGTTTTTCCCGATCTTGACGACATGGTGGAATTTTGCTACAAAGTTCTGGCTATATGTGATCCTTCTATGCTACTCTTAGTATGCTTGTTTAACGGTCAAAGATCTAATATCCCTGTTCTTTGGATTTCTCCCTTGTTAAAAAAAGATGAATTCTCACAAACTAAGAGCATCTCCAGCCGCGCACCCAACAGCCCCCAAGGCCCTTTTTTATCACCGGCATGAAAAATGGCCCAGTCGCGCCCGAGAAGCCCAGTTTTCGCCAGTTAGGGCTGAATTTGGCACCGGCGGACCCAGGCCGAAACCGACACGCTGGGGATCGCCTGGGGGTGCCAGGGGAAACATTTTTGGCGTGAAAGCCTGGCGGGCCCACCGATTCATCGACTAGGCACGCTCGTCGTCCTCATCGCCTCAGTTTCCTGCGGGGAATCAATGCGAAGGCTAACATTGATCAGCCTTCCATTAATTCCTCATGGGCGATGCAGTGAAGGCGCACCGACGAGCATCCCGTGAAGGAAATATGCCCTAGAGGCAATAATAACGTTATTATTTATTTCCTTATTTCATGATAAATGTTTATTATTCATGCTAGAATTGTATTAACCGGAAACATAATACATGCGTGAATACATAGACAAACAGAGTGTCACTAGTATGCCTCTACTTGACTAGCTCGTTGATCAAAGATGGTTATGTTTCCTAACCATACACATGAGTTGTCATTTGATAAAAGGGATCACATCATTAGGAGAATGATGTGATTGACTTGACCCATTTCGTTAGCTTAGCACTTGATCATTTTAGTTTACTGCTATTGCTTTCTTCATGACTTAAGCATGTTCCTATGACTATGAGATTATGCAACTCCCGATTACCGGAGGAGTACTTTGTGTGCTACCAAATGTCACAACATAACTGGGTGATTATAAAGGTGCTCTACAAGTGTCTCCAATGGTACTTCTTGAGTTGGCATAGATCGAGATTATGATTTGTCACTCCGATTGTCGGAGAGGTGTCTCTGGGCCTCTCGGTAATGCACATCACTATAAGCCTTGCAAGCAATGTGACTAATGAGTTAGTTACGGGATGATGCATTACGGAACGAGTAAAGAGACTTGCCGGTAACGAGATTGAACTAGGTATTGAGATACCGACGATCGAATCTCGGGCAAGTAACATACCGATGACAAAGGGAACAATGTATGTTGTTATGCGGTTTGATCGATAAAGATCTTCTTAGAATATGTAGGAACCAATATGAGCATCCAAGTTCCGCTATTGGTTATTGACCGGAGACATGTCTCGGTCATGTCTACATAGTTCTCGATCCCGTAGGGTCCGCACGCTTAAAGTTCTGTGACGATCGATATTATGAGTTTATGTGATTTGATGTGCCGAAGGTAGTTCAGAGTCCCGGATGTGATCACAGACATGATGAGGAGTCTCGAAATGGTTGAGACATAAAGATTGATATATTGGACGACTATATTCGGATACCGGAAGTGTTCCGGGTGATTTCGGAGAAAACCTGAGTGCCGGAGGGTTATCGGAACCCCCCGGGAGAAGTAATGGGACACATGTGCCTTAGTGGAGAGAGAGAGGGCCGGCTAGGGCAGGCCATGCGCCTTCTCCCCCTCTGGTCCGAATTGGACTAGGGAAGGGGGGCAGCGCCCCCCTTTCCTTCTCCCTCTCCTCCTTCCTTTCCCCCTCCTAGTAGGAGTAGGAAAGGGGAGTCCTACTCCTACTAGGAGGAGGACTCCTCCTCCTGGTGCGCCCTGCAAGGGCCGGCCTCCCCCTTGCTCCTTTATATACAGGGGAAAGGGGCCAGCCTAGAACACACAAGTTGATCATTGATCTTTCTTAGCCGTGTGCAGTGCCCCCCTCCACCATAATCCACCTCGGTCATATCGTAGCGGTGCTTAGGCGAAGCCCTGCGTCGGTAGCTTCATCAACACTGTCATCATGCTATCATGCTGACGAAGCTATTCCCCGAAGCTCTTCTGGATCGTGAGTTCATGGGACATCACTTAGCTGAACGTGTGCTGAGCGCGGAGGTGTCGTACGTTCGGTACTGAGGATCGGTCAATCGTGAAGATGTACGACTATATCAACCGCATTGTCATAACTCTTCCACTTATGGTCTACGAGGGTATGTAGACAACACTCTCCCCTCTCGTTGCTATGCATCACCATGAACTTGCGTGTGTGTAGGAAAATTTTGAAATTACTACGTTCCCCAACAGTGGCATCCGAGCTAAGTTTATGCGTAGATGTTATATGCACGAGTAGAACACAAGTGAGTTGTGGGCGATACAAGTCATACTGCTTACCAGCATGTCATACTTTGGTTCGGCAGTATTGTTGGATGAAGCAGCCCGGACTGACATTACGCGTACGCTTACGCGAGACTGGTTCTACCGACGTGCTTTGCACATAGGTGGCTGGCGGGTGTCAGTTTCTCCAACTTTAGTTGAACCGAGTGTGACTACACCCGGTCCTTGTTGAAGGTTAAAACAACACTAACTTGACGAAATATCGTTGTGGTTTTGATGCGTAGGTAAGAACGGTTCTTGCTCAGCCCGTAGCTGTCACGTAAAACTTGCAACAACAAAGTAGAGTACGTCTAACTTGTTTTTGCAGGGCATGTTGTGATGTGATATGGTCAAGGCATGATGCTATATTTTATTGTATGAGATGATCATGTTTTGTAACAGAGTTATCGGCAACTGGCAGGAGCCATATGGTTGTCGCTTTATTGTATGCAATGCAATTGCCCTGTAATTGCTTTACTTTATCACTAAGCGTTAGCGATAGTCGTAAAAGCAATAGTTGGCGAGACGACAATGATGATACGATGGAGATCAAGGTGTCATGCCGGTGACGATGGTGATCATGACAGTGCTTTGGAGATGGAGATTAAAGGCACAGGATGGTGATGGCCATATCATATCACTTATATTGATTGCATGTGATGTTTATCCTTTATGCATCTTATTCTGATTGATTGACGGTAGCATTATAAGATGATCTCTCACTAAAATTCAAGGTACAAGTGTTCTCCCTGAGTATGCACCATTGCCAAAGTCCTCATGCCGAGACACCACATGATGATCGGGAGTGATAAGCTCTACGTTCATATACAACGGGTGCAAGCCAGTTTTGCACACGCAGAAATACTCGGGTTAAACTTGACGAGCCTAGCATATGCAGATATGGCCTCGGAACACTGAGACCGAAAGGTCGAGCGTGAATCATATAGTAGATATGATCAACATAGTGATGTTCACCATTGAAAACTACTCCATCTCACGTGATGATCGGACATGGTTTAGTTGATATGGATCACGTGATCACTTAGATGATTAGAGGGATGTCTATCTAAGTGGGAGTTCTTAAATATGACTAATTGAACTTTAATTTATCATGAACTTAGTACCTGATAGTATTTTGCTTGTCTATGTTGTTGTAGATAGATGGCCCATGATGTTGTTCCGTTAAATTTTAATGTGTTCCTTGAGAAAGCAAAGTTGAAAGATGATGGTAGCAATTACACGGACTGGGTCCGTAACTTGAGGATTATCCTCATTGCTGCACACAAGAATTACGTCCCGGAAGCACCGCTGGGTGCCAAACCCGTTGCAGGAGCAACGCCAGATGTTATGAACGTCTGGCAGAGCAAAGCTGATGACTACTCGATAGTTCAGTGTGCCATGCTTTATGGCTTAGAACCAGGACTTCAACGACGTTTTGAACGTCATGGAGCATATGAGATGTTCCAGGAGTTGAAGTTAATATTTCAAGCAAATGCCCGGATTGAGAGATATGAAATCTCCAATAAGTTCTACAGCTGCAAGATGGAGGAGAATAGTTCTGTCAGTGAACATATACTCAGAATGTCTGGGTACCATAACCACTTGACTCAACTGGGAGTTAATCTTCCTGTTGATAGTGTCATTGACAGAGTTCTTCAATCACTGCCACCAAGATACAAGAGCTTCATGATGAACAATAATATGCAAGGTATGGATAAGACAATTCCCGAGCTCTTCGAAATGCTAAAAGCTGCGGAGTTAGAAATCAAGAAGGAGCATCAAGTGTTGATGGTCAACAAGACCACCAGTTTCAAGAAAAAGGGTAAAGGGAAGAAGAAAGGGAACTTCAGGAAGAACAACAAACAAGTTGCTGCTTAAGATAAGAAACCCAAGTCTGGACCTAAGCCTGAGACTGATTGCTTCTACTGCAAAGGGACTGGTCACTGGAAGCGGAACTGCCCCAAGTATTTGGCGGATAAGAAGGATGGCAAGGTGAACAAAGATATATGTGATATACATGTTATTGATGTGTACCTTACTAAAGCTCGCAGTAGCACCTATGTATTTGATACTGGTTCTGTTGCTAATATTTGCAACTCCAAATGGGGACTACGGATTAAGCGAAGATTGGCTAAGGACGAGGTGACGATGTGTGTGGGAAATGGTTCCAAACTCGATGTGATCGCCGTCGGCACGCTATCTCTACATCTACCTTCGAGATTAGTTTTAGACCTGAATAATTGTTATTTGTTGCCAGCGTTCAGCATGAACATTGTATCTGGATCTTGTTTGATGCGAGACGGTTATTCATTTAAATATGAGAATAATGGTTGTTCTATTTATATGAGTAATATCTTTTATGGTCATGCACCCTTGAAGAGTGGTCTATTTTTAATGAATCTCGATAGTAGTGATACACATATTCATAATATTGAAGCCAAAATATGCAGAGTTGATAATGATAGTGCAACTTATTTGTGGCACTGCCGTTTAGGTCATATTGGTGTAAAGCGCATGAAGAAACTCCATTCTGATGGACTTTTGGAATCACTTGATTATGAATCACTTGGTACTTGCGAACCATGCCTCGTGGGAAAGATGACTAAAACACCATTCTCCGAAACAATGGAGCGAGCAACAGATTTATTGGAAATCATACATACTGATGTATGTGGTCCGATGAATATTGAGGCTCGCGGCGGATATCATTATTTTCTCACCTTCACAGATGATTTGAGCAGATATGGGTATATCTACTTAATGAAACATAACTCTGAAACATTTGAAAAGTTCAAAGAATTTCAGAGTGAAGTGGAAAATCATCGTAACAAGAAAATAAAGTTTCTACAAAATGATCGTGGAGGAGAATATTTGAGTTACGAGTTTGATCTTCATTTGAAACAATGCGGAATAGTTTCGCAACTCACGCCACCTGGAACACCACAGCGTAATGGTGTGTCCGAACGTCGTAATCGTACTTTACTAGATATGGTGTGATCTATGATGTCTCTTACTGATTTACCGCTATCATTTTGGGGTTATGCTTTAGAGACAGCTGCATTCACGTTAAATAGGGCATCATCTAAATCCGTTGAGACGACGCCTTATGAACTATGGTTTGGCAAGAAACCAAAGTTGTCATTTCTTAAAGTTTGGGGCTGCGATGCTTATGTGAAAAATCTTCAACCTGATAAGCTCGAACCCAAATCGGAGAAATGTGTCTTCATAGGATACCCAAAGGAGACCGTAGGGTACACCTTCTATCACAGATCCAAAGGCAAGACATTTGTTGCTAAGAATAGATCCTTTCTAGAGGGGGAGTTTCTCTCGAAAGAAGTGAGTGGGAGGAAAGTAGAACTTGATGAGGTAATTGTACCTGCTCCCTTATTGGAAAGTTGTTCATCACAGAAATCGGTTCCAGTGACACCTACACCTATTAGTGAGGAAGCCACTGATGATGATCATGAAACTTCATATCAAGTTACTACCGAACCTCATAGGTCACCCAGAGTAAGATCCGCACCAGAGAGGTACGGTAATCCTGTTCTGGAGGTCATGTTACTTGACCATGACGAACCTACGAACTATGAGGAAGCGATGATGAGCCCAGATTCCACAAAATGGCTTGAGGCCATGAAATCTGAGATGGGATCCATGTATGAGAACAAAGTTTGTACTTTGGTTGACTTGCCCGATGATCGGCAAGCCATCGAGAATAAATGGATCTTCAAGAAGAAGACTGCCGCTGTGTAAGTGCATCTAGTGCCCCTTAGTGATTTTGGTGTATTGAAGACTTATAGGTTAAGGGACTAATGCATGTGTGAGTGTACACAAGCTTATAAGTCTATGAGGAGTTTGATATTTACAGGAAAAGTCGACCCCTAAAAATGAATATCTTCGACTGAAGATTTTGGTATTTCTGAAGACTTTCATGAAGACTTTGAAAGTGAAGAAATTGGTGTGTCCGTGAAGACTTGATATTCATGCGAGGAATATGAATCTTGAAGACTTTCGTTTTCATAGTTTTGTTTTTCTCTTTCTTGAGTCATAGGAAACACCATACTGTTAAAGGGGGTCGAGGAAATAGTAAGGAAAATTTTCCATGTGATGCTCAACTCAAAACCCTACACCTACCAATCCCTTCGAGTGAAGCCATTGGAAATCTCATACAGTTCAGTCAATTTCTTCAGTGACAGAGACGAAGTTCTTCTAGTCTCTGAGGAATTTGTCCTGACTGAGGAGTTAGGAATTCACCAAAGCGGATTGCCTACACAGTGAGGAACATGATAGCCCTGAGGATTTTAGTACTCAAAATTCCGACCGTTGCTGTGCTATGCGCCAGCTGTTCCAAAATATCTATCCACCTAACGGTTATATCATTGAAGGGCATTTATGTCTTATCATGTCGGGCTGCTCCCTAGGCTATAAATAGTCGCCCCCTACAACCACTAGCTGGGAGAGGATGCTCCGAAAGAAACCGACACTTGTCAATTTAGAGCAACCCATCCTCCGAGGACTTTGAGCAAAAATCATCAAGTGAGGAAAAACCAAAAACCCAAAACCCAAACACCTACAAACCCCAAGTGATTGAGCATCACTGAAGAGATTGATCCTGAGTGGATCCGATGCTTGTTAACTTTAAAGACTGTGCTTCTTCCAGACGGTTAGGCGTCATGGTCTAGAGCATCCAAGAGGAATTGTGGATCGCCGGGTGACCAAGTTTGTGAAGGTTTGGAAGTCACCTGAAGACTTACCACGAGTGATTGGACGAGGTCTGTGTGACCTTAGTTCGAGGAGAATACGGTGAGGACTGGGTGTCTTGGACTAAGTGTCCTTGACTGGGTGTCCGGGACTATGTGTCCTCAAGTTTAAATACTCAGCCGCTCCAACCAGACGTACAACTGAGACAGCGGTTGGAACTGGTCTACCAAATCATTGTCTTCACCGAGCTTACTGGTTCTATTTCATCAACTCTTTCATTTCCTCATAACTGTGCTGTATGCTTGTTCATATCTGTGTTTGAAGACTTTAACTAAAGACTTTCTCAATCTCCTCAGTTCAATTTCTTCAGTCTGTTTGTCTTTATCCTGTGTTATCCTGTGATTAGGCTTCCTGTACTCTGTGCCTGTCTTCATTTCATCATGATGACTATGCTTGTATTATGTTATGTTTACCTTTGAGTACTTATTCCACTGCTAGTAGTTCTTCGCTAAGGAATTTCCTCATCGGCAAATTCCTTAGTGAAGAATTTCATAAAAATCGCCTATTCACCCCCCCTCTAGTCAATATAACGCACTTTCAATTAGTATCAGAGCGAGGTACTCCCTTGTTCTGTGTGATTTTGGTTTAACCGCCTGGAGTTTTAGTTATGTCGACCACAGGTATGACGAAGGTGACATGCCCCATCTTTGACGGTCACGAGTATCCCAAGTGGAAGGCCATGATGAAGAAACGCCTCATGGCGATGAACAACGAGTTGTGGACCGTCACTGAGATTGGCCTGACTGATCTGTGCAAGATGGAGGATGCTGATGACATTCGCAAGTATACTCTTCTCAACCTCACGGCGAAGGATGTCATCTGCTCCAGCCTGTCACCAAATCAGTTCAGGAATATCATGCATCTCGATCATGCGAAGCTCATCTGGGACCGTCTCTCTGAGGTCTATGAAGGTCATCGAACTTGTCATGATCCTTGGTTTGAGGACTTCAAGGAATCTCTCAAAACGATGACATTCGAACCAGAATCATCATCTTCTGCATCATGCCTTATGGCAAAAGATGCTGAGGTAACTGAATGCTACCTATCCGAATCCAGTGATGATGAATCTGGTGATGAATTTGGACCCAGCTATGTTAAACTTGCTTCCCTTGCTACTAAACAACAAAGAGGTTTGGAAAAAGCTCACTATATGCTAAACAAGAGCGATGATATGTTGGGTGAGGAAATGGATCAGTCAAAAGCTTTGGCTGAAAGTCTTCAGAGACTTCATACTAAGTATGACAACCTTCAAGATCAACATAACACTCTCTTATCGGATCATGAGAAGCTTTCTTATGAATTTCTTCAAAGAAAGCAAGACCTTGAGAAGCTAAGAGTGAGTTGTGAAGATCTTCAGAAGGAGCGCGATTCATTACTTGCTCAACAAATCAGTGCATCTCGGGACGAATTTGTTCCTCCATGCTTGAAGTGCATTGAACGTGAATCTGCTAATTCTTCACCTGAATGTTCAAATGCTGCTAATGTTTCAAATTCTTCACATGCCTCTGTTATCACTAATTCCTCATCTGAGGACATTGCTAGTATCACTGACGATGCAGGGCTGAAGGAATTGTACACGACAGGCATGTACAAAAGTCTCAAAGGGCATCAGGCTCTTTGTGATGTGCTTAAAAAGCAAATCCTCAACAAGAACCCTAGGAAAGAGGGTATCGCCTTTGAGAGGAAACTCAATGCTGATGGTACATATTGGAAGCCTGAGCAGTACCCCAAAACTACATGGGTTGTTGCAAAGGGACCTCCAGTTGATCCATCTAACTTATCTGGATTTGCATATGAATCTCCTCATTCTGATGATGAGTCAATTGACTCCAACTATATGCTATTCAAAAATCAGAATGGTGAAGTATTTGCTAGATATGTTGGCACTAACTGCAGGAACGGCTCCCCTGTGAAGAAAATCTGGGTTCCCAAAAGATGCCTTGAAAATCTTCAGGTGAATGTCATCATGACGCCACCTGTGAAGAATAGGAACCCCAGATCAAATTCTTCATATGGACCAAATTCTTCATATGGATCAAAGTCCTCATATGAACATCATCGTGCTAACCCGTCTGTTTCGCAGGGAAGATCTAAGGATTATGGATATGTGCATTATTCTTCAAATCATTATGTCCATAAGTCCTCGAAGAATTTCTCTGCTTACTCTTATGCTTACTCTAACCCCTCTTATGTGAAACGAAATGGACTGGCTTCTATGCCATCCTTCTCGTATGGAGCTCGCGGAATGATGAACTCTTTGCCACCCCTTTAGATGTGGGTGGTGAAGAAAAAGAACTAATCTCTTCTGCAGGGTCAGGTCTCCAGACGCACATAATCATCTGAAGAATTTGCTGGAGACCTGAGCATGCCTGAAAGGACGCAGGATAATCATGAAGAAATGAACTTTCATTTCTCACGTCCTCATATTGCTTTCTCAGTTATTTTACTTGATGAAATTGATCTGATGAATTGATGTCATATTCTTTACTGATGAAGTATATGAGTTTGTAAGCTGCACTAATTCATCTGCAGGATGATCAACCTAAAGCCACTGAGTGGGTACTTGATAGTGGATGTACAAACCACATGACTGGTGACAAGAATCTATTTATGGATGCTCCATTATCACCGTCACATCTGAAGCATATCATCTTTGCTGACAAAGGCAAAAGTAAGGTATTGGGTCTAGGTAAGGTTGCGATTACAAAGGATCGACACATGGACAAAGTCATGCTTGTTGAGTCCTTAGGATACAACCTTATGTCTGTCTCAATGCTTTGTGATCTTGATATGGTTGTTGTCTTTGGCAAGTACCGTTGTGTTGTGGTTATGGAAGCTGACAATTCCAAAGTCTTCGAAGGCTTTAGGAGAGGAGACCTGTATATTGTTGATTTCTCTACAGGACCACAACCAGCCGTGTGCTTACTTGCAAAAGCTTCAGAAGGCTGGCTCTGGCATCGATGACTTGGTCATGCAGGCATGAGGAATTTGCACACGCTTGCAAAGAAGAAGCATGTCATTGGCATCGGGAATGTCAAATTCCTCAAGGATCACCTATGCGGAGCCTATGAAGCTGGGAAGATGACCAAGGCCAAGCATCCAGCGAAGACTATCATTGTAACGCCCTCGATGCGGCTATAGCTCCCACCTGTCGAGGCACGACTTAGAGACATAACCGCATTGAAAGCAATGTCGCAAGTTAGGCAATCTTCACAACATCCCATGTAACATAAATAATAAAGGGGAGATACATAGTTGGCTTATACTTCTCACGTCAATCAAGGTACATAAATAGCATTACAACATTCAAACACTCATGGCCCGACTACGGCGCCAAAATAAAAGGTAACCCAACATGCGACACGGTCCCGATCACCCCCAACTGGGCACCACTACTGATCATCAGGGAAAGACACATAGTAACGGCGTGAGTCCTCGTCGAACTCCCATTTGAGCTCAAGCGCGTCACCTGGAGCGGAATCATCAGGCCCTGTATCTGGTGTAATAGTAATCTGTGAGCCACAGGGACTCAGCAATCTCGCACCCTCGCGATCAAGACTATTTAAGCTTAATAGGAAAGTCAAGGTAAATATGTGGAGCTGCAGCAAGCGACTAGCATATATGGTGGCTATCATGTTCCCAAAAGAGAGCGAGAAGAGGAGGAAAAGCGCGAGCGAGTAACTAGAGGACAACCCGCGCAAGCATTACTCCAACACCGTGTTCACTTCCCGGACTCCGCCGAGAAGAGACCATCACGGTAACTCACACTGTTGATTCATTTTAATTAAATTAAGGTTCAAGTTATCTACAACCGGACATTAACAAATTCCCATCTGCCCATAACCGCGGGCATGGCTTTCGAAAGTTCAAATCCCTGCAGGGGAGTCCCAACTTTGCCCATGACAAGCTCTCACGATCAACGAAGGAATAGACCTCCTCCCGAGACGTTCCGATCAGACTCGGTATCTCGGTTCTTCAAGACACTTTGACAGGTTAAAACAAGACCAGCAACACCGCCCGAATGTGCCGACAAATCCCGATAGGAGCTGCACATATCTCGTTCTCAGGGCACACTCAGATAGGTCAAGCTACAAGTAAAACCAACCCTCGAGTTTCCTCGAGGTGGCCCCGCAGGCTGCCTAGTTCGGACCAACACTAGGAGGAGCACTGGCCCGGGGGGGTTTAAATAAGATAACCCTCGGGCTACGGAAACCCAGGGGAAAAAAGGCTAGGTGGCAAATGGTAAAACCAAGGTTGGGCATTGCTGGAAAAGCTTTAATCAGGGCGAACTATCAAGGGGTTCCCATTATAACCCAACCACGTAAGGAACGCAAGATCCGGGAACATAACACCGATACGACGGAAACTAGGGCGGCAAGAGTGGAACAAAACACTAGCCAAGAGGGCGAGCCTTCCACCCTTTACCAAATATATAGATGCATTAAGATAACATGGCAATATAATGATATCCCAACAAGTAGATAAATGTTCCAACACGGAACGGTCTCCAATCTTCACCTGCAACTAGCAACGCTATAAGAGGGGCTGAGCAAAGTGGTAATATAGTGAATCAACGGTTTGCTAGGACATGGTGCGTTAGAGGTTTGACATGGAAATTTGGGAGGCATGATAAGCAAGTGGTAGGCATCGTAGCATAGGCATAGCAAAAGAGCAAGCATCTAGCAAAGCAAAGATAGTAGTGATTTCGAGGGTATGATCATCTTGCCTGCAAAGTTGTCAGAGTTGACTGGATCCTCGAAAGCAAACTCAACGGGCTCCTCGTTAGCGAACTCGTCTCCCGGCTCTACCCAAACAAGACAAACAAGCAAACGGAACACAATCAACCACGTGCAAGGATCAAACAACATGATGCAAGGATGGTATGCTATGCGGGATGCAACATGGGATGCATATGCAAGATTTGACAAGGAATGAATGGACCTGGCCTCAACATGGAAATCCAAGTGTGCCACTGAAAAGATGAGATGAAATCGCTTGAAAACAATATAAAGAACGCCGGAATCGGAGTTACAGTTTGGAAATGGCAAGCAATTCAAATATGGCCACGTTCTGCGATTTACAGCAAGTAGCCAACTAGATGCAACAAGATGAACATGCTATAGCAACCAAACATGGCATAAAAATACATGGCAGGAATCCATTCATGATGCTTAACAAAAGTCTAGCACTGAGCTACGAGCAATTCATCCATTAACAGGTTCAAACAAGCATGGCAAAAATGCATTTGACAAACAGATTTCAGACTTAGTGAAATCAACACTTGTCTGGAATTTCAGATCAGATAGCACTCTTCGGAACATGAATACTATATTCTACAGGACCTGAACATGGCAAAGAAAAGCATGGCATGGAGCTACTCAAAGAGCTTAACAAAAGTCCCTTAGTGACCTTGAGCCAAAAGGGATCAGAAAATACATTTGCAAGCATGTGAACATGGCAAAAACATAATCAGTTCTCAGACTTAGTGAAAACTGGAGCATGCTGAAACAGATATCAAGTAGGCATGTTTACGAGCTCGATGCACTCACTACAGAGCAAGTCATGACAATCTAAGCATGCACCCATCAAGAATACACAAAATACAAGCTAGACATGGCAAGAACAATACCATAGCATGCACGGATCAACTACAACATCCTCGGCAAAATTGCTAACAAGTAGACAATCTATCCAGATTCACGAAATGACAAAAGTAGAGCTCGATTGACTCAATCTAGGGTGCTCCATAATTGCAAACAAAGACATGGATGGATAGAGCACTACAGTATTAACAAAACATCCTTACTGATCATCCTCAAAAGAGGCACGGATCACTAGGAAACAACATGAACATATGGCCATATGAGATAACCAGCTCAAGGACTTAGTGGAAATGCTAAGTCCCTGAAATCAGCATTAACAAATGCCTCACTTTGCAAGCTTGTGCTAGTCACCACACACACCACAAAAATACATGGGTTGCACCTCTGGAAAGATGGCAAAACCCTTAACAAAACATATGTAGAGCACAGGGGCATATCATGCACACAATAATCATGGCAAAAATGACAAATAACTAACTGGAGCAACAGATCTGACAAATATCTCAAATAGCACTCTTCTAACAGCATTTCGGGCATCAAGATGAACTCAAATGAAAATGATGCAATGAGATGAAATGATGTACTCTCTGAGACGAACATTTTGATATGCTATATGCCCAAAACGGAGCTACAGATGCAAAGATACAACATGATGAATAGGGCAATATGAACTAGGGTTTCGGGAGAAAGTCAACCCAAACGTCCAGATCCAGATCCGGTGCACGGGAACAGAGGTCGCCCGAATAGTACGCCGAAGGTCACCGGAGATGGCCGGAGGAGTCGGGGCGGCCGGCTTAGGGTGCGGACGTGGAGGAGGAAGCCAGAGGCGGCGCGGTGGCGGCGTCCACGGCGGAAACGGCGCGGCGGGGCGGCCGGAACGAGGAGGCGGCGCCTGGCGGCGATGGCGCCCACAGCGGCGCGGCGAGGCAGAGGTGGCCGGCGGCGGCCGGGTCGGGGAAGAGGCACGCGGGAGCCGGGCCGGGAGGGCCTCCCGCGGGCTCGCCGGGCCGGTGGCGCGGGGCGGCGGCGCCTGCCACGTGGCGCAACGGGAGAGGGCGAGGGGACGGCGGCGGACGTGTCCGGCCGGGGACGGACGTGTCCGGCCGAGGACGGACGTGTCCAGCCGGCGCGAGGTGTTTTTTTAGGGTTTCGAAGAGGGGATCCGAGATTTGGAATGGGGAGGTATATATAGGCATAGAGGGAGCTAGGAGTGTCCAAATGAGGTGCGGTTTTCGGCCATGCGATTGTGATCGAACACTCTAGATGATGGAGAGGGTTTTGGTGGGTTTGAAGGAAATATGCCCTAGAGGCAATAATAAAGTTATTATTTATTTCCTTATATCATGACAAATGTTTATTATTCATGCTAGAATTGTATTAACCGGAAACATAATACATGTGTGAATACTTAGACAAACAGAGTGTCACTAGTATGCCTCTACTTGACTAGCTCGTTAATCAAAGATGGTTATGTTTCCTAACCATGGACAAAGAGTTGTTATTTGATTAACGGGATCACATCATTAGATGAATGATCTGATTGACATGACCCATTCCATTAGCTTAGCACCCGATCATTTAGTATGTTGCTATTGCTTTCTTCATGACTTATACATGTTCCTATGACTATGAGATTATGCAACTCCCGTTTGCCGGAGGAACACTTTGTGTGCTACCAAACGTCACAACGTAACTGGGTGATTATAAAGGTGCTCTACAGCTGTCTCCAAAGGTACATGTTGGGTTGGCGTATTTAGAGATTAGGATTTGTCACTCCGATTGTCGGAGAGGTATCTCTGGGCCCTCTCGGTAATGCACATCACATAAGCCTTGCAAGCATTGCAACTAATGAGTAAGTTGTGAGATAATGTGTTACGGAACGAGTAAAGAGACTTGCCGATAACAAGATTGAACTAGGTATTGAGATACCGATGATCGAATCTCGGGAAAGTAACATACCGATGACAAAGGGAACAATGTATGTTGTTATGCGGTCTGACCGATAAATGATCTTCGTAGAATATGTAGGAGCCAATATGAGCATCCAGGTTCTGCTATTGGTTATTGACCGGAGACATGTCTCGGTCATGTCTACATTGTTCTCGAACCCGTAGGGTCCGCACGCTTAAGGTTTCGATGACAGTTATATTATGAGTTTATGCATTTTGATGTACCGAAGTTTGTTTGGAGTCCCGGATGTGATCACGAACATGACGAGGAGTCTCGAAATGGTCGAGACGTAAAGATCGATATATTGGACGACTATATTCGGACATCGGAAAGGTTCCGAGTGATTCGGGTATTTTTCGGAGTATCGGAGAGTTACAGGAATACGTATTGGGCCTTATTGGGCCATACGGGAAAGAAGAAAAAGGGCCTCAAGGGTGGCCGCACCCCTCTCCTTGGTCTGGTCCGAATTGGACTAGGGAAGGGGGGCGCCCCCTTCCTTCCTTCTCCTTTTCCTTTCCTCTTTTCCTATTCCATATGGGAGGTGGAATCCTACTAGGACTAGGGAGTCCTAGTAGGACTCCACACTTGGCGCGCCCCCTCCTAGGGCCGGCCTCCTCCTCCCTTGCTCCTTTATATACGGGGGCAGGGGGGCACCTCGAGACACAAGTTGATCCACGTGATCATATTCTTAGCCGTGTGCGGTGCCCCCTTACACCATAATCCTCGATAATATTGTAGCGGTGCTTAGGCGAAGCCCTGCGACGGTAGTACATCAAGATCGTCACCACGCCGTCGTGCTAACGGAACTCTTCCCCGACACTTTGCTGGATCGGAGTCCGGGGATCGTCATCGAGCTGAACGTGTGCTAGAACTCGGAGGTGCCGTAGTTTCGGTGCTTGATCGGTCGGGCCGTGAAGACATACGACTACATCAACCGCGTTGTGCTAACGCTTCCGTTGTCGGTCTACAAGGGTACGTAGATCACACTCTCCCCTCTCGTTGCTATGCATCACCATGATCTTGCGTGTGCGTAGGAAATTTTTTGAAATTACTACGTTCCCCAACAGTGGCATCCGAGCCTGGTTTTATGTATTGATGTTATATGCACGAGTAGAACACAAGTGAGTTGTGGGCGATATAAGTCATACTGCTTACCAGCATGTCATACTTTGGTTCGGCGGTATTGTTGGACGAAGCGGCCCGGACCGACATTACGCGTACGCTTACGCGAGACCGGTTCTCCCGGCGTGCTTTGCACAAAGGTGGCTAGCGGGTGATAGTTTCTCCAACTTTAGTTGAACCGAGTGTGGCTACGCCCGGTCCTTGCGAAGGTTAAAACATCACCAACTTGACAAACTATCGTTGTGGTTTTGATGCGTAGGTAAGATTGGTTCTTGCTTAAGCCCGTAGCAGCCACGTAAAACTTGCGTAGGTAAGATTGGTTCTTGTTTTTGCAGGGCATGTTGTGATGTGATATGGTCAAGAAATGATGCTAAATTTTATTGTATGAGATGATCATGTTTTGTAACCGAGTTATCGGCAACTGGCAGGAGCCATATGGTTGTCGCTTTATTGTATGCAATGCAATCGCGCTGTAATGCTTTACTTTATCACTAAGCGGTAGCGATAGTCGTGGAAGCATAAGATTGGCGAGACGACAACGATGCTACGATGGAGATCAAGGTGTCGCGCCGGTGACGATGGTGATCATGACTGTACTTCGAAGATGGAGATCACAAGCACAAGATGATGGTGGCCATATCATATCACTTATATTGATTGCATGTGATGTTTATCTTTTATGCATCTTATCTTGCTTTTATTGACGGTAGCATTATAAGATGATCTCTCACTAATTATCAAGAAGTGTTCTCCCTGAGTGTGCACCGTTGCGAAAGTTCTTCGTGCTGAGACACCACGTGATGATCGGGTGTGATAGGCTCTACTTTCAAATACAACGGGTGCAAAATAGTTGCACACGCAGAATACTCAGGTTATACTTGACAAGCCAAGCATATACAGATATGGCCTCGGAACACGGAGACCGAAAGGTCAAGCGTGAATCATATAGCACATATGATCAACATAGCGATGTTCACCAATGAAACTACTCCATCTCACGTGATGATCGGACATGGTTTAGTTGATTTGGATCACGTAATCACTTAGAGGATTAGAGGGATGTCTATCTAAGTGGGAGTTCTTAAGTAATATGATTAGTTGAACTTAAATTTATCATGAACTTAGTCCTGGTAGTATTTTGCAAATACTGTTGTAGATCAATAGCTTGCGTTGTTGCTTCCCTGTGTTTATTTTGATATGTTCCTAGAGAAAATTGTGTTGAAAGATGTTAGTAGCAATGATTCGGATTGGATCCATGATCTGAGGTTTATCCTCATTGTTGCACAGAAGAATTATGTCCTTGATGCACCGCTAGGTGACGGACCTATTGCAGGAGCAGATGCAGACATTATGAACGTTTGGCTAGATCAATATTATGACTACTTGATACTTTAGTGCACCATGCTTAATGGCTTAGAATCGGGACTTCAAAGACGTTTTGAACGTCATGGAGCATATGAGATGTTCCAGGAGTTGAAGTTAATATTTCAAGCAAATACCCGAGTTATCAAGATCGTCACCACACCGTCGTGCTAACGGAACTCTTCCCCGACACTTTGCTGGATCGGAGTCCGGGGATCGTCATCGAGCTGAACGTGTGCTAGAACTCGGAGGTGCCGTAGTTTCGGTGCTTGATCGGTCGGGCCGTGAAGACGTACGACTACATCAACCGCGTTGTGCTAACGCTTCCGTTGTCGGTCTACAAGGGTACGTAGATCACACTCTCCCCTCTCGTTGCTATGCATCACCATGATCTTGCGTGTGCGTAGGAAATTTTTTGAAATTACTACGTTCCCCAACAGTGGCATCCGAGCCTGGTTTTATGTATTGATGTTATATGCACGAGTAGAACACAAGTGAGTTGTGGGCGATATAAGTCATACTGCTTACCAGCATGTCATACTTTGGTTCGGCGGTATTGTTGGACGAAGCGGCCCGGACCGACATTACGCGTACGCTTACGCGAGACCGGTTCTCCCGACGTGCTTTGCACAAAGGTGGCTAGCGGGTGATAGTTTCTCCAACTTTAGTTGAACCGAGTGTGGCTACGCCCGGTCCTTGCGAAGGTTAAAACAGCACCAACTTGACAAACTATCGTTGTGGTTTTGATGCGTAGGTAAGATTGGTTCTTGCTTAAGCCCGTAGCAGCCACGTAAAACTTGCGTAGGTAAGATTGGTTCTTGTTTTTGCAGGGCATGTTGTGATGTGATATGGTCAAGAAATGATGCTAAATTTTATTGTATGAGATGATCATGTTTTGTAACCGAGTTATCGGCAACTGGCAGGAGCCATATGGTTGTCGCTTTATTGTATGCAATGCAATCGCGCTGTAATGCTTTACTTTATCACTAAGCGGTAGCGATAGTCGTGGAAGCATAAGATTGGCGAGACGACAACGATGCTACGATGGAGATCAAGGTGTCGCGCCGGTGACGATGGTGATCATGACGGTACTTCGAAGATGGAGATCACAAGCACAAGATGATGGTGGCCATATCATATCACTTATATTGATTGCATGTGATGTTTATCTTTTATGCATCTTATCTTGCTTTGATTGACGGTAGCATTATAAGATAATCTCTCACTAATTATCAAGAAGTGTTCTCCCTGAGTGTGCACCGTTGTGAAAGTTCTTCGTGCTGAGACACCACGTGATGATCGGGTGTGATAGGCTCTACTTTCAAATACAATGGGTGCAAAACAGTTGCACACGCAGAATACTAAGCATATACAGATATGGCCTCGGAACACGGAGACCGAAAGGTCAAGCGTGAATCATATAGCAGATATGATCAACATAGCGATGTTCATCAATGAAACTACTCCATATCACGTGATGATCGGACATGGTTTAGTTGATTTGGATCACGTAATCACTTAGAGGATTAGAGGGATGTCTATCTAAGTGGGAGTTCTTAAGTAATATGATTAGTTGAACTTAAATTTATCATGAACTTAGACCTGGTAGTATTTTGCAAATACTGTTGTAGATCAATAGCTTGCGTTGTTGCTTCCCTGTGTTTATTTTGATATGTTCCTAGAGAAAATTGTGTTGAAAGATGTTAGTAGCAATGATTTGGATTGGATCCATGATCTGAGGTTTATCCTCATTGTTGCACAGAAAAATTATGTCCTTGATGCACCGCTAGGTGACGGACCTATTGCAGGAGCAGATGCAGACATTATGAACGTTTGGCTAGATCAATATTATGACTACTTGATAGTTTAGTGCACCATGCTTAATGGCTTAGAATCGGGACTTCAAAGACGTTTTGAACGTCATGGAGCATATGAGATGTTCCAGGAGTTGAAGTTAATATTTCAAGCAAATACCCGAGTTATCAAGATCGTCACCACGCCGTCGTGCTAACGGAACTCTTCCCCGACACTTTGCTGGATCGGAGTCCGGGGATCGTCATCGAGCTGAACGTGTGCTAGAACTCGGAGGTGCCGTAGTTTCGGTGCTTGATCGGTCGGGCCGTGAAGACGTACGACTACATCAACCGCGTTGTGCTAACGCTTCCGTTGTCGGTCTACAAGGGTACGTAGATCACACTCTCCCCTCTCGTTGCTATGCATCACCATGATCTTGCGTGTGCGTAGGAAATTTTTTGAAATTACTACGTTCCCCAACAGTGGCATCCGAGCCTGGTTTTATGTATTGATGTTATATGCACGAGTAGAACACAAGTGAGTTGTGGGCGATATAAGTCATACTGCTTACCAGCATGTCATACTTTGGTTCGGCGGTATTGTTGGACGAAGCGGCCCGGACCGACATTACGCGTACGCTTACGCGAGACCGGTTCTCCCGACGTGCTTTGCACAAAGGTGGCTAGCGGGTGATAGTTTCTCCAACTTTAGTTGAACCGAGTGTGGCTACGCCCGGTCCTTGCGAAGGTTAAAACAGCACCAACTTGACAAACTATCGTTGTGGTTTTGATGCGTAGGTAAGATTGGTTCTTGCTTAAGCCCGTAGCAGCCACGTAAAACTTGCGTAGGTAAGATTGGTTCTTGTTTTTGCAGGGCATGTTGTGATGTGATATGGTCAAGAAATGATGCTAAATTTTATTGTATGAGATGATCATGTTTTGTAACCGAGTTATCGGCAACTGGCAGGAGCCATATGGTTGTCGCTTTATTGTATGCAATGCAATCGCGCTGTAATGCTTTACTTTATCACTAAGCGGTAGCGATAGTCGTGGAAGCATAAGATTGGCGAGACGACAACGATGCTACGATGGAGATCAAGGTGTCGCGCCGGTGACGATGGTGATCATGACGGTACTTCGAAGATGGAGATCACAAGCACAAGATGATGGTGGCCATATCATATCACTTATATTGATTGCATGTGATGTTTATCTTTTATGCATCTTATCTTGCTTTGATTGACGGTAGCATTATAAGATAATCTCTCACTAATTATCAAGAAGTGTTCTCCCTGAGTGTGCACCGTTGCGAAAGTTCTTCGTGCTGAGACACCACGTGATGATCGGGTGTGATAGGCTCTACTTTCAAATACAACGGGTGCAAAACAGTTGCACACGCAGAATACTAAGCATATACAGATATGGCCTCGGAACACGGAGACCGAAAGGTCAAGCGTGAATCATATAGCAGATATGATCAACATAGCGATGTTCATCAATGAAACTACTCCATATCACGTGATGATCGGACATGGTTTAGTTGATTTGGATCACGTAATCACTTAGAGGATTAGAGGGATGTCTATCTAAGTGGGAGTTCTTAAGTAATATGATTAGTTGAACTTAAATTTATCATGAACTTAGACCTGGTAGTATTTTGCAAATACTGTTGTAGATCAATAGCTTGCGTTGTTGCTTCCCTGTGTTTATTTTGATATGTTCCTAGAGAAAATTGTGTTGAAAGATGTTAGTAGCAATGATTCGGATTGGATCCATGATCTGAGGTTTATCCTCATTGTTGCACAGAAAAATTATGTCCTTGATGCACCGCTAGGTGACGGACCTATTGCAGGAGCAGATGCAGACATTATGAACGTTTGGCTAGATCAATATTATGACTACTTGATAGTTTAGTGCACCATGCTTAATGGCTTAGAATCGGGACTTCAAAGACGTTTTGAACGTCATGGAGCATATGAGATGTTCCAGGAGTTGAAGTTAATATTTCAAGCAAATACCCGAGTTATCAAGATCGTCACCACGCCGTCGTGCTAACGGAACTCTTCCCCGACACTTTGCTGGATCGGAGTCCGGGAATCGTCATCGAGCTGAATGTGTGCTAGAACTCGGAGGTGCCGTAGTTTCGGTGCTTGATCGGTCGGGCCGTGAAGACGTACGACTACATCAACCGCGTTGTGCTAATGCTTCCGTTGTCGGTCTACAAGGGTACGTAGATCACACTCTCCCCTCTCGTTGCTATGCATCACCATGATCTTGCGTGTGCGTAGGAAATTTTTTGAAATTACTACGTTCCCCAACAGTGGCATCCGAGCCTGGTTTTATGTATTGATGTTATATGCACGAGTAGAACACAAGTGAGTTGTGGGCGATATAAGTCATACTGCTTACCAGCATGTCATACTTTGGTTCGGCGGTATTGTTGGACGAAGCGGCCTGGACCGACATTACGCGTACGCTTACGCGAGACCGGTTCTCCCGACGTGCTTTGCACAAAGGTGGCTAGCGGGTGATAGTTTCTCCAACTTTAGTTGAACCGAGTGTGGCTACGCCCGGTCCTTGCGAAGGTTAAAACAGCACCAACTTGACAAACTATCGTTGTGGTTTTGATGCGTAGGTAAGATTGGTTCTTGCTTAAGCCCGTAGCAGCCACGTAAAACTTGCGTAGGTAAGATTGGTTCTTGTTTTTGCAAGGCATGTTGTGATGTGATATGGTCAAGAAATGATGCTAAATTTTATTGTATGAGATGATCATGTTTTGTAACCGAGTTATCGGCAACTGGCAGGAGCCATATGGTTGTCGCTTTATTGTATGCAATGCAATCGCGCTGTAATGCTTTACTTTATCACTAAGCGGTAGCGATAGTCGTGGAAGCATAAGATTGGCGAGACGACAACGATGCTACGATGGAGATCAAGGTGTCGCGCCGGTGACGATGGTGATCATGACGGTACTTCGAAGATGGAGATCACAAGCACAAGATGATGGTGGCCATATCATATCACTTATATTTATTGCATGTGATGTTTATCTTTTATGCATCTTATCTTGCTTTGATTGACGGTAGCATTATAAGATAATCTCTCACTAATTATCAAGAAGTGTTCTCCCTGAGTGTGCACCGTTGCGAAAGTTCTTCGTGCTGAGACACCACGTGATGATCGGGTGTGATAGGCTCTACTTTCAAATACAACGGGTGCAAAACAGTTGCACACGCAGAATACTAAGCATATACAGATATGGCCTCGGAACACGGAGACCGAAAGGTCAAGCGTGAATCATATAGCAGATATGATCAACATAGCGATGTTCATCAATGAAACTACTCCATATCACGTGATGATCGGACATGGTTTAGTTGATTTGGATCACGTAATCACTTAGAGGATTAGAGGGATGTCTATCTAAGTGGGAGTTCTTAAGCAATATGATTAGTTGAACTTAAATTTATCATGAACTTAGTCCTGGTAGTATTTTGCAAATACTGTTGTAGATCAATAGCTTGCGTTGTTGCTTCCCTGTGTTTATTTTGATATGTTCCTAGAGAAAATTGTGTTGAAAGATGTTAGTAGCAATGATTCGGATTGGATCCATGATCTGAGGTTTATCCTCATTGTTGCACAGAAGAATTATGTCCTTGATGCACCGCTAGGTGACGGACCTATTGCAGGAGCAGATGCAGACATTATGAACGTTTGGCTAGCTCAATATTATGACTACTTGATAGTTTAGTGCACCATGCTTAATGGCTTAGAATCGGGACTTCAAAGACGTTTTGAACGTCATGGAGCATATGAGATGTTCCAGGAGTTGAAGTTAATATTTCAAGCAAATACCCGAGTTGAGAGATATGAAGTCTCCAACAAGTTCCATAGCTAAAAGATGGAGGAGAATCGCTCAACTAGTAAGCATGTGCTCAGATTGTCTAAGTACTACAATCGCTTGAATCAAGTGGGAGTTAATCTTCCAGATAAGATAGTGATTGACAGAATTCTCTAGTCACCATCACCAAGTTAGTAGAACTTCGTGATGAACTATGATATGCATGGGATAACGGAAACGATTCCCAAGCTCTTCGTAATGCGGAAATTGACGAAGGTAGAAATCAAGAAAAACATCAAGTGTTGATGGTAGACAAGACCACTAGTTTCAAGAAAAGGGCAGAGGGAAGAAGGGGAACTTCAAGAAGAACAGCAAGCAAGTTGCTGCTCAAGTGAAGAAGCCCAAGTCTGGTCCTAAGCCTGAGACTAAGTGTTTCTACTACAAAGGGACTGGTCACTGGAAGCGGAACTACCCCAAGTGATTGGCAGATAAGAAGGATGGCAAAGTGAACATAAGTATATTTGATATACATGTTATTGATGTGTACTTTACTAGTGTTTATAGCAACCCCTCAGTATTTGATACTAGTTCAGTTGCTAAGATTAGTAACTCGAAACGGGAGTTGCAGAATAAACAGAGACTAGTTAAGGGTGAAGTGACGATGTGTGTTGGAAGTGGTTCCAAGATTGATACGATCATCATCGCACACTCCCTGTACTTTTGGGATTAGTGTTGAACCTGAATAAGTGTTATTTGGTGTTTACGTTGAGCATGAATATGATTTGATCATGTTTATTGTAATACGGTTATTCATTTAAGTAAGAGAATAAATTGTTGTTCTGTTTACATGAATAAAACCTTATATGGTTACACACCCAATGAAAATAGTTCATTGGATCTCGATCATAGTGATACACATAATCATAATATTGAAACCAAAAGATGCAAAGTTAATAATGATAGTGCAACTTATTTGTGGCACTGCCGTTTAGGTCATATTGGTGTAAAGCGCATGAAGAAACTCCATGCTAATGGGTTTTTGGAATCACTTGATTATGAATCAGTTGATGCTTGCGAACCATGCCTCATGGGCAAGATGACTAAAACGCCGTTCTCCGGAACTATGGAGCGAGCAACTGACTTATTGGAAATAATACATACTGATGTATGAGATCCGATGAGTGTTAAGGCTCGTGGCGGGTATCATTATTTTCTGACCTTCACAGATGATTTGAGCAAATATGGATATATCTACTTAATGAAACACAAGTCTGAAATATTTGAAAAGTTCAAAGAATTTCAAAGTGAAGTGGAGAATCATCGTAACAAGAAAATAAAAGTTTCTACGATATGATCGCAGAGGTAAAATATTTGAGTTACGAGTCTGGCCTTCAATTAAAACAATGTGAAATAGTTTCACTACTCACGCCACCTGGAACACCACAGCATAATGGTGTGTCCGAACATCATAACTGTACTTTATTAGATATGGTGCGATCTATGATGTCTCTTACCGATCTACCACTATCGTTTTGGGGTTATGCATTAAAGACAGCTGCATTCACGTTTAAAAGGGCACCATCTAAGTCCGTTGAGACGACACAATCTGAACTGTGGTTTGGCAAGAAACCAAAGTTGTTGTTTCTTAAAGTTTGGGATTGTGATGCTTATATGAAAAAGTTTCATCCTGATAAGCTCAAACCCAAATCGGAGAAATATGTCTTCATAGGATACCCAAAGGAGACTATTGGGTACACCTTCTATCACAGATCCGAAGGCAAGACATTCGTTGCTAAGAATGGATCCTTTCTAGAGAAGGAGTTTCTCTTGAAAGAAGTGAGTGGGAGGAAAGTAGAACTTGATAAGGTAATTGTACCTTCTCCCTTATTGAAAAGTAGTTCATCACAAGAAATCTGTTCCTGTGACTACTACACCAATTAGTGAGGAAGACTAATGATGATGATCATGTAACTTCAGATCAAGTTAATACCGAATCTCGTAGGTAAACCAGAGTGAGATCCGCACTAAAGTGGTACGGTAATCCTGTTCTGGAAGTCATGTTACTAGACCATGACGAACTTGCGAACTATGAGGAAGCGATGATGAGCCTAGATTCCGCGAAATGGCTTGAGGCCATGAAATCTGAGATGAGATCCATGTATGAGAACAAAGTATGGACTTTGATAGACTTGCCCAATGATCGGCGAGCCATTGAGATTAAATGGATCTTCAAGAGGAAGACAGACGCTGATAGTAGTGTTACTATCTACAAAGCTAGAATTGTCGCAAAAAGGTTTTTGACAAGTTCAAGGTGTTGACTATGATGAGAGTTTCTCACTTGTATCTATGCTTAAGTCTGTCCGAATCATGTTAGCAATTGCCGCATTTTATGAAATCCAGCAAATGGATCTCAAAACTGCATTCCTGAATGGATTTCTGGAAGAAGAGTTGTATATGATGCAGCCGGAAGGTTTTGTCGATCCAAAAGGAGCTAACAAAGTGTGCAAGCTCCAGCGATCCATTTATGGACTGGTGCAAGCCTCTCGGAGTTGGAATAAACGCTTTGATAGTATGATCAAAGCATATAGTTTTATACAGACTTGCGGTGAAGCCTATATTTACAAGAAAGTGAGTGGGAGCACTACAGCATTTCTGATAAGTATATGTGAATGACATATTGTTGATCGGAAGTAATGTAGAATTATTCTGCAAAGCATAAAGGAGTGTTTTTAAAGAAGTTTTTCAAAGAAAGACCTCAGTGAAGTTGCTTAGATATTAAGCATCAGAATCTATAGAGATAGATCAAGACGCTTGATAAGTTTTTTCAATGAGTACATACCTTGACAATATTTTGAAGTAGTTCAAAAATGGAACAGTCAAAGAAAGAGTTCTTGGCTGTGTTACAAGGTATGAAATTGAGTAAGACTCAAAGCCCGACCACGGCAGAAGATAGAAAGAGAATGAAAGTCATTCCCTATGCCTCAGCCATAGGTTCTATAAAGTATGCCATGATGTGTACCAGATCTATTGTATACCCTACACTGTGTTAAGCAAGGGAGTACAATAGTGATCTAAGAGTAGATCACTGGACATTGGTCAAAATTATCCTTAGTGGAATAAGGAAATATTTCTCGATTATGGAGGTGACAAAAGGTTCGTCGTAAAAAGTTACGTCGATGCAAGTTTTGACACAGATCTGGATGACTCTTAGTCTCGATCTAGATACATATTGAAAGAGGGAGCAATTAGCTAGAGTAACTCCGTGCAGAGCATTGTAGACATAAAATTCGCAAAATACTTACGGATCTGTATGTGACAGACCCGTTGACTAAAATTATCTCACAAGCAAAACATGATCACACCTTAGTACTCTTTGGGTGTTAATCACATAAATGATGTGAACTAGATTATTGACTCTAGTAAACCCTTTGGGTATAGATCACATGACGATGTGAACTATGGGTGTTAATCACATGGTGATGTGAACTCTTAGTGTTGAATCACATGGCGATGTGGACTAGATTATTGACTCTAGTGCAAGTGGGAGACTGAAGGAAATATGCCCTAGAGGCAATAATAAAGTTATTATTTATTTCCTTATATCATGATAAATGTTTATTATTCATGCTAGAATTGTATTAACCGGAAACATAATACATGTGTGAATACTTAGACAAACAGAGTGTCACTAGTATGCCTCTACTTGACTAGCTTGTTAATCAAAGATGGTTATGTTTCCTAACCATGGACAAAGAGTTGTTATTTGATTAACGGGATCACATCATTAGATGAATGATCTGATTGACATGACCCATTCCATTAGCTTAGCACCCGATCGTTTAGTATGTTGCTATTGCTTTCTTCATGACTTATACATGTTCCTATGACTATGAGATTATGCAACTCCCGTTTTCCGAGGAACACTTTGTGTGCTACCAAACGTCACAACGTAACTGGGTAATTATAAAGGTGCTCTACAGGTGTCTCCAAAGGTACATGTTGGGTTGGCGTATTTCGAGATTAGGATTTGTCACTCCGATTGTCGGAGAGGTATCTCTGGGCCCTCTCGGTAATGCACATCACATAAGCCTTGCAAGCATTGCAACTAATGAGTTAGTTGTGAGATAATGTATTACGGAACGAGTAAGGAGACTTGCCGGTAACGAGATTGAACTAGGTATTGAGATACCGACGATCGAATCTCGGGCAAGTAACATACCGATGACAAAGGGAACAACGTATGTTGTTATGCGGTCTGACCGATAAAAGATCTTCGTAGAATATGTAGGAGCCAATATGAGCATCCAGGTTCCGCTATTGGTTATTGACCGGAGACGTGTCTCGGTCATGTCTACATTGTTCTCGAACCCGTAGGGTCCGCACGCTTAAGGTTTCGATGACAGTTATATTATGAGTTTATGCATTTTGATGTACCGAAGTTTGTTCGGAGTCCCGGATGTGATCACGGACATGACGAGGAGTCTCGAAATGGTCGAGACGTAAAGATCGATATATTGGATGACTATATTCGGACATCGGAAAGGTTCCGAGTGATTCGGGTATTTTTCGGAGTACCGGAGAGTTACGGGAATACGTATTGGGCCTTATTGGGCCATACGGGAAAGAAGAAAAAGGGCCTCAAGGGTGGCCGCACCCCTCCCATTGGTCTGGTCCGAATTGGACTAGGGAAGGGGGGGCGCCCCCTTCCTTCCTTCTCCTTTTCCCTTCCTCTTTTCCTATTCCATATGGGAGGTGGAATCCTACTAGGACTAGGGAGTCCTAGTAGGACTCCACACTTGGCGCGCCCCCTCCTAGGGTCGGCCTCCTCCTCCCTTGCTCCTTTATATACAGGGGCAGGGGGCACCTTAAGACACAAGTTGATCCACGTGATCATATTCTTAGCCGTGTGCGGTGCCCCCTTACATCATAATCCTCGATAATATTGTAGTGGTGCTTAGGCGAAGCCCTGCGAAGGTAGTACATCAAGATCGTCACCACGCCGTCGTGCTAACGGAACTCTTCCCCGACACTTTGCTGGATCGGAGTCCGGGGATCGTCATCGAGCTGAACGTGTGCTAGAACTCAGAGGTGTCGTAGTTTCGGTGCTTGATCGGTCGGGCCGTGAAGACGTACGACTACATCAACTGTGTTGTGCTAACGCTTCCGCTGTCGGTCTACAAGGGTACGTAGATCACACTCTCCCCTCTCGTTGCTATCCATCACCATGATCTTGCGTGTGCGTAGGAATTTTTTTGAAATTACTATGTTCCCCAATATGGTTTTGGGCCAAAATAGAGGGGTGTTGGGCTGCAACACACATGAAGCCTTTTCGGTCCCTCGGTTAACCGTTGGAGCATCAAACGAAGTCCAAATGGTACGAAACTTGACAGGCAGTCTACCGGTAGTAAACCAAGGCCGCTTGGCAAGTCTCTGTCCAATTCGGAAATGTTTAATCCCCACACACGAAAGATAGGTAGAAATGACCACCGGAGGAGAACGAAGCGCTGGAATGCAAAACGGACAACGGGGAAAATGCTCGAATGCATGAGATGAACACGTATGCAAATGCAATGCACATGATGACATGATATGAGATGCATGACAACGATAACAACACATGGAGACAAAAACCCGAACCCGAGAAAATGAAATAACTTAAGGCCGGAAATGGCAAGAGTTGGAGTACATATTGGGTAAATCACATCCGGGGTGTTACAACACTCCACCACTACGAATGGATCTCGTCCCGAGATCTAGGACTGAAAGAATGTCGGGTACTCAGAACGGAGGTGATCCTCGCGTTCCCAGGTAGCTTCATGGTCGGAATGGTGTGACCACTTGACTTTGAGGAATTTGATTGACTTGTTGCGAGTCTTGCATTCAGTCTCTTACAGAATAGCAACGGGGTGCTCACGATAAGAGAGATCTTCTTGGAGCTCAATGTCCTCGAAGTTGACGGTGCGGTCAGGAGTCTTGAAGCACTTTCGGAGCTGAGAGACATGGAACATGTCATGAACATTTGCAAAGTTTGAAGGAAGCTCGAGTTGATAGGCGAGATCGCCTCTCTTGCTGACAATCTTGAAAGGTCCCACGTATCTGGGGGCAAGCTTCCCTTTGATACCGAAGCGACGAGTACCTTTCATTGGAGAGACGCGGAGGTAAACATGATCTCCGATCTCGAAAGCCAAATCATGGTGCTTACTATCATAGTAGCTCTTCTGGCGGGATTGGGCTGCTTTGAGGTTATCTCGAATGACTTTGCACATTTCCTCTACCTCTGTGATTAAGTCATTTCCGAGAAGCTGACGTTCACCGGTTTCGGACCAGTTGAGAGGGGTACAGCACTTCCTGCCATACAGGATTTCAAATGGGGCCTTGCCCGAACTTGCTTGAAAAATGTTGTTGTAGGAGAATTCAGCATAAGGAAGACAATCCTCCCACTTCATGCCGAAGGAGATCACACAAGCCCTAAGCATATCTTCAAGAATCTGATTGACACGCTCGACTTGACCGCTAGTTTGAGGATGGAAAGCTGTGCTGAAACGGATGTTGGTGCCCATGGCCTTCTGAAACGAATCCCAAAACTTGGAGGTAAAGATGCTGCCACGGTCTGAAGAGATCACTTGTGGAATACCGTGCAGAGAGACAATCCAAGAGGTATAGAGTTCCGCCAATTGAGCTATAGTGATAGACTCTTTGATAGACAGAAAGTGAGCCACTTTGGTGAGTTTGTCGATAACAACGAATATAGCATCATTGCCATGCTTGGACTTTGGAAACCCAGTTATGAAGTCGATCAACTGTGTGTTTGCATTGGTTGCGGCCATCACAGCTTGCCATGCCTCCGGAGGAGGGGGAGGTGGTGGAGGATCTTGATTCTGATTCTGATTGGTGCTCTTAGCGGGAGCCATCCTAAAGAGGTTGACCACCGTTCGCACATTGACAGATAAAATGAAGCTGAATCCAACGGAATGAAAATTGCAACATAAAGTCTTCACATCCGAACAAAATGAACGAATGCATTCCTCTTGAAATGGTCACATATCCATAAATTGAGAAGCCACTTAAAATTTAGGTAGAGAAATAAATCAACAAGCTACGGATCAAGAACGAATACTCGGTAAGAAATCTCAATCTCAAACCAATATCCGTGGAAGAAGAACTAGATCTACAAGAATTCCCACCTATGAAACTCCCGAACCTTTCCGGTTATGCAATCAGGTGTTGGGGATACAGGGGAAGCATAATATCTCACCCAAATCTAGCAAATTATGGCGATACTCCCGAACTCCCGCCCCAGTACTGGGTGGCATCGAGGTTATCTCACAAACGAACTACATAAAAGAGATTTTCGATGTCGGCGTACTAAACTCAGGTATTCCAGAACTGCAATGATAAAATTATGACGACAACACCTCAGAGCTCAACTCCCCGGGACACTTCCACAAAACCCCTGACAGGAGGCACCAAGACAATGTTCTCGTCACAAAACCATCGGAACGATTCCAAGATACCCGCGTGATCCTAAATTTTTTTTAGTGAAATTTGAGAAGAGAAGAGTCAAAACTCTACGTCAGGATGCCTTACCAGAGCGATGAGGAGACTGGGAAGTAAAAAAGAATTCCTAAACTCTCCGATATATAATTCCTAAATGACTCAAAACATTTTTCTAGACTCAACTCGGCCGCTAAAAACGATCAAGCAATGGGGCTCCTAAGGTCAGGGAAGGCTCTGATTACCAACTTGTAACGCCCTCGATGCGGCTATAGCTCCCACGTGTCGAGGCACGACTTAGAGACATAACCGCATTGAAAGCAACATCGCAAGTTAGGCAATCTTCACAACATCCCATGTAACATAAATAATAAAGGGGAGATACATAGTTGGCTTACACTCGCCACGTTAATCAAGGTACATAAATAGCATTACAACATTCAAACACTCATGGCCCGACTACGACGCCAAAATAAGAGATAACCCAACATGCGACACGGCCCCGATCACCCCCAACTGGGCACCACTACTAATCATCAGGGAAAGACACGTAGTAATGGCGTGAGTCCTCGTCGAACTCCCACTTGAGCTCAAGCGCGTCACCTGGAGCGGAATCATCAGGCCCTGCATCTGGTGTAATAGTAATCTGTGAGCCACAGGGACTCAACAATCTCGCACCCTCGCGATCAAGACTATTTAAGCTTAATAGGAAAGTCAAGGTAAATATGTGGAGCTGCAGCAAGCGACTAGCATATATGGCGGCTATCCTATTCGCAAAAGAGAGCGAGAAGAGGAGGCAAAGCGCGAGCGAGTAACTAGAGGATAACCTGCGCAAGCATTACTCCAACACCGTGTTCACTTCCCGGACTCCGCCGAGAAGAGACCATCATGGTAACTCACACTGTTGATTCATTTTAATTAAATTAAGGTTCAAGTTATCTACAACCGGACATTAACAAATTCCCATCTGCCCATAACCGCGGGCACGGCTTTTGAAAGTTCAAATCCCTGCAGGGGAGTCCCAACTTAGCCCATGACAAGCTCTCACGGTCAACGAAGGAATAGACCTCCTCCCGAGACGTTTCGATCAGACTCGGTATCTCGGTTCTTCAAGACACTTCGACAGGTTAAAACAAGACCAGCAACACCGCCCTAATGTGCCGACAAATCCCGATAGGAGCTGCACATATCTCATTCTTAGGGCACACTCAGATAGGTCAAGCTACGAGTAAAACCAACCCTCGAGTTTCCCCTAGGTGGCCCCGCAGGCTGCCTGGTTCAGACCAACACTCAGAGGAGCACTGGCCCGGGGGGGGTTTAAATAAGATGACCCTCGGGCTCCGAAAACCCAAGGGAAAAAGGCTAGGTGGCAAATGGTAAAACCAAGGTTGGGCATTGCTGGAAAAGCTTTAATCAGGGCGAACTATCAAGGGGTTCCCATTATAACCCAACCGCGTAAGGAACGCAAAATCCGGGAACATAACACCGATATGACAGAAACTAGGGCGGCAAGAGTGGAACAAAACACTAGGCAAGAGGCCGAGCCTTCCATCCTTTACCAAGTATATAGATGCATTAAGATAACATGACAATATAATGATATCCCAACAAGTAGATAAATGTTCCAACACGGAACGGTCTCCAATCTTCACCTGCAACTAGCAACGCTATAAGAGGGGCTGAGCAAAGCGGTAACATAGCCAATCAACGGTTTGCTAGGACATGGTGGGTTAGAGGTTTGACATGGTAATTTGGGAGGCATGATAAGCAAGTGGTAGGCATCGTAGCATAGGCATAACAAAAGAGCGAGCATCTAGCAAAGCAAAGATAGTAGTGATTTCGAGGGTATGCTCATCTTGCCTGCAAAGTTGTCAGAGTTGACTAGATCCTCGAAAGCAAACTCAACGGGCTCCTCATTAGCGAACTCGTCTCCTGGCTCTACCCAAACAAGACAAACAAGCAAACGGAACACAATCAACCACGTCCAAGGATCAAACAACATGATGCAAGGATGGTATGCTATGCGGGATGCAATATGGGATGCATATGCAAGATTTGACAAGGAATGAATGAACCCGGCCTCAACATGGAAATCCAAGTGTGCCACTGGAAAGATGAGATGAAATCGCTTGAAAATGATATAAAGAACGCCGAAATTGGAGTTACGGTTTGGAAATGGCAAGCAATTCAAATATGGCCACGTTCTGCGATTTATAGCAAGTAGCCAACTACATGCAACAAGATGAACATGCTACAGCAACCAAACATGGCATAAAAATACATGGCAGGAATCCATTCATGATGCTTAATAAAAGTCTAGCACTGAGCTACGGCCAATTCATCCATTAACAGGTTCAAACAAGCATGGCAAAAATGCATTTGACAAACAGATTTTAGACTTAGTGAAATCAACACTTGTCTGGAATTTCAGATCAGATAGCACTCTTCGGAACATGAATACTATATTCTACAGGACCTGAACATGGCAAAGAAAAGCATGGCATGGAGCTACTCAAAGAGCTTAATAAAAGTCCCTTAGTGACCTTGAGCCAAAAGGGATCAGAAAATACATTTGCAAGCATGTGAACATGGCAAAAACATAATCAATTCTCAGACTTAGTGAAAACTGGAGCATGCTGAAACAGATATCAAGTAGGCATGTTTACGAGCTCGATGCACTCACTACAGAGCAATTCATGACAATCTAAGCATGCACCCATCAAGAATACACAAAATACAAGCAGACATGGCAAGAACAATACCATAGCATGCACGGATCAACTACAACGTCCTCGGCAAAATTGCTAACAAGTAGACAATCTGCCCAGATTCATGAAATGACAAAAGTAGAGCTCGATTGACTCAAGCTAGGGTGCTCCATAATTGCAAACAAAGACATGGATGGATAGAGCACTACAATATTAACAAAACATCCTTACTGATCATCCTCAAAAGAGGCACGGATCACTAGGAAACAACATGAACATATGGCCATATGAGATAACCATCTCAAGGACTTAGTGGAAATGCTAAGTCCCTGAAATCAGCATTAACAAATGCCTCACTTTGCAAGCTTGTGCTAGTCACCACACACACCACAAAAATACATGGGTTGCACCTCTGGAAAGATGGCAAAACCCTTAACAAAACATATGTAGAGCACAGGGGCATATCATGCACACAATAATCATGGCAAAAATGACAAATAACTAACTGGAGCAGCAGATCTAACAAATATCTCAAATAGCACTCTTCTAACAGCATTACGGGCATCAAGATGAACTCAAATGAAAATCATGCAATGAGATGAAATGATGTACTCTCTCAGACGCACATTTTGATATTCTATATGCCCAAAACGGAGCTACGGATGCAAAGATACAACATGATGAACAAGGCAATATGAACTAGGGTTTCGGGAGAAAGTCAACCCAAACGTCTAGATCCAGATCCGGTGCACGGGAACCGAGGTTGCCGGAACAGTACGCCGGAGGTCGCCGGAGATGGCCGGAGGAGTCGGGGCGGCCGGCTTAGGGTGCGGACGTGGAGGAGGAAGCCGGAGGCGGCGCGGTGGCGGCGTCCGTGGCGGAAGCGGCGGGGCGGCCGGAATGAGGAGGCGGCGCCTGGCGGCGATGGCGCCCACGGTGGCGCGGCGAGGCGGAGGTGGCCGGCGGTGGCCGGGTCGGGGAAGAG